>NC_140652.1:0-600000 GCF_978046115.1 Saccoglossus kowalevskii
CGTACGTTGCCACTACTTTACCGTACTTTGCCACTACTTTGCATTGCTGTGCCACTACTTTGAAGTACTTTGCCACTACTTTGCCGTGCTTTGCCACTACTTTGACGTACTTTGCCACTACTTTGCCACTACTTTGCCACTACTTTGCCGTACTTTGGCACTATTTTGCACTACTTTGCCACTACTTTGCCGTACTTTGCCACTACTTTGCAGTATTTTGCCTCTATTTTTCCGTTCTTTGCCAATACTTTGCCTTGCTTTGCCACTATTTTGTCATGCTTTGCCGCTACTTTGAAATACTTTGCCACTACTTTACCGTACTTTGCCACTACTTTGCAGTATTTTGCCACTACTTTGCCATACTTTGCCACTACTTTGCTGTACTTTGCCAATACTTTGTCATGCTTTGCCACTACTTTGAAGTACTTTGCCACTACTTTGCCGTACTTTGCCACTACTATGCAATACTTTGCCACTACTTTGCAGTACTTTGCCACTATTTTGCAGTACTTTGCCACTGCTTTGCACTACTTTGCCACTACTTTGCCGTACTTTGCCACTACTTTGCAGTACTTTGCCACTACTTTGCAGTACTTTGCCACTACTTTGTAGTATTTTGCCACTACTTTGCCGTACTTTGCCACTACTTTGCCGTACTTTGCCACTACTTTGCCACTACATTGCTATACTTTGCCACTACTTTGCCACTATGTTGCCCTACTTTGTTTCTACTTTGTCATGCTTTGCCACTACTTTGAAGTACTTTGCCACTACTTTGCCGTACTTTGCCACTACTTTGCCGTACTTTGCCACTACTTTGCAGTACTTTGTCACTACTTTGCCGTTCTTTGCCACTACATTGCGGTACTATGCCACTACTTTGCCGTGCTTTGCCACTACTTTGAAGTACTTTGCCACTACCTTACCATACTTTATCACTACTTTGTAGTATTTTGCCACCACTTTGCCACTACTTCGCCGTGCTTTGCCACTACTTTGACGTACTTTGCCACTACTTTGCCACTACCTTACCATACTTTGTCACTACTTTGCCGTTCTTTGCCACTACATTGCGGTACTATGCCACTACTTTGCCGTGCTTTGCCACTACTTTGAAGTACTTTGCCACTACCTTACCATACTTTATCACTACTTTGTAGTATTTTGCCACCACTTTGCCACTACTTTGCCGTACGTTGCCACTACTTTACCGTACTTTGCCACTACTTTGCATTGCTGTGCCACTACTTTGAAGTACTTTGCCACTACTTTGCCGTGCTTTGCCACTACTTTGACGTACTTTGCCACTACTTTGCCACTACTTTGCCACTACTTTGCCGTACTTTGGCACTATTTTGCACTACTTTGCCACTACTTTGCCGTACTTTGCCACTACTTTGCAGTATTTTGCCTCTATTTTTCCGTTCTTTGCAAATACTTTGCCTTGCTTTGCCACTATTTTGTCATGCTTTGCCGCTACTTTGAAATACTTTGCCACTACTTTACCGTACTTTGCCACTACTTTGCAGTATTTTGCCACTACTTTGCCATACTTTGCCACTACTTTGCTGTACTTTGCCAATACTTTGTCATGCTTTGCCACTACTTTGAAGTACTTTGCCACTACTTTGCCGTACTTTGCCACTACTATGCAATACTTTGCCACTACTTTGCAGTACTTTGCCACTATTTTGCAGTACTTTGCCACTGCTTTGCACTACTTTGCCACTACTTTGCCGTACTTTGCCACTACTTTGCAGTACTTTGCCACTACTTTGCAGTACTTTGCCACTACTTTGTAGTATTTTGCCACTACTTTGCCGTACTTTGCCACTACTTTGCCGTACTTTGCCACTACTTTGCCACTACTTTGTAGTATTTCGCCACCACTTTGACACTACTTTGCCGTACTTTGCCACTATTTTGCCGTACATTGCCACTACTTTGCCGTGTTTTGCCACTACTTTGAAGTACTTTGCCACTACCTTACCATACTTTATCACTACCTTGTATTATTTTGCCACCACTTTGCCACTACTTTGCCGTACTTTGCCACTACTTTGCCGTGCTTTGCCACTACTTTGAAGTACTTTGCCAATACTTTGCCGTGCTTTGTCACTACTTTGACGTGCTTTGCCACTACGTTGCTATACTTTGCCACTACTTTGCCACTATTTTGCCGTACTTTGTTTCTACTTTGCCACTACTTTTCCGTACTTTGCCACTACTTTGCAGTATTTTGCCTCTTTTTTTCCGTTCTTTGCCAATACTTTGCCGTGCTTTGCCACTACTTTGCCGTGCTTTGCCGCTATTTTGAAATACTTTGCCACTACTTTACCGTACTTTGCCACTACTTTGCAGTATTTTGCCACTACTTTGCCGTACTTTGCCACTACTTTGCCAATACTTTGTCATGCTTTGCCACTACTTTGAAGTACTTTGCCTCTACTTTTCCGTACTTTGCCACTACATTGCAGTACTTTCCCACTACTTTGCAGTACTTTGCCACTATTTTGCAGTATTTTGCCACTGCTTTGCACTACTTTGCCACTACTTTGCTGTGCTTTGCCACTACTTTGAAGTACTTTGCCAATATTTTGCCGTGCTTTGCCACTACTTTGACGTACTTTGCCACTACTTTGCCACTACATTGCTATACTTTGCCACTACTTTGCCACTACGTTGCCCTACTTTGTTTCTACTTTGTCATGCTTTGCCACTACTTTGAAGTACTTTGCCACTACTTTGCCGTACTTTGCCACTACTTTGCCGTACTTTGCCACTACTTTGCAGTACTTTGTCACTACTTTGCCGTTCTTTGCCACTACATTGCGGTACTATGCCACTACTTTGCCGTACTTTGCCACTACTTTGAAGTACTTTGCCACTACCTTACCATACTTTATCACTACTTTGTAGTATTTTGCCACCACTTTGCCACTACTTTGCCGTACGTTGCCACTACTTTACCGTACTTTGCCACTACTTTGCATTGCTGTGCCACTACTTTGAAGTACTTTGCCACTACTTTGCCGTGCTTTGCCACTACTTTGACGTTCTTTGCCACTACTTTGCCACTACTTTGCCACTACTTTGCCGTACTTTGGCACTATTTTGCACTACTTTGCCACTACTTTGCCGTACTTTGCCACTACTTTGCAGTATTTTGCCTCTATTTTTCCGTTCTTTGCCAATACTTTGCCTTGCTTTGCCACTATTTTGTCATGCTTTGCCGCTACTTTGAAATACTTTGCCACTACTTTACCGTACTTTGCCACTACTTTGCAGTATTTTGCCACTACTTTGCCATACTTTGCCACTACTTTGCTGTACTTTGCCAATACTTTGTCATGCTTTGCCACTACTTTGAAGTACTTTGCCACTACTTTGCCGTACTTTGCCACTACTATGCAATACTTTGCCACTACTTTGCAGTACTTTGCCACTATTTTGCAGTACTTTGCCACTGCTTTGCACTACTTTGCCACTACTTTGCCGTACTTTGCCACTACTTTGCAGTACTTTGCCACTACTTTGCAGTACTTTGCCACTACTTTGTAGTATTTTGCCACTACTTTGCCGTACTTTGCCACTACTTTGCCGTACTTTGCCACTACTTTGCCACTACTTTGTAGTATTTCGCCACCACTTTGACACTACTTTGCCGTACTTTGCCACTATTTTGCCGTACATTGCCACTACTTTGCCGTGTTTTGCCACTACTTTGAAGTACTTTGCCACTACCTTACCATACTTTATCACTACCTTGTATTATTTTGCCACCACTTTGCCACTACTTTGCCGTACTTTGCCACTACTTTGCCGTGCTTTGCCACTACTTTGAAGTACTTTGCCAATACTTTGCCGTGCTTTGTCACTACTTTGACGTGCTTTGCCACTACGTTGCTATACTTTGCCACTACTTTGCCACTATTTTGCCGTACTTTGTTTCTACTTTGCCACTACTTTGCCGTACTTTGCCACTACTTTGCAGTACTTTGCCTCTATTTTTTCTTTCTTTGCCACTACTTTGCCGTGCTTTGCCACTACTTTGCCGTCCTTTGCCACTACTTTGTCATGCTTTGCCACTACTTTGAAGTACTTTGAAACTACTTTGCCGTACTTTGCCATACTTTGCCACTACTTTGCAGTACTTTGCCACTACTTTGCCGTACTTTGCCACTACTTTGCCACTACCTTACCATACTTTGGCACTACTTTGTAGTATTTTGCCACCACTTGCCATTACTTTGCCGTACTTTGCCGTACTTTGCCATTACTTTGCCGTAATTTGCCACTACTTTGCCGTGCTGTGCAACTACTTTGAAGTACTTTGCCACTACTTTGCCACTACTTTGACGTACTTTGCCACTACTTTGCCCCTACTTTGCTGTACTTTGCCACTACTTTGCCACTACTTTGCTTCTACTTTGCCGTACTTTGCCACTATTTTGCACTACTTTGCCACTAATTTGCCGTACTTTGCCACTACTTTGCAGTACTTTGCCTCTATTTTTCCTTTCTTTGCCAATACTTTGCCGTGCTTTGCCACTACTTTGCCGTGCTTTGCCACTACTTTGTCATGCTTTGCCACTACTTTGAAATACTTTGCCACTACTTTACCGTTATTTGCCACTACTTTGCAGTATTTTGCCACTACTTTGCCGTACTTTGCCACTACTTTGCCGTACTTTGCCAATACTTTGCCGTGCTTTGCTGCCACTTTGCCGTGCTTTGCCACTACTTTGTCATGCTTTGCCACTACTTTGAAGTGCTTTGCCAATACTTTGACACTACTTTGCCATACTTTCCGACTACTTTGCAGTACTTTGCCACTACTTTGCCGTACTTTGCCACTACCTTACCATACTTTGTCACTACTTTGTAGTATTTTGCCACCACTTTGCCACAACTTTGCCGTACTTTGCCACTACTTTGCCGTACTTTTCCACTACTTTGCCGTACTTTGCCACTACTTTGCTGTGCTTTGCCACTACTTTGAAGTACTTTGCCACTACTTTGCCGTGCTTTGCCACTACTTTGACGTACTTTGCCACTACTTTGCCTCTACTTTGCTGTACTTTGCCACTACTTTGCCGTACTTTGCTTCTGCTTTGCCACTAATTTGCCGTGCTTTGCCACTACTTTGAAGTACTTTGCCACTACGTTACCATACTTTATCACTACCTTGTTGTATTTTGCCACCACTTTCCTACTACATTGCCGTACTTTGCAGTACTTTGCCTCTATTTTTCCTTTCTTTGCCAATACTTTGTCGTGCTTTGCCACTACTTTGCCACTACTTTGTCATGCTTTGCCACTATTTTGAAGTACTTTGCCACTACTTTGCCGTACTTTGCCACTACTTTGCCACTACTTTGCAGTACTTTGTCACTATTTTGCAGTACTTTGCCACTGCTTTGTCATGCTTTGCCACTACTTTGAAGTACTTTGCCAAACTTTGCCGTACTTTGCCACTACTTTGCAGTACTTTGCCACTATTTTGCAGTACTTTGCCACTGCTTTGCACTACTTTGCCACTACTTTGCCGTACTTTGCCACTACTTTGCCACTACCTTACCATACTTTCGCACTACTTTGTAGTATTTTGCCACCACTTGCCACTACTTTGCCGTACTTTGCCGTACTTTGCCACTACCTTGCCGTAATTTGCCACTGCTTTGCCGTGCTGTGCAACTACTTTGAAGTACTTTGCACTACTTTGCCACTACTTTGACGTACTTTGCCACTACTTTGCCCCTACTTTGATGTACTTTGCCACTACTTTGCCACTACGTTGCTTCTACTTTGCCGTACTTTGCCACTATTTTGCACTACTTTGCCACTACTTTGCCGTACTTTGCCACTACTTTGCAGTACTTTGCCTCTATTTTTCCGTTCTTTGCCAATACTTTGCCGTGCTTTGCCACTACTTTGCCGTGCTTTGCCACTACTTTGTCATGCTTTGCCACTACTTTGAAATACTTTGCCACTACTTTACCGTACTTTGCCACTACTTTGCAGTATTTTGCCACTACTTTGCCGTACTTTGCCACTACTTTGCCGTACTTTGCCAATACTTTGCCGTGCTTTGCTGCCACTTTGCCGTGCTTTGCCACTACTTTGTCATGCTTTGCCACTACTTTGAAGTGCTTTGCCACTACTTTGCCACTACTTTGCCATACTTTCCGACTACTTTGCTGTACTTTGCCACTACTTTGCCGTACTTTGCCACTACCTTACCATACTTTGTCACTACTTTGTAGAATTTTGCCACCACTTTGCCACAACTTTGCCGTACTTTGCCACTACTTTGCCGTACTTTTCCACTACTTTGCCGTACTTTCCACTACTTTGCTGTGCTTTGCCACTACTTTGAAGTACTTTGCCACTACTTTGCCGTGCTTTGCCACTACTTTGACGTACTTTGCCACTACTTTGCCTTTACTTTGCTGTACTTTGCCACTACTTTGCCATACTTTGCTTCTGCTTTGCCACTACTTTGCCGTGCTTTGCCACTACTTTGAAGTACTTTGCCACTACGTTACCATACTTTATCACTACCTTGTTGTATTTTGCCACCACTTTGCTACTACATTGCCGTACTTTGCAGTACTTTGCCTCTATTTTTCCTTTCTTTGCCAATACTTTGTCGTGCTTTGCCACTACTTTGCCACTACTTTGTCATGCTTTGCCACTATTTTGAAGTACTTTGCCACTACTTTGCCGTACTTTGCCACTACTTTGCCACTACTTTGCAGTACTTTGTCACTATTTTGCAGTACTTTGCCACTGCTTTGCACTACTTTGCCACTACTTTTCCGTACTTTGCCACTACTTTGCCACTACCTTACCATACTTTGGCATTACTTTGTAGTATTTTGCCACCACTTTGCCACTAATTTGCCGTACTTTGCCGTACTTTGCCACTACTTTGCCGTACTTTGCCACTACTTTGCCGTGCTTTGCCACTACTTTGAAGTACTTTGCCACTACTTTGCCGTGCTTTGCCACTACTTTGCTGTACTTTTCCACTACTTTGCCACTACTTTGCCATACTTTGCTTCTACTTTGCCACTACTTTGCCGTGCTTTGCCACTACTTTGCTGTACTTTTCCACTACTTTGCCACTACTTTGCCATACTTTGCTTCTACTTTGCCACTACTTTGCCGTGCTTTTGCCACTACTTTGCCGTGCTTTGCCACTACTTTGTCATGCTTTGCCACTACTTTGAAATACTTTGCCATTACTTTACCGTACTTTGCCACTACTTTGCAGTATTTTGCCACAACTTTGCCGTACTTTGCCACCACTTTGCCGTGCTTTGCCACTACTTTGTCATGCTTTGCCACTACTTTGAAATACTTTGCCACTACTTTGCCGTACTTTGCCACTACTTTGCAGTACTTTGCCACTACTTTGTAGTATTTTGCCACCACTTTGCCACTACTTTGCCGTACTTTGCCACTATTTTGCCGTACATTGCCACTACTTTGTCGTGCTTTGCCACTACTTTGAAGTACTTTGCCACTACTTTGCCGTACTTTGCCACTACTTTGCCACTACCTTACCATACTTTGGCATTACTTTGTAGTATTTTGCCACCACTTTGCCACTAATTTGCCGTACTTTGCCGTACTTTGCCACTACTTTGCCGTACTTTGCCACTACTTTGCCGTGCTTTGCCACTACTTTGAAGTACTTTGCCACTACTTTGCCGTGCTTTGCCACTACTTTGCTGTACTTTTCCACTACTTTGCCACTACTTTGCCATACTTTGCTTCTACTTTGCCACTACTTTGCCGTGCTTTGCCACTACTTTGCTGTACTTTTCCACTACTTTGCCACTACTTTGCCATACTTTGCTTCTACTTTGCCACTACTTTGCCGTGCTTTTGCCACTACTTTGCCGTGCTTTGCCACTACTTTGTCATGCTTTGCCACTACTTTGAAATACTTTGCCATTACTTTACCGTACTTTGCCACTACTTTGCAGTATTTTGCCACAACTTTGCCGTACTTTGCCACCACTTTGCCGTGCTTTGCCACTACTTTGTCATGCTTTGCCACTACTTTGAAATACTTTGCCACTACTTTGCCGTACTTTGCCACTACTTTGCAGTACTTTGCCACTACTTTGTAGTATTTTGCCACCACTTTGCCACTACTTTGCCGTACTTTGCCACTATTTTGCCGTACATTGCCACTACTTTGTCGTGCTTTGCCACTACTTTGAAGTACTTTGCCACTACTTTGCCGTACTTTGCCACTACTTTGCTACTACTTTGCCGTGCCTTGCCACTACTTTCTCATGCTTTGGCACTACTTTGAAGTACTTTGCCACTACTTTGCCGTACTTTGCCACTACTTTGCAGTACTTTGCCTCTATTTTTACGTTCTTTGCCAATACTTTGCCGTGCTTTTGCCACTACTTTGCCGTGCTTTGCCACTACTTTGTCATGCTTTGAAACTACTTTGAAATACTTTGCCACTACTTTACCGTACTTTGCCACTACTTTGCAGTATTTTGCCACTACTTTGCCGTACTTTCCCACCACTTTGCCGTGCTTTGCCACTACTTTGTCATGCTTTGCCACTACTTTGAAATACTTTGCCACTACTTTGCCGTACTTTGCCACTACTTTGCAGTACTTTGCCACTACTTTGTAGTATTTTGCCACCACTTTGCCACTACTTTGCCGTACTTTGCCACTATTTTGCCGTACATTGCCACTACTTTGCCGTGCTTTGCCACTACTTTGAAGTACTTTGCCACTACCTTACCATACATTATCACTACCTTCTATTATTTTGCCACCACTTTGCCACTACTTTGCCGTACTTTGCCACTACTTTGCCGTGCTTTGCCACTACTTTGAATTACTTTGCCAATACTTTGCCACTACTTTGACGTACTTTGCCACTACTTTGCCACTACGTTGCTGTACTTTGCCACTACTTTGCGCCTACTTTGCCGTACTTTGTTTCTACTTTGCCACTACTTTGCCGTACTTTGCCACTACTTTGCAGTACTTTGCCTCTATTTTTCCTTTCTTTGCCACTACTTTGCCGTGCTTTGCCACTACTTTGCCGTGCTTTGCCACTACTTTGTCATGCTTTGCCACTACTTTGAAGTACTTTGCCACTACTTTGCCGTACTTTGCCACTACTTTGCCATACTTTCCGACTACTTTGCAGTACTTTGCCACTACTTTGCCATACTTTGCCACTACATTACCATACTTTGTCACTACTTTGTAGTAATTTGCCACCACTTTGCCACTACTTTGCCGTACTTTGCCACTACTTTGCTGTACTTTGCCACTACTTTGCCGTGCTTTCCCACTACTTTGAAGTACTTTGCCGCTACTTTGCCGTGCTTTGCCACTACTTTGAAGTACTTTGCCACTACCTTACCATACTTTATCACTACCTTGTAATATTTTGCCACCACTTTGCCACTACCTTACCGTACTTTGCCACTACATTGTCGTACTTTGCCACTACTTTGCAGTACTTTGCCTCTATTTTTCCTTTCTTTGCCAATACTTTGTCGTGCTTTGCTACTACTTTGCCGTGCTTTGCCACTACTTTGTCATGCTTTGCCACTACTTTGAAGTTCTTTGCCACTACTTTGCCGTACTTTGCCACTACTTTGCCACTACTTTGCAGTACTTTGCCACTATTTTGCAGTACTTTGCCACTGCTTTGCACTACTTTGCCACTACTTTGCCGTACTTTGCCTCTACTTTGCCACTACCTTACCATACTTTGGCATTACTTTGTAGTATTTTGCCACCACTTTGCCACAAATTTGCCACTACTTTGCCGTACTTTTCCACTACTTTGCCACTACTTTGCCGTGCTTTGCCACTACTTTGAAGTGCTTTGCCACTACCTTGCCGTGCTTTGCCACTACTTTGACGTACTTTGCCACTATTTTGCCACTACTTTGCTGTACTTTGCCACTACTTTGCCACTACTTTGCCATACTTTGCTTCTACTTTGGCACTACTTTGCCGTACTTTGCCACTACTTTGCAGTACTTTGCCTCTAATTTTACGTTCTTTGCCAATACTTTGCCGTGCTTTTGCCACTACTTTGCCGTGCTTTGCCACTACTTTGTCATGCTTTGCCACTACTTTGAAATACTTTGCCACTACTTTACCATACTTTGCCACTACTTTGCAGTATTTTGCCACTACTTTGCCGTACTTTGCCACCACTTTGCCGTGCTTTGCCACTACTTTGTCATGCTTTGCCACTACTTTGAAATACTTTGCCACTACTTTGCCATACTTTGCCACTACTTTGCAGTACTTTGCCACTACTTTGTAGTATTTTGCCACCACTTTGCCACTACTTTCCGTACTTTGCCACTATTTTGCCGTACATTGACACTACTTTGCCGTGCTTTGCCACTACTTTGAAGTACTTTGCCACTACCTTACCATACTTTATCACTACCTTGTATTATTTTGCCACCACTTTGCCACTACTTTGCCGTACTTTGCCACTACTTTGCCGTGCTTTGCCACTACTTTGAAGTACTTTGCCAATACTTTGCCACTACTTTGACGTACTTTGCCACTACTTTGCCACTACGTTGCTGTACTTTGCCACTACTTTGCCGTACTTTGTTTCTACTTTGCCACTACTTTGCTGTACTTTGCCACTACTTTGCAGTACTTTGCCTCTATTTTTCCTTTTTTGCCACTACTTTGCCGTGCTTTGCCACTACTTTGCCGTGCTTTGCCACTACTTTGTCATGCTTTGCCACTACTTTGAAGTACTTTGCCACTACTTTGCCGTACTTTGCCACTACTTTGCCGTACTTTGCCACTACTTTGCAGTACTTTGCCACTATTTTTGCAGTACTTTGCCACTGCTTTGCACTACTTTGCCACTACTTTGCCGAACTTTGCCACTACTTTGCCACTACCTTACCATACTTTGGCACTACTTTGTAGTATTTTGCCACCACTTGCCACTACTTTGCCGTACTTTGCCGTACTTTGCCACTACCTTGCCGTAATTTGCCACTACTTTGCCGTGCTGTGCAACTACTTTGAAGTACTTTGCCACTACTTTGCCGTACTTTGCCACAACTTTGCCGTACTCTGCCACTACTTTGCAGTTCTTTGCCACTACTTAGCAGTACTTTGCCTCTATTTTGCAGTACTTTGCCACTGCTTAGCACTACTTTGCCACTACTTTGCTGTACTTTGCCACTACTTTGCAGTACTTTGCCGTGCTTTGCCACTACTTTGAAGTACTTTGCCACTACCTTACCATACTTTATCACTACCTTGTATTATTTTGCCACCACTTTGCCACTACTTTGCCGTACTTTGCCACTACTTTGCCGTGCATTGCTACTACTTTGCCGTGCTTTGCCACTACTTTGTCATGCTTTGCCACTACTTTGAAGTACTTTGCCACTACTTTGCCGTAATTTGCCACTACTTTGCCGTACTTTGCCACTACTTTGCAGTACTTTGCCACTATTTTGCAGTACTTTGCCACTGCTTTGCACTACTTTGCCACTACTTTGCCGTACTTTGCCACTACTTTGCCACTACCTTACCATACTTTGGCATTACTTTGTAGTATTTTGCCACCACTTTGCCACTAATTTGCCGTGCTTTGCCACTACTTTGCCGTACTTTGCCACTACTTTGCCACTACTTTGCTGTGCTTTGCCACTACTTTGAAGTACTTTGCCACTACCTTGCCGTGCTTTGCCACTACTTTGACGTACTTTGCCACTATTTTGCCACTACTTTGCTGTACTTTGCCACTACTTTGCCACTACTTTGCAATACTTTGCTTCTACTTTGGCACTACTTTGCCGTACTTTGCCACTACTTTGCAGTACTTTGCCTCTATTTTTACGTTCTTTGCCAATACTTTGCCGTGCTTTTGCCACTACTTTGCCGTGCTTTGCCACTACTTTGTCATGCTTTGAAACTACTTTGAAATACTTTGCCACTACTTTACCGTACTTTGCCACTACTTTGCAGTATTTTGCCACTACTTTGCCGTACTTTCCCACCACTTTGCCGTGCTTTGCCACTACTTTGTCATGCTTTGCCACTACTTTGAAATACTTTGCCACTACTTTGCCGTACTTTGTCACTACTTTGCAGTACTTTGCCACTACTTTGTAGTATTTTGCCACCACTTTGCCACTACTTTGCCGTACTTTGCCTCTATTTTGCCGTACATTGCCACTACTTTGCCGTGCTTTGCCACTACTTTGAAGTACTTTGCCACTACCTTACCATACTTTATCACTACCTTCTATTATTTTGCCACCACTTTGCCACTACTTTGCCGTACTTTGCCACTACTTTGCCGTGCTTTGCCACTACTTTGAAGTACTTTGCCAATACTTTGCCACTACTTTGATGTACTTTGCCACTACTTTGCCACTACGTTGCTGTACTTTGCCACTACTTTGCCCCTACTTTGCCGTACTTTGTTTCTACTTTGCCGTACTTTGCCAATACTTTGCAGTACTTTGTAGTTATTTGCCACCACTTTGCCACTAATTTGCCGTGCTTTGCCACTACTTTGCCGTACTTTGCCACTACTTTGCCGTGCTTTGCCACTACTTTGAAGTACTTTGCCACTACCTTGCCGTGCTTTGCCCCTACTTTGACGTACTTTGCCACTATTTTGCCACTACGTTGCTGTACTTTGCCACTACTTTGCCCCTACTTTGCCGTACTTTGTTTCTACTTTGCCGTACTTTGCCAATACTTTGCAGTACTTTGTAGTATTTTGCCACCACTTTGCCACTAATTTGCCGTGCTTTGCCACTACTTTGCCGTACTTTGCCACTACTTTGCCACTACTTTGCCGTGCTTTGCCACTACTTTGAAGTACTTTGCCACTACCTTGCCGTGCTTTGCCACTACTTTGACGTACTTTGCCACTATTTTGCCACTACTTTGCCGTACTTTCCCACTACTTTGCCGTTCTTTGCCACTACTTTGCACTACCTTACCATACTTTGTCACTACTTTGTAGTATTTTGCCACCACTTTGCCGTACTTTTCCACTACTTTGCCAATAGTTTGCCGTGCTTTGCCACTACTTTGAAGTACTTTGCCACTACCTTACCATACTTTATCACTACTTTGTAGTATTTTGCCACTACTTTGCCGTACCTTGCCACTACTTTGCCGTACTTTGCCACTACTTTGCCGTACTTTGCCACTACTTTGTCATGCTTTGCCACTACTTTGAAGTACTTTGCCACTACTTTGCCGTACTTTGCCACTACTTTGCCGTACTTTGCCACTATTTTGCAGTACTTTGCCACTATTTTGCAGTACTTTGCCACTGCTTTGCACTACTTTGCCGTACTTTGCCACTACTTTGCCACTACCTTACCATACTTTGGCATTACTTTGTAGTATTTTGCCACCACTTTGCCACTAATTTGCCATACTTTGCCACTACTTTGCCGTGCTTTGCCACTACTTTGAAGTACTTTGCCACTACCTTGCCGTACTTTGCCACTATTTTGCCACTACTTTGCTGTACTTTGCTTCTACTTTGGCACTACTTTGCCACTACTTTGCAGTACTTTGCCTCTATTTTTACGTTCTTTGCCAATACTTTGCCGTGCTTTTGCCACTACTTTGCCGTGCTTTGCCACTACTTTGTCATGCTTTGCCACTACTTTGAAATACTTTGCCACTACTTTACCGTACTTTGCCACTACTTTGCAGTATTTTGCCACTACTTTGCCGTACTTTGCCACCACTTTGCCGTGCTTTGCCACTACTTTGTAGTACTTTGCCACTACTTTGTAGTATTTTGCCACCACTTTGCCACTACTTTGCCGTACTTTGCCACTATTTTGCCGTACATTGCCACTACTTTGCCGTGCTTTGCCACTACTTTGAAGTACTTTGCCACTACCTTACCATACTTTATCACTACCTTGTATTATTTTGCCACCACTTTGCCACTACTTTGCCGTGCTTTGCCACTACTTTGAAGTACTTTGCCAATACTTTGCCACTACTTTGACGTACTTTGCCACTAATTTGCCACTACGTTGCTGTACTTTGCCACTACTTTGCCGTACTTTGTTTCTACTTTGCCACTACTTTGCCGTACTTTGCCACTACTTTGCCTCTATTTTTCCTTTCTTTGCCACTACTTTGCCGTGCTTTGCCACTACTTTGCCGTGCTTTGCCACTACTTTGTCATGCTTTGCCACTACTTTGAAGTACTTTGCCACTACTTTGCCCTACTTTGCCACGACTTTGCAGTACTTTGCCACTATTTTTGCAGTACTTTGCCACTGCTTTGCACTACTTTGCCGAACTTTGCCACTACCTTACCATACTTTGGCACTACTTTGTAGTATTTTGCCACCACTTGCCACTACTTTGCCGTATTTTGCCGTACTTTGCCACTACCTTGCCGTAATTTGCCACTACTTTGCCGTGCTGTGCAACTACTTTGCCACTACTTTGCCGTGCTTTGCCACTACTTTGACGTACTTTGCCACTACTTTGCTGTACTTTGCAGTACTTTGCCACTACTTTGCAGTACTTTGCCACTACTTTGAAGTACTTTGCCACTACTTTACCGTACTTTGCCACTACTTTGCCATACTTTGTTACTACCTTACCATACTTTGTCACTACTTTGTAGTATTTTGCCACTACTTTGCCGTACTTTGCCACTACTTTGCCATACTTTGTTACTACCTTACCATACTTTGCCACTACTTTGCCGTACTTTGCCACTACTTTGCCGTACTTTGCCACTACTTTGCCATACTTTGTCGTACTTTGCCACTACTTTGCCGTACTTTGCCGCTACTTTGCCGTGCTTTGCCACTACTTTGAAGTACTTTGCCACTACCTTACCATACTTTATCACTACCTTGTAATATTTTGCCACCACTTTGCCACTACCTTGCCACTACTTTGCCACTACATTGCCGTACTTTGCCACTACTTTGCAGTACTTTGCCTCTATTTTTCCTTTCTTTGCCAATACTTTGTCGTGCTTTGCTACTACTTTGCCGTGCTTTGCCACTACTTTGTCATGCTTTGCCACTACTTTGAAGTACTTTGCCACTACTTTGCCGTACTTTGCCACTACTTTGCCGTACTTTGCCACTATTTTGCAGTACTTTGCCACTATTTTGCAGTACTTTGCCACTATTTTGCAGTACTTTGCCACTACTTTGCCGTGCTTTGCCACTACTTTGACGTACTTTGCCACTACCTTACCGTACTTTGCTTCTACTTTGCCACTACTTTGCCGTGCTTTGCCACTACTTTGAAGTACTTTGCCACTAACTTACCATTCTTTATCACTACCTTGTAGTATTTTGCCACCACTTTGCCACTACCTTACCGTACTTTGCCACTACATTGCAGTACTTTGCTACTACTTTGCAGTACTTTGCCTCTATTTTTCCTTTCTTTGAAAATACTTTGCCGTGCTTTGCCACTACTTTGCCGTGCTTTGTCACTACTTTGTCATGCTTTGCCACTACTTTGAAGTACTTTGCCACTACTTTGCCGTACTTTGCCACTACTTTGCCGTTTTTTCCCACTACTTTGCAGTACTTTGCCTCTATTTTTCCTTTCTTTGCCAATACTTTGCCGTGCTTTGCCACTACTTTGCCGTGCTTTGCCACTACTTTGTCATGCTTTGCCACTACTTTGAAGTACTTTGCCACTACTTTGCCGTACTTTGCCACTACTTTGCCGTACTTTCCCACTACTTTGCAGTACTTTGCCACTATTTTGCAGTACTTTGCCACTGCTTTGCACTACTTTGCCACTACTTTGCCGTACTTTGCCACTACTTTGCCACTACCTTACCATACTTTGGCATTACTTTGTAGTATTTTGCCACCACTTTGCCACTTATTTGCCTTACTTTGCCGCACTTTGCCACTACTTTGCCGTACTTTGCCACTACTTTGCCGTGCTTTGCCACTACTTTGAAGTACTTTGCCACTACTTTGCCGTGCTTTGCCACTACTTTGACGTACTTTGCCACTACTTTGCAATACTTTGCCACTATTTTGCAGTACTTTGCCACTGCTTTGCACAACTTTGCCACTACTTTGCCGTACTTTGCCGTACTTTGCCAATACTTTGTCATGCTTTGCCACTACTTTGAAGTACTTTGCCACTACTTTGCCGTACTTTGCCACTACTTTGCCGTACTTTGCCACTACTTTGCAGTACTTTGCCACTATTTTGCCGTACTTTGCTACTACTTTGTAGTATTTTGCCACCACTTTGCCACTACTTTGCCGTACTTTCCCACTACTTTGCCACTATTTTGCCACTACTTTGCTGTACTTTGCCACTACTTTGCCACTACTTTGCCATACTTTGCTTCTACTTTGCCACTACTTTGCCGTACTTTGCCACTACTTTGCAGTACTTTGCCTCTATTTTTCCGTTCTTTGCCAATACTTTGCCGTGCTTTTGCCACTACTTTGCCATGCTTTGCCACTATTTTGTCATGCTTTGCCACTACTTTGAAATACTTTGCCACTACTTTACCGTACTTTGCCAATACTTTGAAGTACTTTGCCACTACTTTGCCATACTTTGCCACTACTTTGCCACTACCTTACCATACTTTGTCACTAATTTGCTGTACTTTGCCACTACTTTGCGGTACTTTCCCACTACTTTGCCGTGCTTTGCCACTACTTTGAAGTACTTTGCCACTACCTTACCATACTTTATCACTACTTTGTAGTATTTTGCCACCACTTTGCCACTACTTTGCCGTACTTTGCCACTACTTTGCCGTACTTTGCCACTACTTTGCCGTGCTGTGCCACTACTTTGAATTACTTTGCCACTACTTTGCCGTGCTTTGCCACTACTTTGACGTACTTTGCCACTACTTTGCGACTACTTTGCCACTACTTTGCCGTACTTTGCCACTATTTTGCACTACTTTGCCACTACTTTTCCGTACTTTGCCACTACTTTGCAGTATTTTGCCTCTTTGTTTCCGTTCTTTGCCAATACTTTGCCGTGCTTTGCCACTACTTTGCCGTGCTTTGCCGCTATTTTGAAATACTTTGCCACTACTTTACCGTACTTAGCCACTACTTTGCAGTATTTTGCCACTACTTTGCCGTACTTTGCCACTACTTTGCCGTACTTTGCCGTACTTTGCCAATACTTTGTCATGCTTTGCCACTACTTTGAAGTACTTTGCCACTACTTTGCCGTACTTTGCCACTACTTTGCCGTACTTTGCCACTACTTTGCAGTACTTTGCCACTATTTTGCCGTACTTTGCTACTACTTTGTAGTATTTTGCCACCACTTTGCCACTACTTTGCCGTACTTTGCCACTATTTTGCCGTACATTGCCACTACTTTGCCGTGCTTTGCCACTACTTTGAAGTACTTTGCCACTACTTTGAAGTACTTTTCCAATATTTTGCCGTGCTTTGCCACTACTTTGACGTACTTTGCCACTACTTTGCCACTACGTTGCTATACTTTGCCACTACTTTGCCGTACTTTGTTTCTACTTTGTCATGCTTTGCCACTACTTTGAAGTACTTTGCCACTACTTTGCCGTACTTTGCCACTACTTTGCCGTACTTTGCCACTACTTTGCAGTACTTTGCCACTATTTTGCAGTACTTTGCCACTGCTTTGCACTATTTTGCCACTACTTTGCCGTACTTTGCCACTACTTTGCCACTACCTTACCAAACTTTGGCACTACTTTGTAGTATTTTGCCACCACTTGCCATTACTTTGCCGTACTTTGCCGTACTTTGCCACTACCTTGCCGTAATTTGCCACTACTTTGCCGTGCTGTGCAACTACTTTGAAGTACTTTGCCACTACTTTGCCGTGCTTTGCCACTACTTTGACGTACTTTGCCACTACTTTGCCATACTTTGCCACTACTTTGCCACTACCTTACCATACTTTGTCACTACTTTGCCGTTCTTTGCCACTACATTGCGGTACTAAGCCACTACTTTGCCGTGCTTTGCCACTTCTTTGAAGTACTTTGCCACTGCTTTGCACAACTTTGCCACTGCTTTGCCGTACTTTGCCACTACTTTGCCACTACCTTACCATACTTTGGCATTACTTTGTAGTATTTTGCCACCACCTTGCCACTAATTTGCCTTACTTTGCCGTACTTTGCCACTACTTTGCCGTACTTTGCCACTACTTTGCCGTGCTTTGCCACTACTTTGAAGTACATTGCCACTACTTTGCCGTGCTTTGCCACTACTTTGACGTACTTTGCCACTATTTTGCCACTACTTTGCTGTACTTTGCCACTACTTTGCCACTACTTTGAAATACTTTGCTTCTACTTTGCCACTACTTTGCCGTACTTTGCCACTACTTTGCAGTACTTTGCCTCTATTTTTCCGTTCTTTGCCAATACTTTGCCGTGCTTTTGCCACTACTTTGCCGTGCTTTGCCACTATTTTGTCATGCTTTGCCACTACTTTGAAATACTTTGCCACTACTTTACCGTACTTTGCCACTACTTTGAAGTACTTTGCCACTACTTTGCCATACTTTGCCACTACTTTGCCACTACCTTACCATACTTTGTCACTACTTTGCTGTACTTTGCCACTACTTTGCGGTACTTTCCCAATACTTTGCCGTGCATTGCCACTACTTTGAAGTACTTTGCCACTACCTTACCATACTTTATCACTACTTTGTAGTATTTTGCCACCACTTTGCCACTACTTTGCCGTACTTTGCCACTACTTTGACGTACGTTGCCACTACTTTGCCGTACTTTGCCACTACTTTGCCGTGCTGTGCCACTACTTTGAAATACTTTGCCACTACTTTGCCGTGCTTTGCCACTACTTTGACGTACTTTGCCACTGCTTTGCCTTACTTTGCCACTACTTTACCGTGCTTTGCCACTACTTTGACGTACTTTGCCACTACTTTGCCTCTACTTTGCAGTACTTTGCCTCTATTTTTTTGTTCTTTGCCAATACTTTGTCGAGCTTTGCCACTACTTTGCCGTGCTTTGCCACTATTTTGCCGTATTTTGCAGTACTTTGCCAATACTTTGCCGTGCTTTGCCACCACTTTGCCGTGCTTTGCCACTACTTTGTCATGCTTGCCACTACTTTGAAGTACTTTGCCACTACTTTGCCATACTTTGCCACTACTTTGCAGTATTTTGCCACTACTTTGCCGTACTTTGCCACTACTTTGCCGTATTTTGCAGTACTTTGCCAATACTTTGCCGTGCTTTGCCACCACTTTGCCGTGCTTTGCCACTACTTTGTCATGCTTGCCACTACTTTGAAGTACTTTGCCACTACTTTGCCATACTTTGCCACTACTTTGCCATACTTTCTGACTACTTTGCAGTACTTTGCTACTACTTTGCCGTACTTTGTCACTACTTTGCCACTACTTTACCATACTTTGTCTCTACTTTGTAGTATTTTGCCACCACTTTGCCACTACTTTGCCGTACTTTGCCACTACTTTGCCATACTTTGCCACTACTTTGCCGTGCTTTACCACTACTTTGAAGTACTTTGCCACTACTTTGCCGTGCTTTGCCACTACTTTGACGTACTTTGCCACTACCTTACCGTACTTTGCTTCTACTTTGCCACTACTTTGCCGTGCTTTGCCACTACTTTGAAGTACTTTGCCACTAACTTACCATTCTTTATCACTACCTTGTAGTATTTTGCCACCACTTTGCCACTACCTTACCGTACTTTGCCACTACATTGCCGTACTTTGCTACTACTTTGCAGTACTTTGCCTCTATTTTTCCTTTCTTTGAAAATACTTTGCCGTGCTTTGCCACTACTTTGCCGTGCTTTGTCACTACTTTGTCATGCTTTGCCACTACTTTGAAGTACTTTGCCACTACTTTGCCGTACTTTGCCACTACTTTGCCGTTTTTTCCCACTACTTTGCAGTACTTTGCCTCTATTTTTCCTTTCTTTGCCAATACTTTGCCGTGCTTTGCCACTACTTTGCCGTGCTTTGCCACTACTTTGTCATGCTTTGCCACTACTTTGAAGTACTTTGCCACTACTTTGCCGTACTTTGCCACTACTTTGCCGTACTTTCCCACAACTTTGCAGTACTTTGCCACTATTTTGCAGTACTTTGCCACTGCTTTGCACTACTTTGCCACTACTTTGCCGTACTTTGCCACTACTTTGCCACTACCTTACCATACTTTGGCATTACTTTGTAGTATTTTGCCACCACTTTGCCACTTATTTGCCTTACTTTGCCGCACTTTGCCACTACTTTGCCGTACTTTGCCACTACTTTGCCGTGCTTTGCCACTACTTTGAAGTACTTTGCCACTACTTTGCCGTGCTTTGCCACTACTTTGACGTACTTTGCCACTACTTTGCAGTACTTTGCCACTATTTTGCAGTACTTTGCCACTGCTTTGCACAACTTTGCCACTACTTTGCCGTACTTTGCCTCTACTTTGCCACTACCTTACCATACTTTGGCATTACTTTGTAGTATTTTGCCACCACCTTGCCACTAATTTGCCTTACTTTGCCGTACTTTGCCACTACTTTGCCGTACTTTGCCACTACTTTGCCGTGCTTTGCCACTACTTTGAAGTACATTGCCACTACTTTGCTGTGCTTTGCCACTACTTTGACGTACTTTGCCACTATTTTGCCACTACTTTGCTGTACTTTGCCACAACTTTGCCATACTTTGCTTCTACTTTGCCACTACTTTGCCGTACTTTGCCACTACTTTGCAGTACTTTGCCTCTATTTTTCCGTTCTTTGCCAATACTTTGCCGTGCTTTTGCCACTACTTTGCCATGCTTTGCCACTATTTTGTCATGCTTTGCCACTACTTTGAAATACTTTGCCACTACTTTACCGTACTTTGCCAATACTTTGAAGTACTTTGCCACTACTTTGCCATACTTTGCCACTACTTTGCCACTACCTTACCATACTTTGTCACTAATTTGCTGTACTTTGCCACTACTTTGCGGTACTTTCCCACTACTTTGCCGTGCTTTGCCACTACTTTGAAGTACTTTGCCACTACCTTACCATACTTTATCACTACTTTGTAGTATTTTGCCACCACTTTGCCACTACTTTGCCGTACTTTGCCACTACTTTGCCACTACTTTGCCGTTCTGTGCCACTACTTTGAAGTACTTTGCCACTACTTTACCGTACTTTGCCACTACTTTGCAGTATTTTGCCACTACTTTGCCGTACTTTGCCACTACTTTGCCGTACTTTGCCGTACTTTGCCAATACTTTGTCATGCTTTGCCACTACTTTGAAGTACTTTGCCACTACTTTGCCGTACTTTGCCACTACTTTGCCGTACTTTGCCACTACTTTGCAGTACTTTGCCACTATTTTGCCGTACTTTGCTACTACTTTGTAGTATTTTGCCACCACTTTGCCACTACTTTGCCGTACTTTGCCACTATTTTGCCGTACATTGCCACTACTTTGCCGTGCTTTGCCACTACTTTGAAGTACTTTGCCACTACTTTGAAGTACTTTGCCAATATTTTGCCGTGCTTTGCCACTACTTTGACGTACTTTGCCACTACTTTGCCACTACGTTGCTATACTTTGCCACTACTTTGCCGTACTTTGTTTCTACTTTGTCATGCTTTGCCACTACTTTGAAGTACTTTGCCACTACTTTGCCGTACTTTGCCACTACTTTGCAGTACTTTGCCACTATTTTGCAGTACTTTGCCACTGCTTTGCACTATTTTGCCACTACTTTGCCGTACTTTGCCACTACTTTGCCACTACCTTACCAAACTTTGGCACTACTTTGTAGTATTTTGCCACCACTTGCCATTACTTTGCCGTACTTTGCCACTACCTTGCCGTAATTTGCCACTACTTTGCCGTGCTGTGCAACTACTTTGAAGTACTTTGCCACTACTTTGCCGTGCTTTGCCACTACTTTGACGTACTTTGCCACTACTTTGCCATATTTTGCCACTACTTTGCCACTACCTTACCATACTTTGTCACTACTTTGCCGTTCTTTGCCACTACATTGCGGTACTAAGCCACTACTTTGCCGTGCTTTGCCACTTCTTTGAAGTACTTTGCCACTGCTTTGCACAACTTTGCCACTGCTTTGCCGTACTTTGCCACTACTTTGCCACTACCTTACCATACTTTGGCATTACTTTGTAGTATTTTGCCACCACCTTGCCACTAATTTGCCTTACTTTGCCGTACTTTGCCACTACTTTGCCGTACTTTGCCACTACTTTGCCGTGCTTTGCCACTACTTTGAAGTACATTGCCACTACTTTGCCGTGCTTTGCCACTACTTTGACGTACTTTGCCACTATTTTGCCACTACTTTGCTGTACTTTGCCACTACTTTGCCACTACTTTGAAATACTTTGCTTCTACTTTGCCACTACTTTGCCGTACTTTGCCACTACTTTGCAGTACTTTGCCTCTATTTTTCCGTTCTTTGCCAATACTTTGCCGTGCTTTTGCCACTACTTTGCCGTGCTTTGCCACTATTTTGTCATGCTTTGCCACTACTTTGAAATACTTTGCCACTACTTTACCGTACTTTGCCACTACTTTGAAGTACTTTGCCACTACTTTGCCATACTTTGCCACTACTTTGCCACTACCTTACCATACTTTGTCACTACTTTGCTGTACTTTGCTACTACTTTGCGGTACTTTCCCAATACTTTGCCGTGCATTGCCACTACTTTGAAGTACTTTGCCACTACCTTACCATACTTTATCACTACTTTGTAGTATTTTGCCACCACTTTGCCACTACTTTGCCGTACTTTGCCACTACTTTGACGTACGTTGCCACTACTTTGCCGTACTTTGCCACTACTTTGCCGTGCTGTGCCACTACTTTGAAATACTTTGCCACTACTTTGCCGTGCTTTGCCACTACTTTGACGTACTTTGCCACTACTTTGCCACTACTTTGCCACTACTTTGCCACTACTTTGCCGTACTTTGCCACTATTTTGCACTACTTTGCCACTACTTTTCCGTACTTTGCCACTACTTTGCAGTATTTTGCCTCTTTTTTTCCGTTCTTTGCCAATACTTTGCCGTGCTTTGCCACTACTTTGCCGTGCTTTGCCGCTATTTTGAAATACTTTGCCACTACTTTACCGTACTTTGCCACTACTTTGCAGTATTTTGCCACTACTTTGCCGTACTTTGCCACTACTTTGCCGTACTTTGCCAATACTTTGTCATGCTTTGCCACTACTTTGAAGTACTTTGCCTCTACTTTTCCGTACTTTGCCACTACATTGCAGTACTTTCCCACTACTTTGCAGTACTTTGCCACTATTTTGCAGTATTTTGCCACTGCTTTGCACTACTTTGCCACTACTTTGCCGTGCTTTGCCACTACTTTGAAGTACTTTGCCAATATTTTGCCGTGCTTTGCCACTACTTTTACGTACTTTGCCACTACTTTGCCACTACATTGCTATACTTTGCCACTACTTTGCCACTACGTTGCCCTACTTTGTTTCTACTTTGTCATGCTTTGCCACTACTTTGAAGTACTTTGCCACTACTTTGCCGTACTTTGCCACTACTTTGCCGTACTTTGCCACTACTTTGCAGTACTTTGCCACTATTTTGCAGAACTTTGCCACTGCTTTGCACTATTTTGCCACTACTTTGCCGTACTTTGCCACTACTTTGCCACTACCTTACCAAACTTTGGCACTACTTTGTAGTATTTTGCCACCACTTGCCATTACTTTGCCGTACTTTGCCGTACTTTGCCACTACCTTGCCGTAATTTGCCACTACTTTGCCGTGCTGTGCAACTACTTTGAAGTACTTTGCCACTACTTTGCCGTGCTTTGCCACTACTTTGACGTACTTTGCCACTACTTTGCCATATTTTGCCACTACTTTGCCACTACCTTACCATACTTTGTCACTACTTTGCCGTTCTTTGCCACTACATTGCGGTACTAAGCCACTACTTTGCCGTGCTTTGCCACTTCTTTGAAGTACTTTGCCACTGCTTTGCACAACTTTGCCACTGCTTTGTCGTACTTTGCCACTACTTTGCCACTACCTTACCATACTTTGGCATTACTTTGTAGTATTTTGCCACCACCTTGCCACTAATTTGCCTTACTTTGCCGTACTTTGCCACTACTTTGCCGTACTTTGCCACTACTTTGCCGTGCTTTGCCACTACTTTGAAGTACATTGCCACTACTTTGCCGTGCTTTGCCACTACTTTGACGTACTTTGCCACTATTTTGCCACTACTTTGCTGTACTTTGCCACTACTTTGCCACTACTTTGAAATACTTTGCTTCTACTTTGCCACTACTTTGCCGTACTTTGCCACTACTTTGCAGTACTTTGCCTCTATTTTTCCGTTCTTTGCCAATACTTTGCCGTGCTTTTGCCACTACTTTGCCGTGCTTTGCCACTATTTTGTCATGCTTTGCCACTACTTTGAAATACTTTGCCACTACTTTACCGTACTTTGCCACTACTTTGAAGTACTTTGCCACTACTTTGCCATACTTTGCCACTACTTTGCCACTACCTTACCATACTTTGTCACTACTTTGCTGTACTTTGCTACTACTTTGCGGTACTTTCCCAATACTTTGCCGTGCATTGCCACTACTTTGAAGTACTTTGCCACTACCTTACCATACTTTATCACTACTTTGTAGTATTTTGCCACCACTTTGCCACTACTTTGCCGTACTTTGCCACTACTTTGACGTACGTTGCCACTACTTTGCCGTACTTTGCCACTACTTTGCCGTGCTGTGCCACTACTTTGAAATACTTTGCCACTACTTTGCCGTGCTTTGCCACTACTTTGACGTACTTTGCCACTACTTTGCCACTACTTTGCCACTACTTTGCCACTACTTTGCCGTACTTTGCCACTATTTTGCACTACTTTGCCACTACTTTTCCGTACTTTGCCACTACTTTGCAGTATTTTGCCTCTTTTTTTCCGTTCTTTGCCAATACTTTGCCGTGCTTTGCCACTACTTTGCCGTGCTTTGCCGCTATTTTGAAATACTTTGCCACTACTTTACCGTACTTTGCCACTACTTTGCAGTATTTTGCCACTACTTTGCCGTACTTTGCCACTACTTTGCCGTACTTTGCCAATACTTTGTCATGCTTTGCCACTACTTTGAAGTACTTTGCCTCTACTTTTCCGTACTTTGCCACTACATTGCAGTACTTTCCCACTACTTTGCAGTACTTTGCCACTATTTTGCAGTATTTTGCCACTGCTTTGCACTACTTTGCCACTACTTTGCCGTGCTTTGCCACTACTTTGAAGTACTTTGCCAATATTTTGCCGTGCTTTGCCACTACTTTGACGTACTTTGCCACTACTTTGCCACTACATTGCTATACTTTGCCACTACTTTGCCACTACGTTGCCCTACTTTGTTTCTACTTTGTCATGCTTTGCCACTACTTTGAAGTACTTTGCCACTACTTTGCCGTACTTTGCCACTACTTTGCCGTACTTTGCCACTACTTTGCAGTACTTTGCCACTATTTTGCAGAACTTTGCCACTGCTTTGCACTATTTTGCCACTACTTTGCCGTACTTTGCCACTACTTTGCCACTACCTTACCAAACTTTGGCACTACTTTGTAGTATTTTGCCACCACTTGCCATTACTTTGCCGTACTTTGCCGTACTTTGCCACTACCTTGCTGTAATTTGCCACTACTTTGCCGTGCTGTGCAACTACTTTGAAGTACTTTGCCACTACTTCGCCGTGCTTTGCCACTACTTTGACGTACTTTGCCACTACTTTGCCACTACCTTACCATACTTTGTCACTACTTTGCCGTTCTTTGCCACTACATTGCGGTACTATGCCACTACTTTGCCGTGCTTTGCCACTACTTTGAAGTACTTTGCCACTACCTTACCATACTTTATCACTACTTTGTAGTATTTTGCCACCACTTTGCCACTACTTTGCCGTACGTTGCCACTACTTTACCGTACTTTGCCACTACTTTGCATTGCTGTGCCACTACTTTGAAGTACTTTGCCACTACTTTGCCGTGCTTTGCCACTACTTTGACGTACTTTGCCACTACTTTGCCACTACTTTGCCACTACTTTGCCGTACTTTGGCACTATTTTGCACTACTTTGCCACTACTTTGCCGTACTTTGCCACTACTTTGCAGTATTTTGCCTCTATTTTTCCGTTCTTTGCCAATACTTTGCCTTGCTTTGCCACTATTTTGTCATGCTTTGCCGCTACTTTGAAATACTTTGCCACTACTTTACCGTACTTTGCCACTACTTTGCAGTATTTTGCCACTACTTTGCCATACTTTGCCACTACTTTGCTGTACTTTGCCAATACTTTGTCATGCTTTGCCACTACTTTGAAGTACTTTGCCACTACTTTGCCGTACTTTGCCACTACTATGCAATACTTTGCCACTACTTTGCAGTACTTTGCCACTATTTTGCAGTACTTTGCCACTGCTTTGCACTACTTTGCCACTACTTTGCCGTACTTTGCCACTACTTTGCAGTACTTTTCCACTACTTTGCAGTACTTTGCCACTACTTTGTAGTATTTTGCCACTACTTTGCCGTACTTTGCCACTACTTTGCCGTACTTTGCCACTACTTTGCCACTACTTTGTAGTATTTCGCCACCACTTTGACACTACTTTGCCGTACTTTGCCACTATTTTGCCGTACATTGCCACTACTTTGCCGTGTTTTGCCACTACTTTGAAGTACTTTGCCACTACCTTACCATACTTTATCACTACCTTGTATTATTTTGCCACCACTTTGCCACTACTTTGCCGTACTTTGCCACTACTTTGCCGTGCTTTGCCACTACTTTGAAGTACTTTGCCAATACTTTGCCGTGCTTTGTCACTACTTTGACGTGCTTTGCCACTACGTTGCTATACTTTGCCACTACTTTGCCACTATTTTGCCGTACTTTGTTTCTACTTTGCCACTACTTTTCCGTACTTTGCCACTACTTTGCAGTATTTTGCCTCTTTTTTTCCGTTCTTTGCCAATACTTTGCCGTGCTTTGCCACTACTTTGCCGTGCTTTGCCGCTATTTTGAAATACTTTGCCACTACTTTACCATACTTTGCCACTACTTTGCAGTATTTTGCCACTACTTTGCCGTACTTTGCCACTACTTTGCCAATACTTTGTCATGCTTTGCCACTACTTTGAAGTACTTTGCCTCTACTTTTCCGTACTTTGCCACTACATTGCAGTACTTTCCCACTACTTTGCCGTGCTTTGCCACTACTTTGAAGTACTTTGCCAATATTTTGCCGTGCTTTGCCACTACTTTGACGTACTTTGCCACTACTTTGCCACTACATTGCTATACTTTGCCACTACTTTGCCACTACGTTGCCCTACTTTGTTTCTACTTTGTCATGCTTTGCCACTACTTTGAAGTACTTTGCCACTACTTTGCCGTACTTTGCCACTACTTTGCCGTACTTTGCCACTACTTTGCAGTACTTTGTCACTACTTTGCCGTTCTTTGCCACTACATTGCGGTACTATGCCACTACTTTGCCGTGCTTTGCCACTACTTTGAAGTACTTTGCCACTACCTTACCATACTTTATCACTACTTTGTAGTATTTTGCCACCACTTTGCCACTACTTCGCCGTGCTTTGCCACTACTTTGACGTACTTTGCCACTACTTTGCCACTACCTTACCATACTTTGTCACTACTTTGCCGTTCTTTGCCACTACATTGCGGTACTATGCCACTACTTTGCCGTGCTTTGCCACTACTTTGAAGTACTTTGCCACTACCTTACCATACTTTATCACTACTTTGTAGTATTTTGCCACCACTTTGCCACTACTTTGCCGTACGTTGCCACTACTTTACCGTACTTTGCCACTACTTTGCATTGCTGTGCCACTACTTTGAAGTACTTTGCCACTACTTTGCCGTGCTTTGCCACTACTTTGACGTACTTTGCCACTACTTTGCCACTACTTTGCCACTACTTTGCCGTACTTTGGCACTATTTTGCACTACTTTGCCACTACTTTGCCGTACTTTGCCACTACTTTGCAGTATTTTGCCTCTATTTTTCCGTTCTTTGCCAATACTTTGCCTTGCTTTGCCACTATTTTGTCATGCTTTGCCGCTACTTTGAAATACTTTGCCACTACTTTACCGTACTTTGCCACTACTTTGCAGTATTTTGCCACTACTTTGCCATACTTTGCCACTACTTTGCTGTACTTTGCCAATACTTTGTCATGCTTTGCCACTACTTTGAAGTACTTTGCCACTACTTTGCCGTACTTTGCCACTACTATGCAATACTTTGCCACTACTTTGCAGTACTTTGCCACTATTTTGCAGTACTTTGCCACTGCTTTGCACTACTTTGCCACTACTTTGCCGTACTTTGCCACTACTTTGCAGTACTTTGCCACTACTTTGCAGTACTTTGCCACTACTTTGTAGTATTTTGCCACTACTTTGCCGTACTTTGCCACTACTTTGCCGTACTTTGCCACTACTTTGCCACTACATTGCTATACTTTGCCACTACTTTGCCACTACGTTGCCCTACTTTGTTTCTACTTTGTCATGCTTTGCCACTACTTTGAAGTACTTTGCCACTACTTTGCCGTACTTTGCCACTACTTTGCCGTACTTTGCCACTACTTTGCAGTACTTTGTCACTACTTTGCCGTTCTTTGCCACTACATTGCGGTACTATGCCACTACTTTGCCGTGCTTTGCCACTACTTTGAAGTACTTTGCCACTACCTTACCATACTTTATCACTACTTTGTAGTATTTTGCCACCACTTTGCCACTACTTCGCCGTGCTTTGCCACTACTTTGACGTACTTTGCCACTACTTTGCCACTACCTTACCATACTTTGTCACTACTTTGCCGTTCTTTGCCACTACATTGCGGTACTATGCCACTACTTTGCCGTGCTTTGCCACTACTTTGAAGTACTTTGCCACTACCTTACCATACTTTATCACTACTTTGTAGTATTTTGCCACCACTTTGCCACTACTTTGCCGTACGTTGCCACTACTTTACCGTACTTTGCCACTACTTTGCATTGCTGTGCCACTACTTTGAAGTACTTTGCCACTACTTTGCCGTGCTTTGCCACTACTTTGACGTACTTTGCCACTACTTTGCCACTACTTTGCCACTACTTTGCCGTACTTTGGCACTATTTTGCACTACTTTGCCACTACTTTGCCGTACTTTGCCACTACTTTGCAGTATTTTGCCTCTATTTTTCCGTTCTTTGCAAATACTTTGCCTTGCTTTGCCACTATTTTGTCATGCTTTGCCGCTACTTTGAAATACTTTGCCACTACTTTACCGTACTTTGCCACTACTTTGCAGTATTTTGCCACTACTTTGCCATACTTTGCCACTACTTTGCTGTACTTTGCCAATACTTTGTCATGCTTTGCCACTACTTTGAAGTACTTTGCCACTACTTTGCCGTACTTTGCCACTACTATGCAATACTTTGCCACTACTTTGCAGTACTTTGCCACTATTTTGCAGTACTTTGCCACTGCTTTGCACTACTTTGCCACTACTTTGCCGTACTTTGCCACTACTTTGCAGTACTTTGCCACTACTTTGCAGTACTTTGCCACTACTTTGTAGTATTTTGCCACTACTTTGCCGTACTTTGCCACTACTTTGCCGTACTTTGCCACTACTTTGCCACTACATTGCTATACTTTGCCACTACTTTGCCACTACGTTGCCCTACTTTGTTTCTACTTTGTCATGCTTTGCCACTACTTTGAAGTACTTTGCCACTACTTTGCCGTACTTTGCCACTACTTTGCCGTACTTTGCCACTACTTTGCAGTACTTTGTCACTACTTTGCCGTTCTTTGCCACTACATTGCGGTACTATGCCACTACTTTGCCGTGCTTTGCCACTACTTTGAAGTACTTTGCCACTACCTTACCATACTTTATCACTACTTTGTAGTATTTTGCCACCACTTTGCCACTACTTCGCCGTGCTTTGCCACTACTTTGACGTACTTTGCCACTACTTTGCCACTACCTTACCATACTTTGTCACTACTTTGCCGTTCTTTGCCACTACATTGCGGTACTATGCCACTACTTTGCCGTGCTTTGCCACTACTTTGAAGTACTTTGCCACTACCTTACCATACTTTATCACTACTTTGTAGTATTTTGCCACCACTTTGCCACTACTTTGCCGTACGTTGCCACTACTTTACCGTACTTTGCCACTACTTTGCATTGCTGTGCCACTACTTTGAAGTACTTTGCCACTACTTTGCCGTGCTTTGCCACTACTTTGACGTACTTTGCCACTACTTTGCCACTACTTTGCCACTACTTTGCCGTACTTTGGCACTATTTTGCACTACTTTGCCACTACTTTGCCGTACTTTGCCACTACTTTGCAGTATTTTGCCTCTATTTTTCCGTTCTTTGCAAATACTTTGCCTTGCTTTGCCACTATTTTGTCATGCTTTGCCGCTACTTTGAAATACTTTGCCACTACTTTACCGTACTTTGCCACTACTTTGCAGTATTTTGCCACTACTTTGCCATACTTTGCCACTACTTTGCTGTACTTTGCCAATACTTTGTCATGCTTTGCCACTACTTTGAAGTACTTTGCCACTACTTTGCCGTACTTTGCCACTACTATGCAATACTTTGCCACTACTTTGCAGTACTTTGCCACTATTTTGCAGTACTTTGCCACTGCTTTGCACTACTTTGCCACTACTTTGCCGTACTTTGCCACTACTTTGCAGTACTTTGCCACTACTTTGCAGTACTTTGCCACTACTTTGTAGTATTTTGCCACTACTTTGCCGTACTTTGCCACTACTTTGCCGTACTTTGCCACTACTTTGCCACTACTTTGTAGTATTTCGCCACCACTTTGACACTACTTTGCCGTACTTTGCCACTATTTTGCCGTACATTGCCACTACTTTGCCGTGTTTTGCCACTACTTTGAAGTACTTTGCCACTACCTTACCATACTTTATCACTACCTTGTATTATTTTGCCACCACTTTGCCACTACTTTGCCGTACTTTGCCACTACTTTGCCGTGCTTTGCCACTACTTTGAAGTACTTTGCCAATACTTTGCCGTGCTTTGTCACTACTTTGACGTGCTTTGCCACTACGTTGCTATACTTTGCCACTACTTTGCCACTATTTTGCCGTACTTTGTTTCTACTTTGCCACTACTTTTCCGTACTTTGCCACTACTTTGCAGTATTTTGCCTCTTTTTTTCCGTTCTTTGCCAATACTTTGCCGTGCTTTGCCACTACTTTGCCGTGCTTTGCCGCTATTTTGAAATACTTTGCCACTACTTTACCGTACTTTGCCACTACTTTGCAGTATTTTGCCACTACTTTGCCGTACTTTGCCACTACTTTGCCAATACTTTGTCATGCTTTGCCACTACTTTGAAGTACTTTGCCTCTACTTTTCCGTACTTTGCCACTACATTGCAGTACTTTCCCACTACTTTGCAGTACTTTGCCACTATTTTGCAGTATTTTGCCACTGCTTTGCACTACTTTGCCACTACTTTGCTGTGCTTTGCCACTACTTTGAAGTACTTTGCCAATATTTTGCCGTGCTTTGCCACTACTTTGACGTACTTTGCCACTACTTTGCCACTACATTGCTATACTTTGCCACTACTTTGCCACTACGTTGCCCTACTTTGTTTCTACTTTGTCATGCTTTGCCACTACTTTGAAGTACTTTGCCACTACTTTGCCGTACTTTGCCACTACTTTGCCGTACTTTGCCACTACTTTGCAGTACTTTGTCACTACTTTGCCGTTCTTTGCCACTACATTGCGGTACTATGCCACTACTTTGCCGTACTTTGCCACTACTTTGAAGTACTTTGCCACTACCTTACCATACTTTATCACTACTTTGTAGTATTTTGCCACCACTTTGCCACTACTTTGCCGTACGTTGCCACTACTTTACCGTACTTTGCCACTACTTTGCATTGCTGTGCCACTACTTTGAAGTACTTTGCCACTACTTTGCCGTGCTTTGCCACTACTTTGACGTTCTTTGCCACTACTTTGCCACTACTTTGCCACTACTTTGCCGTACTTTGGCACTATTTTGCACTACTTTGCCACTACTTTGCCGTACTTTGCCACTACTTTGCAGTATTTTGCCTCTATTTTTCCGTTCTTTGCCAATACTTTGCCTTGCTTTGCCACTATTTTGTCATGCTTTGCCGCTACTTTGAAATACTTTGCCACTACTTTACCGTACTTTGCCACTACTTTGCAGTATTTTGCCACTACTTTGCCATACTTTGCCACTACTTTGCTGTACTTTGCCAATACTTTGTCATGCTTTGCCACTACTTTGAAGTACTTTGCCACTACTTTGCCGTACTTTGCCACTACTATGCAATACTTTGCCACTACTTTGCAGTACTTTGCCACTATTTTGCAGTACTTTGCCACTGCTTTGCACTACTTTGCCACTACTTTGCCGTACTTTGCCACTACTTTGCAGTACTTTGCCACTACTTTGCAGTACTTTGCCACTACTTTGTAGTATTTTGCCACTACTTTGCCGTACTTTGCCACTACTTTGCCGTACTTTGCCACTACTTTGCCACTACTTTGTAGTATTTCGCCACCACTTTGACACTACTTTGCCGTACTTTGCCACTATTTTGCCGTACATTGCCACTACTTTGCCGTGTTTTGCCACTACTTTGAAGTACTTTGCCACTACCTTACCATACTTTATCACTACCTTGTATTATTTTGCCACCACTTTGCCACTACTTTGCCGTACTTTGCCACTACTTTGCCGTGCTTTGCCACTACTTTGAAGTACTTTGCCAATACTTTGCCGTGCTTTGTCACTACTTTGACGTGCTTTGCCACTACGTTGCTATACTTTGCCACTACTTTGCCACTATTTTGCCGTACTTTGTTTCTACTTTGCCACTACTTTGCCGTACTTTGCCACTACTTTGCAGTACTTTGCCTCTATTTTTTCTTTCTTTGCCACTACTTTGCCGTGCTTTGCCACTACTTTGCCGTCCTTTGCCACTACTTTGTCATGCTTTGCCACTACTTTGAAGTACTTTGAAACTACTTTGCCGTACTTTGCCATACTTTGCCACTACTTTGCAGTACTTTGCCACTACTTTGCCGTACTTTGCCACTACTTTGCCACTACCTTACCATACTTTGGCACTACTTTGTAGTATTTTGCCACCACTTGCCATTACTTTGCCGTACTTTGCCGTACTTTGCCATTACTTTGCCGTAATTTGCCACTACTTTGCCGTGCTGTGCAACTACTTTGAAGTACTTTGCCACTACTTTGCCACTACTTTGACGTACTTTGCCACTACTTTGCCCCTACTTTGCTGTACTTTGCCACTACTTTGCCACTACTTTGCTTCTACTTTGCCGTACTTTGCCACTATTTTGCACTACTTTGCCACTAATTTGCCGTACTTTGCCACTACTTTGCAGTACTTTGCCTCTATTTTTCCTTTCTTTGCCAATACTTTGCCGTGCTTTGCCACTACTTTGCCGTGCTTTGCCACTACTTTGTCATGCTTTGCCACTACTTTGAAATACTTTGCCACTACTTTACCGTTATTTGCCACTACTTTGCAGTATTTTGCCACTACTTTGCCGTACTTTGCCACTACTTTGCCGTACTTTGCCAATACTTTGCCGTGCTTTGCTGCCACTTTGCCGTGCTTTGCCACTACTTTGTCATGCTTTGCCACTACTTTGAAGTGCTTTGCCAATACTTTGACACTACTTTGCCATACTTTCCGACTACTTTGCAGTACTTTGCCACTACTTTGCCGTACTTTGCCACTACCTTACCATACTTTGTCACTACTTTGTAGTATTTTGCCACCACTTTGCCACAACTTTGCCGTACTTTGCCACTACTTTGCCGTACTTTTCCACTACTTTGCCGTACTTTGCCACTACTTTGCTGTGCTTTGCCACTACTTTGAAGTACTTTGCCACTACTTTGCCGTGCTTTGCCACTACTTTGACGTACTTTGCCACTACTTTGCCTCTACTTTGCTGTACTTTGCCACTACTTTGCCGTACTTTGCTTCTGCTTTGCCACTACTTTGCCGTGCTTTGCCACTACTTTGAAGTACTTTGCCACTACGTTACCATACTTTATCACTACCTTGTTGTATTTTGCCACCACTTTCCTACTACATTGCCGTACTTTGCAGTACTTTGCCTCTATTTTTCCTTTCTTTGCCAATACTTTGTCGTGCTTTGCCACTACTTTGCCACTACTTTGTCATGCTTTGCCACTATTTTGAAGTACTTTGCCACTACTTTGCCGTACTTTGCCACTACTTTGCCACTACTTTGCAGTACTTTGTCACTATTTTGCAGTACTTTGCCACTGCTTTGTCATGCTTTGCCACTACTTTGAAGTACTTTGCCAAACTTTGCCGTACTTTGCCACTACTTTGCAGTACTTTGCCACTATTTTGCAGTACTTTGCCACTGCTTTGCACTACTTTGCCACTACTTTGCCGTACTTTGCCACTACTTTGCCACTACCTTACCATACTTTCGCACTACTTTGTAGTATTTTGCCACCACTTGCCACTACTTTGCCGTACTTTGCCGTACTTTGCCACTACCTTGCCGTAATTTGCCACTGCTTTGCCGTGCTGTGCAACTACTTTGAAGTACTTTGCACTACTTTGCCACTACTTTGACGTACTTTGCCACTACTTTGCCCCTACTTTGATGTACTTTGCCACTACTTTGCCACTACGTTGCTTCTACTTTGCCGTACTTTGCCACTATTTTGCACTACTTTGCCACTACTTTGCCGTACTTTGCCACTACTTTGCAGTACTTTGCCTCTATTTTTCCGTTCTTTGCCAATACTTTGCCGTGCTTTGCCACTACTTTGCCGTGCTTTGCCACTACTTTGTCATGCTTTGCCACTACTTTGAAATACTTTGCCACTACTTTACCGTACTTTGCCACTACTTTGCAGTATTTTGCCACTACTTTGCCGTACTTTGCCACTACTTTGCCGTACTTTGCCAATACTTTGCCGTACTTTGCCACTACCTTACCATACTTTGTCACTACTTTGTAGAATTTTGCCACCACTTTGCCACAACTTTGCCGTACTTTGCCACTACTTTGCCGTACTTTTCCACTACTTTGCCGTACTTTCCACTACTTTGCTGTGCTTTGCCACTACTTTGAAGTACTTTGCCACTACTTTGCCGTGCTTTGCCACTACTTTGACGTACTTTGCCACTACTTTGCCTTTACTTTGCTGTACTTTGCCACTACTTTGCCATACTTTGCTTCTGCTTTGCCACTACTTTGCCGTGCTTTGCCACTACTTTGAAGTACTTTGCCACTACGTTACCATACTTTATCACTACCTTGTTGTATTTTGCCACCACTTTGCTACTACATTGCCGTACTTTGCAGTACTTTGCCTCTATTTTTCCTTTCTTTGCCAATACTTTGTCGTGCTTTGCCACTACTTTGCCACTACTTTGTCATGCTTTGCCACTATTTTGAAGTACTTTGCCACTACTTTGCCGTACTTTGCCACTACTTTGCCACTACTTTGCAGTACTTTGTCACTATTTTGCAGTACTTTGCCACTGCTTTGCACTACTTTGCCACTACTTTTCCGTACTTTGCCACTACTTTGCCACTACCTTACCATACTTTGGCATTACTTTGTAGTATTTTGCCACCACTTTGCCACTAATTTGCCGTACTTTGCCGTACTTTGCCACTACTTTGCCGTACTTTGCCACTACTTTGCCGTGCTTTGCCACTACTTTGAAGTACTTTGCCACTACTTTGCCGTGCTTTGCCACTACTTTGCTGTACTTTTCCACTACTTTGCCACTACTTTGCCATACTTTGCTTCTACTTTGCCACTACTTTGCCGTGCTTTGCCACTACTTTGCTGTACTTTTCCACTACTTTGCCACTACTTTGCCATACTTTGCTTCTACTTTGCCACTACTTTGCCGTGCTTTTGCCACTACTTTGCCGTGCTTTGCCACTACTTTGTCATGCTTTGCCACTACTTTGAAATACTTTGCCATTACTTTACCGTACTTTGCCACTACTTTGCAGTATTTTGCCACAACTTTGCCGTACTTTGCCACCACTTTGCCGTGCTTTGCCACTACTTTGTCATGCTTTGCCACTACTTTGAAATACTTTGCCACTACTTTGCCGTACTTTGCCACTACTTTGCAGTACTTTGCCACTACTTTGTAGTATTTTGCCACCACTTTGCCACTACTTTGCCGTACTTTGCCACTATTTTGCCGTACATTGCCACTACTTTGTCGTGCTTTGCCACTACTTTGAAGTACTTTGCCACTACTTTGCCGTACTTTGCCACTACTTTGCCACTACCTTACCATACTTTGGCATTACTTTGTAGTATTTTGCCACCACTTTGCCACTAATTTGCCGTACTTTGCCGTACTTTGCCACTACTTTGCCGTACTTTGCCACTACTTTGCCGTGCTTTGCCACTACTTTGAAGTACTTTGCCACTACTTTGCCGTGCTTTGCCACTACTTTGCTGTACTTTTCCACTACTTTGCCACTACTTTGCCATACTTTGCTTCTACTTTGCCACTACTTTGCCGTGCTTTGCCACTACTTTGCTGTACTTTTCCACTACTTTGCCACTACTTTGCCATACTTTGCTTCTACTTTGCCACTACTTTGCCGTGCTTTTGCCACTACTTTGCCGTGCTTTGCCACTACTTTGTCATGCTTTGCCACTACTTTGAAATACTTTGCCATTACTTTACCGTACTTTGCCACTACTTTGCAGTATTTTGCCACAACTTTGCCGTACTTTGCCACCACTTTGCCGTGCTTTGCCACTACTTTGTCATGCTTTGCCACTACTTTGAAATACTTTGCCACTACTTTGCCGTACTTTGCCACTACTTTGCAGTACTTTGCCACTACTTTGTAGTATTTTGCCACCACTTTGCCACTACTTTGCCGTACTTTGCCACTATTTTGCCGTACATTGCCACTACTTTGTCGTGCTTTGCCACTACTTTGAAGTACTTTGCCACTACTTTGCCGTACTTTGCCACTACTTTGCTACTACTTTGCCGTGCCTTGCCACTACTTTCTCATGCTTTGGCACTACTTTGAAGTACTTTGCCACTACTTTGCCGTACTTTGCCACTACTTTGCAGTACTTTGCCTCTATTTTTACGTTCTTTGCCAATACTTTGCCGTGCTTTTGCCACTACTTTGCCGTGCTTTGCCACTACTTTGTCATGCTTTGAAACTACTTTGAAATACTTTGCCACTACTTTACCGTACTTTGCCACTACTTTGCAGTATTTTGCCACTACTTTGCCGTACTTTCCCACCACTTTGCCGTGCTTTGCCACTACTTTGTCATGCTTTGCCACTACTTTGAAATACTTTGCCACTACTTTGCCGTACTTTGCCACTACTTTGCAGTACTTTGCCACTACTTTGTAGTATTTTGCCACCACTTTGCCACTACTTTGCCGTACTTTGCCACTATTTTGCCGTACATTGCCACTACTTTGCCGTGCTTTGCCACTACTTTGAAGTACTTTGCCACTACCTTACCATACATTATCACTACCTTCTATTATTTTGCCACCACTTTGCCACTACTTTGCCGTACTTTGCCACTACTTTGCCGTGCTTTGCCACTACTTTGAATTACTTTGCCAATACTTTGCCACTACTTTGACGTACTTTGCCACTACTTTGCCACTACGTTGCTGTACTTTGCCACTACTTTGCGCCTACTTTGCCGTACTTTGTTTCTACTTTGCCACTACTTTGCCGTACTTTGCCACTACTTTGCAGTACTTTGCCTCTATTTTTCCTTTCTTTGCCACTACTTTGCCGTGCTTTGCCACTACTTTGCCGTGCTTTGCCACTACTTTGTCATGCTTTGCCACTACTTTGAAGTACTTTGCCACTACTTTGCCGTACTTTGCCACTACTTTGCCATACTTTCCGACTACTTTGCAGTACTTTGCCACTACTTTGCCATACTTTGCCACTACATTACCATACTTTGTCACTACTTTGTAGTAATTTGCCACCACTTTGCCACTACTTTGCCGTACTTTGCCACTACTTTGCTGTACTTTGCCACTACTTTGCCGTGCTTTCCCACTACTTTGAAGTACTTTGCCGCTACTTTGCCGTGCTTTGCCACTACTTTGAAGTACTTTGCCACTACCTTACCATACTTTATCACTACCTTGTAATATTTTGCCACCACTTTGCCACTACCTTACCGTACTTTGCCACTACATTGTCGTACTTTGCCACTACTTTGCAGTACTTTGCCTCTATTTTTCCTTTCTTTGCCAATACTTTGTCGTGCTTTGCTACTACTTTGCCGTGCTTTGCCACTACTTTGTCATGCTTTGCCACTACTTTGAAGTTCTTTGCCACTACTTTGCCGTACTTTGCCACTACTTTGCCACTACTTTGCAGTACTTTGCCACTATTTTGCAGTACTTTGCCACTGCTTTGCACTACTTTGCCACTACTTTGCCGTACTTTGCCTCTACTTTGCCACTACCTTACCATACTTTGGCATTACTTTGTAGTATTTTGCCACCACTTTGCCACAAATTTGCCACTACTTTGCCGTACTTTTCCACTACTTTGCCACTACTTTGCCGTGCTTTGCCACTACTTTGAAGTGCTTTGCCACTACCTTGCCGTGCTTTGCCACTACTTTGACGTACTTTGCCACTATTTTGCCACTACTTTGCTGTACTTTGCCACTACTTTGCCACTACTTTGCCATACTTTGCTTCTACTTTGGCACTACTTTGCCGTACTTTGCCACTACTTTGCAGTACTTTGCCTCTAATTTTACGTTCTTTGCCAATACTTTGCCGTGCTTTTGCCACTACTTTGCCGTGCTTTGCCACTACTTTGTCATGCTTTGCCACTACTTTGAAATACTTTGCCACTACTTTACCATACTTTGCCACTACTTTGCAGTATTTTGCCACTACTTTGCCGTACTTTGCCACCACTTTGCCGTGCTTTGCCACTACTTTGTCATGCTTTGCCACTACTTTGAAATACTTTGCCACTACTTTGCCATACTTTGCCACTACTTTGCAGTACTTTGCCACTACTTTGTAGTATTTTGCCACCACTTTGCCACTACTTTCCGTACTTTGCCACTATTTTGCCGTACATTGACACTACTTTGCCGTGCTTTGCCACTACTTTGAAGTACTTTGCCACTACCTTACCATACTTTATCACTACCTTGTATTATTTTGCCACCACTTTGCCACTACTTTGCCGTACTTTGCCACTACTTTGCCGTGCTTTGCCACTACTTTGAAGTACTTTGCCAATACTTTGCCACTACTTTGACGTACTTTGCCACTACTTTGCCACTACGTTGCTGTACTTCGCCACTACTTTGCCGTACTTTGTTTCTACTTTGCCACTACTTTGCTGTACTTTGCCACTACTTTGCAGTACTTTGCCTCTATTTTTCCTTTTTTGCCACTACTTTGCCGTGCTTTGCCACTACTTTGCCGTGCTTTGCCACTACTTTGTCATGCTTTGCCACTACTTTGAAGTACTTTGCCACTACTTTGCCGTACTTTGCCACTACTTTGCCGTACTTTGCCACTACTTTGCAGTACTTTGCCACTATTTTTGCAGTACTTTGCCACTGCTTTGCACTACTTTGCCACTACTTTGCCGAACTTTGCCACTACTTTGCCACTACCTTACCATACTTTGGCACTACTTTGTAGTATTTTGCCACCACTTGCCACTACTTTGCCGTACTTTGCCGTACTTTGCCACTACCTTGCCGTAATTTGCCACTACTTTGCCGTGCTGTGCAACTACTTTGAAGTACTTTGCCACTACTTTGCCGTACTTTGCCACAACTTTGCCGTACTCTGCCACTACTTTGCAGTTCTTTGCCACTACTTAGCAGTACTTTGCCTCTATTTTGCAGTACTTTGCCACTGCTTAGCACTACTTTGCCACTACTTTGCTGTACTTTGCCACTACTTTGCAGTACTTTGCCGTGCTTTGCCACTACTTTGAAGTACTTTGCCACTACCTTACCATACTTTATCACTACCTTGTATTATTTTGCCACCACTTTGCCACTACTTTGCCGTACTTTGCCACTACTTTGCCGTGCATTGCTACTACTTTGCCGTGCTTTGCCACTACTTTGTCATGCTTTGCCACTACTTTGAAGTACTTTGCCACTACTTTGCCGTAATTTGCCACTACTTTGCCGTACTTTGCCACTACTTTGCAGTACTTTGCCACTATTTTGCAGTACTTTGCCACTGCTTTGCACTACTTTGCCACTACTTTGCCGTACTTTGCCACTACTTTGCCACTACCTTACCATACTTTGGCATTACTTTGTAGTATTTTGCCACCACTTAGCCACTAATTTGCCGTGCTTTGCCACTACTTTGCCGTACTTTGCCACTACTTTGCCACTACTTTGCTGTGCTTTGCCACTACTTTGAAGTACTTTGCCACTACCTTGCCGTGCTTTGCCACTACTTTGACGTACTTTGCCACTATTTTGCCACTACTTTGCTGTACTTTGCCACTACTTTGCCACTACTTTGCAATACTTTGCTTCTACTTTGGCACTACTTTGCCGTACTTTGCCACTACTTTGCAGTACTTTGCCTCTATTTTTACGTTCTTTGCCAATACTTTGCCGTGCTTTTGCCACTACTTTGCCGTGCTTTGCCACTACTTTGTCATGCTTTGAAACTACTTTGAAATACTTTGCCACTACTTTACCGTACTTTGCCACTACTTTGCAGTATTTTGCCACTACTTTGCCGTACTTTCCCACCACTTTGCCGTGCTTTGCCACTACTTTGTCATGCTTTGCCACTACTTTGAAATACTTTGCCACTACTTTGCCGTACTTTGTCACTACTTTGCAGTACTTTGCCACTACTTTGTAGTATTTTGCCACCACTTTGCCACTACTTTGCCGTACTTTGCCTCTATTTTGCCGTACATTGCCACTACTTTGCCGTGCTTTGCCACTACTTTGAAGTACTTTGCCACTACCTTACCATACTTTATCACTACCTTCTATTATTTTGCCACCACTTTGCCACTACTTTGCCGTACTTTGCCACTACTTTGCCGTGCTTTGCCACTACTTTGAAGTACTTTGCCAATACTTTGCCACTACTTTGATGTACTTTGCCACTACTTTGCCACTACGTTGCTGTACTTTGCCACTACTTTGCCCCTACTTTGCCGTACTTTGTTTCTACTTTGCCGTACTTTGCCAATACTTTGCAGTACTTTGTAGTTATTTGCCACCACTTTGCCACTAATTTGCCGTGCTTTGCCACTACTTTGCCGTACTTTGCCACTACTTTGCCGTGCTTTGCCACTACTTTGAAGTACTTTGCCACTACCTTGCCGTGCTTTGCCCCTACTTTGACGTACTTTGCCACTATTTTGCCACTACGTTGCTGTACTTTGCCACTACTTTGCCCCTACTTTGCCGTACTTTGTTTCTACTTTGCCGTACTTTGCCAATACTTTGCAGTACTTTGTAGTATTTTGCCACCACTTTGCCACTAATTTGCCGTGCTTTGCCACTACTTTGCCGTACTTTGCCACTACTTTGCCACTACTTTGCCGTGCTTTGCCACTACTTTGAAGTACTTTGCCACTACCTTGCCGTGCTTTGCCACTACTTTGACGTACTTTGCCACTATTTTGCCACTACTTTGCCGTACTTTCCCACTACTTTGCCGTTCTTTGCCACTACTTTGCACTACCTTACCATACTTTGTCACTACTTTGTAGTATTTTGCCACCACTTTGCCGTACTTTTCCACTACTTTGCCAATAGTTTGCCGTGCTTTGCCACTACTTTGAAGTACTTTGCCACTACCTTACCATACTTTATCACTACTTTGTAGTATTTTGCCACTACTTTGCCGTACCTTGCCACTACTTTGCCGTACTTTGCCACTACTTTGCCGTACTTTGCCACTACTTTGTCATGCTTTGCCACTACTTTGAAGTACTTTGCCACTACTTTGCCGTACTTTGCCACTACTTTGCCGTACTTTGCCACTATTTTGCAGTACTTTGCCACTATTTTGCAGTACTTTGCCACTGCTTTGCACTACTTTGCCGTACTTTGCCACTACTTTGCCACTACCTTACCATACTTTGGCATTACTTTGTAGTATTTTGCCACCACTTTGCCACTAATTTGCCATACTTTGCCACTACTTTGCCGTGCTTTGCCACTACTTTGAAGTACTTTGCCACTACCTTGCCGTACTTTGCCACTATTTTGCCACTACTTTGCTGTACTTTGCTTCTACTTTGGCACTACTTTGCCACTACTTTGCAGTACTTTGCCTCTATTTTTACGTTCTTTGCCAATACTTTGCCGTGCTTTTGCCACTACTTTGCCGTGCTTTGCCACTACTTTGTCATGCTTTGCCACTACTTTGAAATACTTTGCCACTACTTTACCGTACTTTGCCACTACTTTGCAGTATTTTGCCACTACTTTGCCGTACTTTGCCACCACTTTGCCGTGCTTTGCCACTACTTTGTAGTACTTTGCCACTACTTTGTAGTATTTTGCCACCACTTTGCCACTACTTTGCCGTACTTTGCCACTATTTTGCCGTACATTGCCACTACTTTGCCGTGCTTTGCCACTACTTTGAAGTACTTTGCCACTACCTTACCATACTTTATCACTACCTTCTATTATTTTGCCACCACTTTGCCACTACTTTGCCGTACTTTGCCACTACTTTGCCGTGCTTTGCCACTACTTTGAAGTACTTTGCCAATACTTTGCCACTACTTTGATGTACTTTGCCACTACTTTGCCACTACGTTGCTGTACTTTGCCACTACTTTGCCCCTACTTTGCCGTACTTTGTTTCTACTTTGCCGTACTTTGCCAATACTTTGCAGTACTTTGTAGTTATTTGCCACCACTTTGCCACTAATTTGCCGTGCTTTGCCACTACTTTGCCGTACTTTGCCACTACTTTGCCGTGCTTTGCCACTACTTTGAAGTACTTTGCCACTACCTTGCCGTGCTTTGCCCCTACTTTGACGTACTTTGCCACTATTTTGCCACTACGTTGCTGTACTTTGCCACTACTTTGCCCCTACTTTGCCGTACTTTGTTTCTACTTTGCCGTACTTTGCCAATACTTTGCAGTACTTTGTAGTATTTTGCCACCACTTTGCCACTAATTTGCCGTGCTTTGCCACTACTTTGCCGTACTTTGCCACTACTTTGCCACTACTTTGCCGTGCTTTGCCACTACTTTGAAGTACTTTGCCACTACCTTGCCGTGCTTTGCCACTACTTTGACGTACTTTGCCACTATTTTGCCACTACTTTGCCGTACTTTCCCACTACTTTGCCGTTCTTTGCCACTACTTTGCACTACCTTACCATACTTTGTCACTACTTTGTAGTATTTTGCCACCACTTTGCCGTACTTTTCCACTACTTTGCCAATAGTTTGCCGTGCTTTGCCACTACTTTGAAGTACTTTGCCACTACCTTACCATACTTTATCACTACTTTGTAGTATTTTGCCACTACTTTGCCGTACCTTGCCACTACTTTGCCGTACTTTGCCACTACTTTGCCGTACTTTGCCACTACTTTGTCATGCTTTGCCACTACTTTGAAGTACTTTGCCACTACTTTGCCGTACTTTGCCACTACTTTGCCGTACTTTGCCACTATTTTGCAGTACTTTGCCACTATTTTGCAGTACTTTGCCACTGCTTTGCACTACTTTGCCGTACTTTGCCACTACTTTGCCACTACCTTACCATACTTTGGCATTACTTTGTAGTATTTTGCCACCACTTTGCCACTAATTTGCCATACTTTGCCACTACTTTGCCGTGCTTTGCCACTACTTTGAAGTACTTTGCCACTACCTTGCCGTACTTTGCCACTATTTTGCCACTACTTTGCTGTACTTTGCTTCTACTTTGGCACTACTTTGCCACTACTTTGCAGTACTTTGCCTCTATTTTTACGTTCTTTGCCAATACTTTGCCGTGCTTTTGCCACTACTTTGCCGTGCTTTGCCACTACTTTGTCATGCTTTGCCACTACTTTGAAATACTTTGCCACTACTTTACCGTACTTTGCCACTACTTTGCAGTATTTTGCCACTACTTTGCCGTACTTTGCCACCACTTTGCCGTGCTTTGCCACTACTTTGTAGTACTTTGCCACTACTTTGTAGTATTTTGCCACCACTTTGCCACTACTTTGCCGTACTTTGCCACTATTTTGCCGTACATTGCCACTACTTTGCCGTGCTTTGCCACTACTTTGAAGTACTTTGCCACTACCTTACCATACTTTATCACTACCTTGTATTATTTTGCCACCACTTTGCCACTACTTTGCCGTGCTTTGCCACTACTTTGAAGTACTTTGCCAATACTTTGCCACTACTTTGACGTACTTTGCCACTAATTTGCCACTACGTTGCTGTACTTTGCCACTACTTTGCCGTACTTTGTTTCTACTTTGCCACTACTTTGCCGTACTTTGCCACTACTTTGCCTCTATTTTTCCTTTCTTTGCCACTACTTTGCCGTGCTTTGCCACTACTTTGCCGTGCTTTGCCACTACTTTGTCATGCTTTGCCACTACTTTGAAGTACTTTGCCACTACTTTGCCCTACTTTGCCACGACTTTGCAGTACTTTGCCACTATTTTTGCAGTACTTTGCCACTGCTTTGCACTACTTTGCCGAACTTTGCCACTACCTTACCATACTTTGGCACTACTTTGTAGTATTTTGCCACCACTTGCCACTACTTTGCCGTATTTTGCCGTACTTTGCCACTACCTTGCCGTAATTTGCCACTACTTTGCCGTGCTGTGCAACTACTTTGCCACTACTTTGCCGTGCTTTGCCACTACTTTGACGTACTTTGCCACTACTTTGCTGTACTTTGCAGTACTTTGCCACTACTTTGCAGTACTTTGCCACTACTTTGAAGTACTTTGCCACTACTTTACCGTACTTTGCCACTACTTTGCCATACTTTGTTACTACCTTACCATACTTTGTCACTACTTTGTAGTATTTTGCCACTACTTTGCCGTACTTTGCCACTACTTTGCCATACTTTGTTACTACCTTACCATACTTTGCCACTACTTTGCCGTACTTTGCCACTACTTTGCCGTACTTTGCCACTACTTTGCCATACTTTGTCGTACTTTGCCACTACTTTGCCGTACTTTGCCGCTACTTTGCCGTGCTTTGCCACTACTTTGAAGTACTTTGCCACTACCTTACCATACTTTATCACTACCTTGTAATATTTTGCCACCACTTTGCCACTACCTTGCCACTACTTTGCCACTACATTGCCGTACTTTGCCACTACTTTGCAGTACTTTGCCTCTATTTTTCCTTTCTTTGCCAATACTTTGTCGTGCTTTGCTACTACTTTGCCGTGCTTTGCCACTACTTTGTCATGCTTTGCCACTACTTTGAAGTACTTTGCCACTACTTTGCCGTACTTTGCCACTACTTTGCCGTACTTTGCCACTATTTTGCAGTACTTTGCCACTATTTTGCAGTACTTTGCCACTGCTTTGCACTACTTTGCCGTACTTTGCCACTACTTTGCCACTACCTTACCATACTTTGGCATTACTTTGTAGTATTTTGCCACCACTTTGCCACTAATTTGCCATACTTTGCCACTACTTTGCCGTGCTTTGCCACTACTTTGAAGTACTTTGCCACTACCTTGCCATACTTTGCCACTATTTTGCCACTACTTTGCTGTACTTTGCTTCTACTTTGGCACTACTTTGCCGTACTTTGCCACTACTTTGCAGTACTTTGCCTCTATTTTTACGTTCTTTGCCAATACTTTGCCGTGCTTTTGCCACTACTTTGCCGTGCTTTGCCACTACTTTGTCATGCTTTGCCACTACTTTGAAATACTTTGCCACTACTTTACCGTACTTTGCCACTACTTTGCAGTATTTTGCCACTACTTTGCCGTACTTTGCCACCACTTTGCCGTGCTTTGCCACTACTTTGTAGTACTTTGCCACTACTTTGTAGTATTTTGCCACCACTTTGCCACTACTTTGCCGTACTTTGCCACTATTTTGCCGTACATTGCCACTACTTTGCCGTGCTTTGCCACTACTTTGAAGTACTTTGCCACTACCTTACCATACTTTATCACTACCTTGTATTATTTTGCCACCACTTTGCCACTACTTTGCCGTGCTTTGCCACTACTTTGAAGTACTTTGCCAATACTTTGCCACTACTTTGACGCACTTTGCCACTAATTTGCCACTACGTTGCTGTACTTTGCCACTACTTTGCCGTACTTTGTTTCTACTTTGCCACTACTTTGCCGTACTTTGCAGTACTTTGCCTCTATTTTTCCTTTCTTTGCCACTACTTTGCCGTGCTTTGCCACTACTTTGCCGTGCTTTGCCACTACTTTGTCATGCTTTGCCACTACTTTGAAGTACTTTGCCACTACTTTGCCGTGCTTTGCCACGACTTTGACGTACTTTGCCACTACTTTGCCACTACTTTGCTGTACTTTGCCACTACTTTGCAGTACTTTGCCACTACTTTGCAGTACTTTGCCGTACTTTGCCACTACTTTGCCGTACTTTGCCACTACTTTGCCGTACTCTGCCACTACTTCCACTACTTAGCAGTACTTTGCCTCTATTTTGCAGTACTTTGCCACTGCTTTGCACTACTTTGCCACTACTTTGCTGTACTTTGCCACTACTTTGCAGTACTTTGCCACTACTTTGCCGTACTTTGCCACTACTTTGTCATGCTTTGCCACTACTTTGCCGTGCTTTGCCACTACTTTGCCACTACTTTGCCGTACTTTGAAATACTTTGCCACTACTTTGCCGTACTTTGCCACTACTTTGTCGTACTTTGCCACTACTTTGCCGTACTTTTCCACTACTTTGCCGTACTTTGCCACTACTTTGCCGTACTTTGCCACTACTTTGCCGTACTTTGCCACTACTTTGCCGTACTTTTCCACTACTTTGCCGTGCTTTGCCACTACTTTGAAGTACATTGCCACTACTTTGCCGTGCTTTGCCACTACTTTGACGTACTTTGCCACTACTTTGCCGTACTTTGCCACTACTTTGCCACTACTTTGCCAGTATTTTGCACTACTTTGCCGTACTTTGCCACTACTTTGCAGTACTTTGCCTCTATTTTTCCGTTCTTTGCCAATACTTTGCCGTGCTTTGCCACTGCTTTGCCGTGCTTTGCCACTACATTGTCATGCTTTGCCACTACTTTGAAATACTTTGCCCCTACTTTACCGTACTTTGCCACTACTTTGCAGTATTTTGCCACTACTTTGAAGTACATTGCCACTACTTTACCGTGCTTTGCCACTGCTTTGACGTACTTTGCCACTACTTTGCTTCTACTTTGCCGTACTTTGCCACTATTTTGCACTACTTTGCCACTACTTTGCAGTACTTTGCCTCTATTTTTCCGTTCTTTGCCAATACTTTGTCATGCTTTGCCACTACTTTGTCATGCTTTGCCACTACTTTGACATACTTTGCCACCACTTTGCCGTGCTTTGCCACTACTTTGTCATGCTTTGCCACTACTTTGAAATACTTTGCCACTACTTTGCCGTACTTTGCCACTACTTTGCAGTACTTTGCCGTACTTTGCCACTACTTTGCCGTTCTTTGCCACTACTTTGCACTACCTTACCATACTTTGTCACTACTTTGTAGTATTTTGCCACCACTTTGCCGTACTTTTCCACTACTTTGCCAATAGTTTGCCGTGCTTTGCCACTACTTTGAAGTACTTTGCCACTACCTTACCATACTTTATCACTACTTTGTAGTATTTTGCCACTACTTTGCCGTACCTTGCCACTACTTTGCCGTACTTTGCCACTACTTTGCCGTACTTTGCCATTACTTTGCCGTGCTTTGCCACTACTTTGAAGTACATTGCCATTACTTTGCCGTGCTTTGCCACTACTTTGACGTACTTTGCCACTACTTTGCTGTACTTTGCCTCTACTTTTCCGTACTTTGCTTCTGCTTTGCCATTATTTTGCACTACTTTGCCACTACTTTGCCGTACTTTGCCACTACTTTGTCATGCTTTGCCACTACTTTGAAATACTTTGCCACTACTTTACCGTACTTTGCCACTACTTTGCAGTATTTTGCCATTACTTTGAAGTACATTGCCACTACCGTGCTTTGCCACTACGTTGACGTACTTTGCCACTACCTTGCTGTACTTTGCCACTACTTTGCCATACTTTGCTTCTACTTTGCCGTACTTTGCCACTACTTTGCCGTGCTTTGCCACTACTTTGTCATGCTTTGCCACTACTTTGAAATACTTTGCCACTACTTTACCGTACTTTGCCACTACTTTGCAGTATTTTGCCACTACTTTGCCGTACTTTGCCACCACTTTACCGTGCTTTGCCACTACTTTGAAATACTTTGCCACTACTTTTGCACCACTTTTCACCTAGTTTCGCGTTTTGCACCACTTTTTCACTATTTTGCACCTAGTTTTGCGTTTTGCACCACTTTGCACCTAGTTTCGTGTTTAGCACCACTTTGCACTACTTTTTTACTATTTTGCACCTACTTTCGCGTTTTGCACCACTTATGCACCACTTTGCACCTAGTTTCGCGTTTTGCACCACTTTTTCACCATTTTGCACCTAGTTCCACGTTTTGCGCCACTTTGCACCTAGTTTCGCACCACTTTGAACCACTTTCTCACTATTTTGCACCTAGTTTCCTTTTTTTGCACCACTTTGAACGGCTTTTCACCTAGTTTCACGTTTTGCACCACTTTAGCACCACTTTGCACCTAGTTTCGCGTTTTGCACCACTTTGCACCTAGTTTCGCGTTTTGCACAAATTTTGGACCACTTTGCACCTAGTTTCGCGTTTTGCACCACTTTTTCACCATTTTGCACCTAGTTTCACGTTTTGTACCACTTTTGCACCACTTTGCACCTAGTTTCGCGTTTTGAACCACTTTGCACCACTTTTTCACTATTTTGCACCTTGTTTCACGTTTTGCGCCACTTTTGCACCACTTTGCACCTAGTTTCGCGTTTTGCACCACTTTGCACCACTTTCACACTATTTTGCACCTAGTTTCGCGTTTTGAACCACTTTTGTTCCACTTTGCACCTAGTTTCGTGTTTAGCACCACTTTTTTTTACTATTTTGCACCTACTTTTGCGTTTTGCACCACTTTTGCATCACTTTGCACCTAGTTTCGCGTTTTGCACCACTTTTTCACTATTTTGCACCTAGTTCCACGTTTTGCGCTACTTTTGCGCCACTTTGCACCTAGTTTCGCGTTTTGCACCACTTTGCACCACTTTCTCACTATTTTGCACCTAGTTTCCTGTTTTGCACCACTTTGAACCACTTTTCACCTAGTTTCGCGTTTTGCACCACTTTTTCATTAATTTGCACCTAGTTCCGCGTTTTGCACCACTTTGCACAAAGTTTCGCGTTTTGCACCACATTGCATCACTCTTTCACTATTTTGCACCTAGTTTCGCGTTTTGCACCACTTTGCACCACTATGCACCTATTTTGCACCTAGTTTCGCGTTTTGCACCGCTTTTGCACCACTTGTACCTAATTTCGCGTTTTGCACAACTTTTTCACTATTTTGCACCTAGTTTCGCGTTTTGCACCACTTTCTCACTATTTTAAACCTAGTTTCACGTATTGCACCGTTTTTGCACCACTTTTCACCTAGTTTCGCGGTTTGCACCACTTTTTCACTATTTTGCACCTTGTTTCACGTTTTGCGCCACTCTTGCACCACTTTGCAACTAGCTTCCCCGTTTTGCACCACTTTGCACCTCTTTTTGACTATTTTGCACCTTGTTTCGCGTTTTGCACCACATTGCACCTAGTTTCGCGTTTTTCACCACTTTTCACTATTTTGCACCTAGTTTTGCGTTTTACACCACTTTTGCATCATTTTGCACCTAGTTTCGCGTTTTGCACCACTTTTCCACTATTTTGCACCTAGTTTCGCGTTTTGCACCACTTTTCACCATTTTGCACTTTTTCACCACTTTGCACCTAGTTTCACTATTTTGCACCTAGTGTCACGTTTTGCGCCACTTTGCACCTAGTTTCGCGTTTTGCACCACTTTGCACCTCTTTTTTACTATTTTGCAACTAGTTTCGTTTTTTGCACCACTTTTTCACTATTTTGCACCTACTTTCCCGGTTTTCACAACTTTTGGACCACTTTGCACTTAGTTTCGCGTTTTGCACCACTTTGCACCTCCTTTTTACTATTTTGCACCTAGTTTCGCGTTTTGCACCACTTTTTCACTAATTTGCACCTAGTTCCGTGTTTTGCACCACTTTGCATCTAGTTTCGCGTTTTGCACCACATTGCATCACTTTTTCACTATTTTGCGCCTAGTTTCGCGTTTTGCACCACTTTTGCACCACTTTGCACCTAGTTTCGCGTTTTTCACCACTTTTGCACCACTTTTTCACTATTTTGCACCTAGTTTCGCGTTTTGCACCATTTTGCACTTAGTTTCGTGTTTAGCACCAATTTGCCCCTCTTTTTTTACTATTTTGCACCTATTTTCGCGTTTTGCACCACTTTGCACCTAGTTTCGCGTTTTTGCACAACTTTATCACTATTTTGCACCTAGTTCCGCGTTTTGCACCTCTTTTACACCACTTTGCACCTAGTTTCGCGTTTTGCACCACTTTTCCACTATTTTGCACCTAGTTTCGCGTTTTGCACCACTTTGTACTTAGTTTCGCGTTTTGCACCACTTTTTCACCATTTTGCACCTAGTTTCATGTTTTGTACCACTTTTGCACCACTTTGCACCTAGTTTCACTATTTTGCACCCAGTTTCGCGTTTTGCACCACTTTACACTTAGTTTCGCGTTTTGCACCACTTTTGCACCTTTTCACCATTTTGCACCTAGTGTCACGTTTTGCACCTAGTTTCGCGTTTTGCACCACTTTGCACTTAGTTTCGCGTTTTGCACCACTTTTTCACCATTTTGCACCTAGTTTCACGTTTTGCACCACTTTGCACCTAGTTTCTCTATTTTGCACCTAGTTTCGCGTTTTGCACCACTTTGCACTTAGTTTCGCGTTTTGCACCACTTTTGTACCACTTTGCACCTAGTTTCACCATTTTGCACTTTTTCACCACTTTGCACTTAGTGTCACGTTTTGCGCCACTTTTGCACCACTTTGCACCTAGTTTCGCGTTTTGCACCACTTTGCACCTCTTTTTTACTATTTTGCACCTAGTTTCGCGCTTTGCACCACTTTGCACCTAGTTTCGCGTTTTGCACCACTTTTTCATTAATTTGCACCTAGTGTCGCGTTTTGCACCACTTTGCACTAGTTTCGCGTTTTGCACCGCTTTTGCACCACTTTGCACCTAATTTCGCGTTTTGCACCATTTTACACAACTGTTCCACTATTTTGCACCTAGTTTCGCGTTTTGCACCACTTTCTCACTATTTTAAACCTAGTTTCGCGTTTTGCACCACCTTTTCACTATTTTGCACCTTGTTTCACGTTTTGCGCCACTCTTGCACCACTTTGCAACTAGTTTCGCGTTTTGCACCACTTTGCACCTAGTGTCACGTTTTGCGCCACTTTTGCACCACTTTGCACCTAGTTTCGCGTTTTTCACCACTTTTCACTATTTTGCACCTAGTTTTGCGTTTTACACCACTTTTGCATCATGTTGCACCTAGTTTCGCGTTTTGCACCACTTTTTCATTAATTTGCACCTAGTTCCGTGTTTTGCACCACTTTTGCACCACTTTGCACCAAGTTTTGCGTTTTGCACCGCTTTTGCACCGCTTTGCACCTAATTTCGCGTTTTGCACCATTTTACACAACTTTTCCACTATTTTGCACCTAGTTTCGCGTTTTGCACCACTTTCTCACTATTTTAAACCTAGTTTCGCGTTTTGCACCACTTTTTCACTATTTTGCACCTTGTTTCACGTTTTGCGCCACTCTTGCACCACTTTGCAACTAGTTTCGCGTTTTGTACCACTTTTGCACCACTTTGCACCTAATTTCGCGTTTTGCACCATTTTACACAACTTTTCCACTATTTTGCACCTAGTTTCGCGTTTTGCACCACTTTCTATTTTAAACCTAGTTTCGCGTTTTGCACCACTTTTTCACTATTTTGCACCTTGTTTCACGTTTTGCGCCACTCTTGCACCACTTTGCAACTAGTTTCCCCGTTTTGCACCACTATGCACCTCTTTTTGACTATTTTGCACCTTGTTTCGCATTTTGCACCACTTTACACTATTTTGCACCTAGTTTTGCGTTTTACACCACTTTTGCATCATGTTGCACCTAGTTTCGCGTTTTGCACCACTTTTTCACTATTTTGCACCTAGTTTCGTGTTTAGCACCACTTTGCACCTCTTTTTTACTATTTTGCACCTACTTTCGCGTTTTGCACCACTTTGCACCTAGTTTCGCGTTTTGCACAACTTTCACCACTTTTTCACTATTTTGCACCTAGTTCCACGTTTTGCGCCACTTTGCACCTAGTTTCGCATTTTGCACCACTTTCTCACTATTTTGCACCTAGTTTCCTGTTTTGCACCACTTTGAACCGCTATTCACCTAGTTTCACGTTTTGCACCACTTTGCACCTAGTTTCGCGTTTTGCACCACTTTGCACCTATTTTCGTGTTTGTCACCACTTTGTATCGCTTTTCACTATTCCACTATTTTGCAGTCTGGTTTCACACTTTGCACCACTACTTTGCACTCTATTTTTACACTTTTTACCACTATTCCACTACTTTGCAGTCAACTTTCACACTTTTCACCAATATTCTAGTACTTTGCAATCCAGTTACGCTCTTTGCACCACTATTCCACTACTTTGCACTTCAGTTTCGCACCACTTTTCCACTACTTTGCATTTTATTTTCATATTTTGCACCACTATTTTGCATACTTGTTCAACACTTTGCACTCCTGTTGCACACATTTCAACTCCTTTGTATACCAGTTTCACACTTTGCACCACAATTTCACTAATTTACATACTAGTTGCACACTTTGCCCCAATATTCCAGTACTTTGCAGTCTAGTTTTGTCCTTTGCACCACTATTCCACTACTTTGCACTCCTGTTGTACACTTCACACCTTGATCGATGTTCTAACTTTACACATTGTACCTGAACTTTTGCATGTTACCAAGCTAATAGCACACAAACACATATACATTATTGATCTTCACAGTTCCCGTTAGTTATCAAATTTAAGATATATAGTTTTGTTTCTAGTGATATAGCTGGAATATAACCATGTCAGGAATATGATTATGATGATTGTTTAACATTAAAATGATTGACATTTGTATCTGATAGTCAAACAAGTACCACATTGAGAGATATTGCTCTGGAACAGCATTAATTAAAACAAAATCAGCCATTTTGAATATATATATATATATATATATATATATATATATATATATATATATATATACATATATATACATATATATATATATACATGATGTATAATAATGAATATTTAAAATTTGAACATAATCAGTCAAAGCAAGTCAGAGATATGACACTAGAACCACATTCATTAAAACAAAGTGGCGGCCAGTCGGCCATTTTGAATCAAAATGATGTGCATCAAGTTCCTATAGTGTCCAATGTATATACCAAGTGTGAAAAAAATCCATTGGTAAGCAGCTGAGAAATGCTAAATTTTGATGATTTTTCAGTACGAAAATGGCTGCCATTCGGCCATCTTAAATCAGATCGTGAAACAAATTGATGGGCATACAACTGTATGTATAATGTCATGTATGATGCATGTGCCATGTATTGTGATTGGTCCAGGCATTTCTAAGATACAGGTCCGGACGCACAGACACACAGAGGTCAAAATATAAGTCCCCATTTTCGGACTGCGTCCGAATGGGGACTAAAAAAGTTGTATCAACAATACACTTTAGTAGCACTAGTGGTTTCTTTTAAAAGCACCTTAGAGTAAAATTATTGTTGGCCAATACAAGTTACGAGTGACTCCAAGGTGCAAATTTCCTTAAATGTCTTGATCAATGTTTATATCATAAAACAATATATGATTACTGATACAAGTATTGGCCAAGCTTTCAGAAGATTTTATTGTTAATAAAAATATCATACAAGTACTGTAAAATGACTAATTTTCACTGGGTTTAAATTTCACTGATTTACCATTTCAGGCATATTCAGTGGGTTTTAAATTCACGGTTTTATCATTTAGATAATGTGCTCTATGATAAATTTTACATATTCACTGGGTTTTAATTTAGTGCATTTTCCAGTCAGCGAAATAAGCAAAATTAAAACCCAGTGAATAATTAACCCTTTTACAGTAATTGACATAATCAATATTTTAAATTCTAGTCTTTTAGTCAAAAATCAATTCCAAGACTTAGTGTTCACAAATATACGAATAAAAAACAGATACACTGTCATTTATCAACAGTTCAGGGTCATCACTACAATAAATGCTGTCATGTGAACACAACTAATCTACGAAGTATGCATAATGTTTGCCTTTAGAGACTTCAATGTGACTAATCAGATGATGCTTATTTGTAAACAGCCAGTGAATGTTTATTTGTAAACAGCCAGTGAATGCTTATTTGTAAACAGCCAATGAATGGTTATTTGTAAACAGCCAGTGAATGCTTATTTGTAAACAGCCAGTGAATTCTTCTGAAGAGTAATGTTCAACAATGTATTATCTCTTGATTGGTTAATTTATCTAACATTGGCACAAGGTTTTTTCACTAATTTGCACCTATTGGTAGGGAATTATTTTCTTAGCAACATGATTAAGTTCTGTAGTAGCAAGACTTTTGTTGTAATATTAGAACAAATCCTTTATGTTTAATAGTTAGCCTGTCAAACCTACAACCTCAGTATACACATTTCAGTTTGAAACTGTTTTGTCACAAAAATAATGGCCCCGTCAAAGGTGTTAAATAGTTGTGAATTACTGGGCTGGAATAATTTAGATATGTACAAAATGTAACCATTTAAAAGCCAGGTTCTTAAATTAATTAGGGCATATTTACATGGACCGTAAATTTCAGCCAGAAATTCTAACTGGAAAACATAGGCTTAACTATTTTGACAAAGCTTCTAAACAATATATACCGGTATATAGTAATAAGGTTTTGAATAAGATATTTATATAATACAACCTTAACTTAAACAGATTCAAACAAAATCATGCCAACAATATAACTTTATTAAATAGATAGTCACTTTAATAGATTGATACAAGCATTATAGTTTTTACATTCTGAAAACACCAAATTTAGTTTTTTCTACAGGAGCATTCAAGGCAGCACTGAGACTTAAACCAAGCACAAGTCTAGTATCAAGTGGATCTATTACACCATCATCCCATAACCTAGAAGAAAAACAAATTCAATAGAGTAATAGTAGTTTTGAACTTTACTAATGCTTATCTTAAGTGAATAGGTTGCTCTGATCAGAAATGCTTGATTTTGAATCTAACCCTAAAAATAGGCCTGTCACTCAATGGTTTTTGCCAAAAAAAGAATTAAAACAGATGTGCATATGCAAGTCCTCATACACAGTGTGCGTGTGTGTTAATTTTGAATGTGAATGTGATCTGTCAAAGCATGTCTGAGAAATGGCCCTGGACCTAACAGGCTGACAGATCCCAAATTAATACTGTAAAATCTGTATTAAAAGCCGCGGCTTCTATTAAAATGTTACAATGCAACAGAGAGGATGCGGCTTCTATTAGAGCATCTACACATATGAGAAATGATGAATTTTTGGTTCTCAATTGTTCAAAAAGTATGGGTGCGACTTCTATTAGGGATGCGGCTTCTAATACAGATTTTACGGTAGTCCTTGAAATTAAGCGAAGGTCTGATTCCCATAGCTTGCCTGGATCTCAGGTCACATTGTACCCACCCTACAAACTATGTTCATTATATTATTTTGCTTTTATGTCTTATGAGAAACAATATTTTTTTGGTGTGCTGAAAAAAAATCATTGCAGTCACCTTCAAATTCAAGATGGCGTCCAATATGGTTACTGAATGGTAAATGTACACATATCTGGTTAAATACTTATGCTAGAATGTTAGTTAAGATGGCTATACAGATGTTTTATTGACTAAATAATCCACATATTTGCATTCCAAGTTGATATCAATAGTTGATAGCAATATATCCATGCTAACCAAGTCCACACTCGCATTTTAGTGAATTGTTCGTCTCGTGGACCTGACGACTTTAGTAATTATAGAAGTACCAATGAGTCTTTCTTAAACAATCAGTAGTCAAGAAAAATATACTGACAAAATCGATGGAATCGGAACATCATAAACCCCCATAAGGGAGTCAGGCCAGGTGCACGTGAAGGGTAGGCATCTGCTGCGGGCATGTCAAACCCGCCCTGATGTTCCAGTCATGTCGACGAAAAATGTCAAAACAAGTTTACTAGACAAAGAACCACACCAAACCATGAGGACAAACAGTTGTACAGATAGAAAATAACAATTTGCAATTGAAAGTTTGAGTGACTTTTATTTTGAAATGTCCAATATAAAGTATACAATGGGAAATTAAAGCTATCATTACTGGTTACGAATATTTATAATAATTGTGTGTGACACACATACACTAACATATCAAAGTAACACACACGATCTGAATAGTAACTATAGTATATGCAAATTAATACGACTTTTGGTACTATTACTGTTAATTTAAAAATCATCTCATTCTCCTTTATTTTTTGTTTACACTACTGAAAGGTGAATGTACTGGTCAAGTTTCGACCGACAGTTGTAAATATTGTATGTGTAAGACCCTTATTTTTTGATTATCTGTAATCAGCGAAATGAACCATTTACTGATAAATATTGTTATTTTCGGCAAATGTTTTATGTCGTTATACTAGTATACACTACTGAAAAGTGAATATACAGGTCAGGTTTCGACCGATAGTTGTAAATATTGTACTTGTAAAACATTTGTTTCGCTGATTACGTATTTTTAATTACCTGTAATCAGCGAAACGAACCATTTATGTATTAAATATTGTTATTTTTGGCAAATATTTTGTAAATATTGTACGTATAAAACCCATTTCCACTGATTACAGTTTAATTTTCATTATATGTTATCCCCGTTTTGTTTTGTTTTTTCGATTACAATAAGCCAAAATGTGCCAATGACTCTTTAAAAATCTCGAAGGGCCTTTTTAAACTGTTTGTCCACTTGTTGGTGTGCATTGCAATTACGGTGACAACGCCTTCTGCTGATCACAGTCCTTTGAGGGACTGTGTGCTGATTGAGTTCGATTTTCTCGTTCAGGATTTTTTATTGATATTTCTGGATATGTGTCAGTCACCCAATGTACATATGCTGTACATCTCGTGGGAACCTGTCTCATTATCAACCTTAGCACAGTTCCTGCCGAGTCACCAAATGTGGAATTGCGATTCACTTTCAGCTGCTGAATAAGTGCCATGGTACAAGCAAATGGATCATCAGTTATATACATAAAACGTGGTTTGCATCAAATGTGGGTGAATATCTTACAGTTTGATAAGAAACAATACTTTTATCATCATAGAATGTTAGTTCTTGAACTATTTCGTTCACAAAAACATATATTTAACCACTTTCACAAATGGAATCAGCTATATTAGGTTGTACAGGCTTGGTCGCCATCTTGGACGCCATCTTGGATTTGAAGGTCACCGCAATAAATGTTTTCGAGCACACCAACAAATTATTGTATGTCATACCATAGAGGTGCAAATAAACACAGTGAACTTAGTTTGTAGGCCGGGTACAATGGGAGTGCCTAGTATGTGGGATCAGATCTTCGCTTAAATAGGGACTAACACCATATATCTACAGTTCGCTAAAACCACATATCAACTGTAAGTTATTACCTTGCACTGGAATAATATGGATGACCTTCACGCTCATATTTTTCTAATATTGGTTGCTGGATGGCTTCAGCATCTTTTGCAGTCCACTGTGAAACAGTATAGAAAGTAAATATTATACGAGTGTATCACTGTGTGATACATGATTGTGATTGAATGAGAGGAAAATTAATTTTAATTTAAATAACATCACACAATATGTGTTTAATCTAAAATATAAGATTAGACATTAACTACATTTGTGATTATAAGTATATTTCTTGCTCCTCCATTAATTCTTATATAAGAAGTGAGCAAATGTTATCAAGTTCTCCACTCATAGGCCAGTCAATATACATCATAATCAAATATTATGAATTTTGTATTGTTTAATGTCCTTAATAGCTTATTTTTAAATATATGGTTACAGAGTAAAAATGAATACCCTTAAAATGCCATTTTTTATTTAAAATTAAACAATCTGATATTACATGCTGTTAACAAAAAATTGTATGATTTTGCATAAAAGATCGAACTACAGCAACGACAAATCTCTTCAGCTATGGTAATTTGAACACATTGGCATCATCCAGCATTTTGATAGTTTAATTAGCGATTTGACCTATTGGGTCAATTCATGCAAAAGAAACATGGCGGATACCCTACAGCATTGAGCGTTTATATGCGACCGGAATAATTTGCTTACGATGAAACTAAGTTGCATTTTATTTGCATTTCATAACAATTCAACAAATTTATTTTTTGTACGTTATTATAATCACTACTGAGTAAAAATCAACAATTGTGAAACGCAGCATGACCGGATTATGCAACTGTGATCATATTTTACTACGCAATGCAGTTGTGTTCATTTTTATTTGAAACTTTGTTAAGAATATACTTTCGTTACCAATAAAAATGTATTTGAAAATTGACACTGGGCAGGGTGTTAGCCAGCCACCATTACTTTGATTTTGGACTGGCAACTTTCTTCCATTTTTCTGTTTTTTCCTATTGTTCTTTGATAATTTTACCAAAATATATCCAAAACCATCTACATTTTCATGAAGTTGAATGGTTTTGAACTGGCAGTTGCAAATTCCTGGTTAATAGCCTGACACTGGGTGATATTGTAATGAAATTTCAGGTGTATCAAATTTTAGATTAGTTTTTGCAGTACTTTCTTTCGTCTTGGGTGGCCCTACTGATGGCGTTGAAAGTCTGTGAGTTGGATTTTTCAATGAAAATAGTCGCTAAAAGTCCCCAAAAAATGTTTGTGATCAGTACATATGTGGGGCAGATCACAGCATAGGGTGGGATATCATTACATATGTGGGGCAGATCACAGCATAGGGTGGGATATCATTACATATGTGGGGCAGATCACAGCATAGGGTGGGATATCATTACATATGTAGGGCAGATCACAGCATAGGGTGGGATATCATTACATATGTAGGGCAGATCACAGGATAGGTTGGGATATCATTGCATATGTGGGCAGATCACAGCATAGAGTGGGATATCATTACATATGTAGGGAATATCACAGCATAGGGTGGGATATCATTACATATGTGAGGGCAGATCACAGCATAGGTTGGGAATATCATTACATATGTAGGGCAGATCACAGCATAGGGTGGGATATCATTACATACGTGGGGCAGATCACAACATAGGTTGGGATATCATTACTTATGTGGGGCATATCACAGCATAGGTTGGGATATCATTATATACATTGTATGTGGGGCAGATCACAGGATAGGGTGGGATATCATTATATATGTGGGCAGATCACAACATAGGTTGAGATATCATTACATATGTGGGGCAGATCACAACATACAAAATGTAGGTTGGGATATCATTACATATGTGGGGCAGATCACAGCATAGGTTCGGATATCATTACATATGTGGGGCAGATCACATCATAGGTTGGGATATCATTACATATGTTGGGCAGATCACAGCATAGGGTGGGGATATCATTACATATGTAGGGCAGATCACATCACAGGGTGCATATCATTACATATGTGGGGCAGATCACAGCATAGGGTGGAATATCATTACATATGTAGGGCAAATCACAGCATAGGGTGGGATATCATTACATAAGTAGGGCAGATCACAGCATAGGGTGGGATATCATTACATATGTGGGGCAGATCACATCATAGGGTGCATATCATTACATATGTGGGGCAGATCACAGCATAGGGTGGGATATTACATATGTAGGGCATATCACAGCATAGGGTGGGATATCATTACATATGTAGGGCAGATCACAGCATAAGGTTGGGATATCATTACACATGTAGGGCATATAACAGCATAGGGTGGGGATATCATTACATATGTGGGGCATCATTACATATGTAGGGCATATCACAGCATAGGTTGGGATATCATTACATATGTGAGGCAGATCACAGCATAGGGTGGGATATCATAATATATGTAGGGCATATCACAGCATAGGGTGGGATATCATTACATACGTGGGGCAGATCACAGTATAGGTTGGGATATCATTACATATGTGGGGCAGATCACAGCAGCCATAGGGTGGGATATCATTATATACATTGTATGTGGGGCAGATCACAGCATAGGGTGGGATATCATTACATATGTGGGGCAAATCACAGCATAGGGTGGTATATCATTACTTATGTGGGGCAGATCACAGCATAGGTTGGGATATCATTATATATGTTGGGCAGATCACAGCATAGGTTGGGATATCATTACATATGTGGGGCAGATCACAACATAGGTTGGGATATCATTACATATGTGGGGCAGATCAAAGCATAGGGAGGGATATCATTACATATGTAGGGCATATCACAGCATAGGGAGGGATATCATTACATATGTAGGGCATATCACAGCATAGGGTGCATATCATTACATATGTAGGGCATATCACAGCATATGGTGGAGATATCATTACATATATAGGGCATATCACATCATAGGGTGCATATCATTACATATGTTGGGCAGATCACATCATAGGGTGCATATCATTACATATGTGGGGCAAGTCACAGCATAGGTTAGGATATCATTATATATGTGGGGCATATCACAGCATAGGTTAGGATGTCATTACAAATGTAGGCATATCACAGCATATGGTGAGGATATCATTACATATGTGGGGCAGATCACAACATAGGTTGGGATATCATTACATATGGGGGCAGATCACAGCATTGGGTGGGATATCATTACATATGGAGGGCATATCACAGCATAGGTTGGGATATCATTACATATGTGCGGCGGATCACAGCATAGGGTGCATATCATTACATATGTAGGGCATATCACAGCATAGGATGGGATATCATTACATATGTAGGGCATATAACAGCAGAGGGTGGGATATCATTACATATGTAGGGCAGATCACAGCATAGGTTGGAAATATCATTACATATGTAGGGCAGATCACAGCATAGGGTGGGAGTTTTGTAGAGGGCGGGAGGTGATTTAAACAGGGAGTTTATTAGCGCGGGGAGAGCTGATTTTGGTTGTAGTTTGGATTCGAAATTAAAAAAGTTTGAGTCGAAAGCGGGGACATCATTACATACGTGGGGCAGATCAAAACACAGGTTGGGATATCATTACATATGTGGGGCATATCACAGCATAGGTTGGGATATCATTATATACATTGTATGTGGGGCAGATCACAGCATAGGGTAGGATATCATTACATATGTGGGGCAAATCACAGCATAGGGTGGTATATCAGTACATATGTGGGCCAGATCACAGCATAGGTTGGGATATCATTATATGTTGGGCAGATCACAGCATAGGTTGAGATATCATTACATATGTGGGGCAGATCACAGCATAGGTTGGCATATCATTACATATGTGGGGCAGATCACAGCATAGGGTGGGATATCATTACATATGTAGGGCATATCACAGCATAGGGTGGAGATATCATTACATATGTAGGGCATATCACAGCATAGGGTGGGATATGATTATATACATTGTATGTGGGGCAGATCACAGCATAGGTTGGGATATCATTACATATGTGGGGCAGATCACAGCATAGGGTGGGATATCATTTAGTCAAGGAGCCAATTTCCACAAGTGGCCTAGAAATATGATTTCGTTGCACCCCCAGTACTTAAAAGGTTTGAAAATATTTTCACCTAGAGGGTCATCTTGGGAAAATTTTAAGCCCTGTTGTAATGTAAAAAGCTGGCAGCAAAGTTATGTTATGGGTGTTGAAAGTGGGTATGTTCACGGGGCTCCAGGTCGTTTTTGATTGGTATTTATGCAGATGAGTTAAAAGAGACACTGCACTACTTACAGTATAACTTCACAAATAATTAAGATATGATCACTAAACATTGATGTGTGTGTTTATTAGGTCATGTCTTAGGCCTACAATGCATCTGGCCTAAAATATAGGTCAAAGGTCAGGTCAGGTCAGGTCATAGGTCAGCTAATGGATGGCAATACATTAAATTGTTGTCTGCTTTACTCTACAGACTGTGAGACCCTGCATGTTTAATGCCATCGTACATCATAACTCCGCCACAAACAGGTCAATTGATCAAGATTATGTCAAGGTCAATAATGAGATTACATGCCTCGATTTTGATTATTAGGTTACATAATTAATAATAAGATTCTTTTCATAATAGGCTACCAAGCTATGGTAGTTGGCATACTGTGTGTGTACAAGGGATTGCATGCTGTAATATGTGCAGCCAGTGTTTTCATCGTGTTATTTTATAGTATATAACTACCAATAATGTGCTGTCTTAGGTATTACAATTATTAGGATTAGATAAACGCAAGTAATATACATGGTGTTTAAAAATGCTGCATGTATTTGGAATCATATCAGAATATACCATGTTTTGTTATTTCAGGTTGATTAAATAATTGTCACCTTCAAACACAAACACTTGTAGTGGGAGATATAAGATAAATTAACGAGTACAGGTATATTAAAAGAATTATTATGTATAGTAACATAAATATTAATCAACAGTATGTGTATTTTATAAGCAATGAATTTATGATTGTTATTGTAGCCGTTATGTGATATTTTTTAAATAATCAACATTTTTTAAATATTTATTTGAATATTCAATACATAAATAAATATTTATTTCTTTATTTCTTTCTTAATTTCTTAATTTCTTTACTTATTTATTTACTTACTTATTTATTATATATAGTATAACTTCACAAATAATTAAGATATGATCACTAAACATTGATGTGTGTGTTTATTAGGTCATGTCTTAGGCCTACAATGCATCTGGCCTAAAATATAGGTCAAAGGTCAGGTCAGGTCAGGTCATAGGTCAGCTAATGGATGGCAATACATTAAATTGTTGTCTGCTTTACTCTACAGACTGTGAGACCCTGCATGTTTAATGCCATCGTACATCATAACTCCGCCACAAACAGGTCAATAGATCAAGATTATGTCAAGGTCAATAATGAGATTACATGCCTCGATTTTGATTATTAGGTTACATAATTAATAATAAGATTCTTTTCATAATAGGCTACCAAGCTATGGTAGTTGGCATACTGTGTGTGTACAAGGGATTGCATGCTGTAATATGTGCAGCCAGTGTTTTCATCGTGTTATTTTATAGTATATAACTACCAATAATGTGCTGTCTTAGGTATTACAATTATTAGGATTAGATAAACGCAAGTAATATACATGGTGTTTAAAAATGCTGCATGTATTTGGAATCATATCAGAATATACCATGTTTTGTTATTTCAGGTTGATTAAATAATTGTCACCTTCAAACACAAACACTTGTAGTGGGAGATATAAGATAAATTAACGAGTACAGGTATATTAAAAGAATTATTATGTATAGTAACATAAATATTAATCAACAGTATGTGTATTTTATAAGCAATGAATTTATGATTGTTATTGTAGCCGTTATGTGATATTTTTTAAATAATCAACATTTTTTAAATATTTATTTGAATATTCAATACATAAATAAATATTTATTTCTTTATTTCTTTCTTAATTTCTTAATTTCTTTACTTATTTCTTTACTTATTTACTTATTTATTTATTTATTTATTTATTTATTTATTTATTTGAAGTATTGTCATGTTCTTAAAGGAAATTGTTACATATATTTATAAAAAGTATATATGAATATCAACCCAAGGTAGTATTTTTAGGTACAATGGATGTTGACAGCAGTGATGATGACAGCTTTCTTGCTCTTCTTCCTTCAAAACGAATCAAGACCACTGACTACAGCAAATGTGTCATATGTCAGGAAGATAGCAGAGAAACTGTAAGCAAGGCTACAGAGAATGGTGTTGCAAAGTTTAAAGAGGCTGTCCAACAAAGAAGAGATGAAGTTCATGAAAGATTGGATCCGGATTTTGATAGACTTGCTGAACAAAACATTGTGTGGCACAGAAACTGTTATGCTAAATACACAAGTGCACATAATATTAAACATTCAAAAACAAGGCAATTAAGCCTGGCTCCTAATGTTATTGAGGGTCACAATCCAGAACAGGGAGATTTACTTTCAAGTACTAGTTCTAGGTCAGTGCGGTCTCAATCGTGTGCAATGGATTGGTCAATGTGCATGTTCTGCCAAAAGAGATACAACAGAAAAGTAAAAAAATTAATATCTATAACCACATTTTCTGCATGTGATGCTATAAAACAAGCTGCTAAAGAATCTGGTGATGCAGATATGCTTACTAAAATTCGTGATGTTGATCTGATAGCTGCTGAGGCTAAATACCACCATTTATGCAGGGCCCAGTATGTAGCAAAACGTAATGTGAGTTGTAAGTCATACAAAGAACCAGTAGATGAAGATTTATATTCACAGGCTTTCCATGAATTCGTATCAGAGATACAACCAGGTATTATTAGTGGGAGGGCTTATACCATGACTTATTTGTTAACTCGCTTTAAATCCTATCTAGAAAAGAATGGAATTGAATCAGATTATCGCTCTAGTCGATTGAAGAAAAGACTACAGAACCATTTTCAGAATTCAGTAGTTTTTCATCAGCAAGCAAACCCAAACAAGCCACAACTAGTTTACTCCAGTGATATATCACTGCAGGATGTAATTAATGCCGCAGCTACTACTTGCTCAAGTAAGTCCATGGATATGTCCAACTGTGAAAGAACCACACCTAGGAATGCAGAAAGCCCAATACAGTTGCTTTATCATGCTGCACAAATTATCAAGGGTGATTTGACAGATTGCAATGGAATTAATACCAATCCAGTCGACATTGAGGACCTCTCGAATAGAAGAGCTAAAGAAATAATTCCGCAAAGCCTTTACTGGTTTTTGAGATGGCTGATTACAAAGAAAGATGTAGAGACTGATGGGTTTGGTAATCGTAGTTCATGTTGTCAAAATGAAGTAGACGAGCGACATATCATGATTAGCCAAGATATTGTACACTGTGCAACGCATGGAAGGAAGAAAATGCCTAAACATATCAGTTTAGCCATGACTGTGAGGCACCTGACTGGGTCAAAACAAGCTGTTATCATCTTGAACCGCATGGGACATTGTGTGTCTTATGATGATATTGAGGTGGTTGACACAAGCTTGGCACTTGAAGTTTTAGCCCAGGCAGAGAATACTGGTGTTGTTATTCCTACCAATATTGTTCCTAATGCATTTGTCCAAATGGCCGCAGATAACAACGATATCATTGAAGAAACTTTAGATGGCAAGCAAACCACCCACTCTACTACAATGGTTGTGTACCAAAGGGGGCAGTTTGGTCCAAAGCCATTCAGAGTTGTACATGCAGATCATACTGTCAGAAGAAAAGCCTTAATTAAATAATATTCTGGAGTGTGGAGTATTTGGTAAGAGACCAACTGTCACAGACCTCTTCAACACCATCAATGTTAAATGGTACCAACGTAACAAAGACCTGGAAGAAAGTCCATCATCCATGGATCTGACATGGGCAATTCTCCGCATGTGTCCTACTAAGTTGTTTGAAGTGGATATCAACCCTATGTCTAATCCAGAGAGACAAGTAGTATCTAGCTGGAGTTCCTTTAATGCACAAGTACTTCAATGTAATAAACCACCAACCACAGAGATTGGTTACTGCCCTATGATTGCAGGTTCTCCAACTGAATTTAGTGTTGTGTATACAGTCATGAAGCAAGTTCAGAAAATGATGAAGGTGCTGGGACAGGCAGATTCAGTAATCACATTCGACTTGGCAATTTATGTAAAAGCAAAGGAACTGCAGTGGAGACATGGAGAAGAGTTTAATGATACTGTGATCAGAATGGGTGGTTTCCATATAGCTCTCAACTACTTGGCTGTTATAGGGAAACGCTTTGCAGACTCAGGCCTAGAAGATCTTCTCATAGAATCTAACACATATGGCGCTAACACAGCATCTTCTCTACTAAATGGTAAATCCTACAATCGTGGTGTTAGAGCTCATAAACTAGTGATGGAAACCATGCTGCGTTTACAGTGGAAGTCATTTTCCCAATGGCAGCTGAACATGGCACCTGAACACCAGATAGATATGACAAGAGTGGGAAGTTTAGACAGAAAGATTGAAATATTCAGAGATCAAGCTGTAAAGAAAGGTGAAATAGTTGAGGAATTTGAAGAGTTGTGCAGAGATCTACGTGACATTCAACACAATTTCACGTCTTTCAAATCAGAAGCAGTGTCAAAGTCAAATCTCTTTGCTTTCTGGAACTCTTATATTGACATGGTTCAACTATTGCTTTTGTTTATTCGTGCTGAGAGAACTGGAGACTGGAAGCTACACTTGTCTGCTACTGCTGGAATGGTGCCTTTTTTCTACTGCATGGATAGAACCAATTATTCAAGATGGTTGCCCATATATCTTGCTGACATGAATCAACACCCAGACACTCACCCCCAGGTATATCAAGAGTTCATGAAGGGAAATCACCCTGTTAGTCGCTCGAATACACCTTTCAGTCAGGTTTGGACAGATATGGCCCTGGAACAGTCTGTCAACCTGGATTCCAAGAAACGTGGTGGGATAATCGGGATTACTCAAAAGCCAGGGGCCTTAGAAAGATGGTTTCTCACCAGTCACGAGAGGGCAGCCATAACAACTGCAACAAAAGACATGTGTGGTCTGCAGATGAATGAATCTATTGATGTGCACAAGGAATTAGGAAGACAGCGTTTGACGAGAGATGAAAGTGATGTGCAGAAGCTTCTGACAGTATTCGCATCAGAGATGATGATAAATCCATTCACACTTGTGGGAGATAGCGAGTGCTTACCACTTGTTAACATTGCCACAGGAGTTGTGGTACCACCAGAAATGAGACCAAATATGCTGTATGCTGAGGAAATTGGTAAAGAGCATATGAATAAGTTCATTCAAGAACGGCTCAATTCACAGGTGAAAAGCTTCTGGGATTCATTACCACATTTGAAATTAAGAACATTTGCAAATCTAGTACAAAAGAAAGCAGTGAATACAAAAGATGAGAAAGTTAAGAATGTGATTGCTGATAGAGAATTGTTTGGAAGACTGATAATTGCAGCAACAACCCGGGATGTTGATCTGAAAGAGGTACTGTCATATGAACTATCTGCAGTTCCTTTTGCACTGGCACATTCGGATGGAACTCTAAGAAAAAATAATAAGAGCACTTTGTTGGCTGAACTTGAGAAGGAAGTTGAAGTTAAACCAAAACTGCCTAGTTCAGACAGATCAATATTGACAGCATATATAATCGATGGGATGGCTACAGTGCAAATGACCAAATCAGGAGGTACAACTACATTTGGAAACTTGGCCAAAAAGTACTGGGATATATTCACAGCACCACTGTCTAAAGATCTCTGCACCAGAGTAGATGTGGTTTTTGACCGATATGACAGAAAAGATTCTATAAAAGCAGCAGAACGTGTTAAGAGAGGGTCATCAACTGCTCTGGAAGTCAATATTTCTGGTCCTAACACACCTATACCTAGACAATGGAGCAAGTATATCAGCAATCCTGTCAACAAAACTAACCTAACTGCATATTTATGTGAAACATGGTGTCATATTGGTCCAGAAATGTTGACTGCAGGTAAAACTGTCATTCTCGCTGGTGGATTTAAGAATGGAATGGATGCTGTGGCCATATCATCTAATCTAGTACAGCCCATTGATGTTCTAAGATCTGACCATGAGGAGGCTGACACACGCCTTGTCCTTCATGCAGCACATGCTTCCAACACATACTCAAGAGTTGTCATACAATCACCTGATACAGATGTTGCTGTGCCGAGTGTATACGCAAAGAGGTCACTTAGTTGTCCAGAGTTATGGTTTTCCACAGGTGTGAAAGATAAAAAGAGATTCATACCAATACATTCAGTCACAGAAAGATTTGGTCCAAAACTGTGCTCTTCTCTCCCAGGATTCCATTCCCTTACAGGGTGTGATAGCACTAGTGCACTATTGGGTATAGGCAAAAAGAAGGCTCTGCAAGTTGTTAAGAAGTCAGTGATATACCAAGAGAGTATTGCTCAACTGGGCGAAAACACAGAAATATGTTTGGATCATATTTCGGCGATTGAAAAAGTCGTGTGTGCAATGTATTCTACACAGAATGTTGGTAATACTGCTGATGAAACTCGTTACTGGTTATTTTGTCAAAAGCGACAAAGAAATGAAAACTTGCCGCCTACATCAAATAGCCTTAAGCACCACATTCAAAGGGCAAACTACCAGGCGTTGGTGTGGAAACAGTCATTGAAAGCAGTTCAGAACCTTCCATCTCCAGATGGGCATGGTTGGTGCTCAGTTGGTGGAAATATCAACCCAATGCTCATGTCAAAAGAACCAGCTCCAAGTGGATTACTTGAACTCACGTCATGCAAATGCAAAAAGTCAGCCTGCAGAAGGATCGACCTCTGTCAATGCAGAGCAAATAATCTACTTTGTACTGAGGCTTGTTTCTGTATGGCAGGAGAATTGTGTCAAAATATCAAAACAACTGTGTATGAGGATGATTCTGATGAAGATAACTGATGCTAATGCAATACAGTAAATCCCATATGTTAATGTCTATTTTGGGGTTTGATGTGGTTAATACATATTACCACCAGATGTTATTCAACTATCAATTATGGTTAACTTCATTCTATGCTGCTACAATAATTAGATTCGTTCACTGAAATTCTTTATTATTTCGCATGTAATTCGACTTTTATATTATTATAGCCATAATATTTACATTCATCATATCTGTATAGTGTACAACTCACAAAGAAGACAAATGCGTTATCCTTCTTTGTATTCTGTATTATATTTAGCGTTATACAAGTTTACAAAACAAAATGTACTTCAATTATTTCCATAATTGTTACTGTTTTCATGTTATAATATAACTTTTTAAGCTACAACTGTATGAACGTCCTGAATGTAAGCTTTTATGACTTTAAAATAGCCAATAGAATGTCTTGAGTATTGTGATAGCTACGTAACGTTAATGTTCATGAATTTTTTTCAGGGACATCCAATTATTTGATACTGCCCAATTGTGCATAAGTGGATAGCCCTAGTATCAAAATTTATGATATTTGGCTACATTATATTCTTTGCCTTTGCCACTTACGTCGAACCAATCACTACCGTTTAAGTGAATTAAAATTAAACCATCAGTCACTGATAAATTAGTAAACGCGTGTACAAAAGAAAATGTTTCATGCATTTCATAAGTTTCATGTAATAGTAGATAACAGAATGGAGAGTTTCGTAATAGAAGATACAAAACGTACATGCGCTTCTTTTGCTTATACATATATATAACTTTACTCATTAGAGAGACACAACAAATCAACGTTTTGTGGTTTTACATAGCTTTAACTGATTTAGTTTTAAGGAATGTAATGATTTATAAATAGTACAACATGTATAGAAGCAAATATACATCTTTACTATTTATTTAAATGGCTCATTAATTTAAAATTACCAGTTTGAACAGAGCAATTTGTCGTTTTACAATGCCAGTTCATGACATTGACATTGACCTTGACCTTTGACTAAATATTCTGACTAATTATAGGATAACAAATATATGTACCTGATGTGGTCATCCCATAACAGTTCACTACAGAGTTTTCAGATGAACAATCCCAAATATCGTTTGCCGATGTTACTATACTATACAATAATTAGTGGTTTGGGGCGCTGTTACCATGCCAACTTCAAAGGCTCATTACAAGACTTTGCTACCAGCTTTTTGAAGTACAACAGGGCTTAAAATGTTCCTTAGGTACTCCTCTATTCAAAATAAGTGTCAAACCTTTTAAGTACTGGGGGTGCAACGAAGTCATTTTGAGCTGGTGTCAGCTCCTCGACTAATTACATATGTGGGGCAGATCAAAGCATAGGTTGGGATATCATTACATATGTGGGGCAGATCACAGCATAGGGTGCATATCATTACATATGTAGGGCATATCACAGCATAGGGTGGGATATCATTACATATGTAGGGCATATCACAGCATAGGGTGGGATATCATTACATATGTGGGGCAGATCACAGCATAGGCTGGGATATCATTACATATGTGGGGCAGATCACAGCATAGTGTGGGATATCATTACATATGTGGAGCAGATCACAGCATAGGGCGGGATATCATTACATATATAGGGCATATCACAGCATAGGGTGGGATATCATTACATATGTAGGGCATATCACAGCATAGGATGGGATATCATTACATATGTAGGGCATATCGCAGCATAGGGTGGGATATCATTATATGTGTAGGGCATATCACAGCATAGGTTGGGATATCATTATATACATTGTATGTGTGGCAGATCACAGCATTGGGTAGTATATCATTACATATGTGGGGCAGATCACAGCATAGGTTGGGATATCATTAAATATGTGGGGCAGATCACAGCATAGGGTGGGATATCATTACATATGTAGGGCATATCACAGCATAGGTGGAGATATCATTAAATATGTAGGGCATATCACAGCATAGGGTGGGATATCATTATATACATTGTATGTGGGGTAGATCACAGCATATATTGGGATATCATTACATATGTGGGGCAGATCAAAGCATAGGTTGGGATATCATTACATATGTGGGGCAGATCACAGCATAGGGTGGGATATCATTACATATGTAGGGCATATCAAAGCATAGGTTGGGATATCATTACATATGTGGGGCAGATCACAGCATAGGGTGCATATCATTACATATGTAGGGCATATCACTGCAAAGGGCGGGATATAATTACATATGTAGGGAATATCACAGCATAGGGTGGGATATTACATATGTGAGGGCAGATCACAGCATAGGTTGGGAATATCATTACATATGTAGGGCAGATCACAGCATAGGGTGGGATATCATTACATATGTAGGGCAGATCACAGCATAGGGTGGGATATCATTACATACGTGGGCAGATCACAACATAGGTTGGGATATCATTACTTATGTGGGGCATATCACAGCATAGGTTGGGATATCATTATATACATTGTATGTGGGGCAGATCACAGCATAGGGTGGGATATCATTATATATGTGGGCAGATCACAACATAGATTGAGATATTATTACATATGTGGGGCAGATCACAACATAGGGTGCATATCATTACATATGTTGGGCAGATCACAGCATAGGGTGGGGATATCATTACATATGTGGGACAGATCACATCATAGGGTGCATATCATTACATATGTGGGGCAGATCACAGCATAGGTTGGGATATCATATATGTTGGGCAGATCACAGCATAGGTTGGGATATCATATATGTTGGGCAGATCACAGCATAGGTTGGGATATCATTACATATGTGGGGCAGATCACAACATAGGTTGGGATATCATTACATATGTGGGGCATCATTACATATGTAGGGCGTATCAAAGCATAGGTTGGGATATCATTACATATGTGGGGCAGATCACAGCATAGGGTGCATATCATTACATATGTAGGGCATATCACAGCATAGGGTGGGATATCATTACATATGTGGAGCAGATCACAGCATAGGGCGGGATATCATTACATATGTAGGGCATATCACAGCATAGGGTGGGATATCATTACATATGTAGGGCATATCATAGCATAGGATGGGATATCATTACATATGTGGGGCAGATCACAGCATAGGTTGGGATATCATTACATATGTGGGGCATATCACAGCATATCTAGGATGTCATTACATTTGTAGGCATATCACAGCATATGGTGAGGATGTCATTACATATGTGGGGCAGATCACAACATAGGTTGGGATATATGTTGGGCAGATCACAGCATAGGTTGGGATATCATATATGTTGGGCAGATCACAGCATAGGTTGGGATATCATTACATATATGGGGCAGATCACAACATAGGTTGGGATATCATTACATATGTGGGGCATCATTACATATGTAGGGCGTATCAAAGCATAGGTTGGGATATCATTACATATGTGGGGCAGATCACAGCATAGGGTGCATATCATTACATATGTAGGGCATATCACAGCATAGGGTGGGATATCATTACATATGTGGAGCAGATCACAGCATAGGGTGGGATATCATTACATATGTGGGGCAGATCACAGCATAGGGTGCATATCATTACATATGTAGGGCATATCACAGCATAGGATGGGATATCATTACATATGTAGGGCATATCACAGCATAGGGTGGGATATCATTACATATGTAGGGCATATCATAGCATAGGATGGGATATCATTACATATGTGGGGCAGATCACAGCATAGGGTGGGATATCATTACATATGTCGGGCATATCACAGCATAGGGTGGAGATATCATTACATATGTAGGGCATATCACAGCATATGGTGGGATATCATTACATATGTGGGGCAGATCACAGCATAGGATGGGATATCATTACATATGTAGGGCATATCACAGCATAGGGTGGGATATCATTACATATGTAGGGCATATCATAGCATAGGATGGGATATCATTACATATGTGGGGCAGATCACAGCATGGGGTGGGATATCATTACATATGTCGGGCATATCACAGCATAGGGTGGAGATATCATTACATATGTAGGGCATATCACAGCATATGGTGGGATATCATTACATATGTGGGGCAGATCACAGCATAGGGTGGGATATCATTACATAATAATAATAATAATAATCTTTATTGAAACCGTATCCCGGAGTGGGATCTTAGTTGAAAATACAATAAAGTAATACAAAAAAGATAGCAAACAAAAACAAAAAACAAAAAAAAAAAAAAAAAAATAACACAAGACATTCAAAGACAATAGAAAATAAAAAATAAAATTAAATTATTTGGCGGTTGGTTGAGGCAACTGGCATTTTAAGATTTTTTCTTGTCGTAATTTGAAACAAGTGTGGATGAATTTTCCTAGTTCAATGATTGTTTTGTCATTTTTAATTTTAGTATATTTGTAAGTTTTTCGTCATCCGTCCCCAAGTTGCTTATATTGTATTTAATATTCTTGATCATGATTTCTCGTTCCTTCTTGTATAAATCACAATTGAGAAGAAAATGTTTTTCGTTTTCAATTACCTGTTTGTCACAAACTGGGCAAATTCGGTCCTCCGCTAAAATGTTATTATATCTGCCCCTTTCGATTTGAAGGGTATGAGCACTTATTCTGAGTTTTGTCATAGCTGCTCTATGATTTGGATTTTTGATTGTGGTGAGATATTTTTCATATGCAAATTCTGTTTTAATTTTCCTATAGGTTCGTAACTTGTTTTTATGGTTTTTACCTTTATTGTCATCGTGTAATGTTTCTGTACTATGTATTTCAAAGGATTGTTCTAGTTTGCGCGTTACTGTTTCAGTGATTTGTTTTTCATCAAGAGATTTATGGTTTTCCCAAATATTTCCCATATTTAAATTTTCTAAAATTTGTTTTATGTCTGTTACCCAGTTGTCTTTTCCTTTTTTATCAAGATGTATCCCAAGATTGTAAGCTTCATGTACTAGCGAATTTGGGTTAGAATTATTAATTTTGATCCAATATTTGATCATATATTTTAAGCTTGATGCTAGGAGAGGATATCTTCCCAACTCTAGTAGGCTTGCCAAATTACTTGCTTTGCTATTTACTTTTAGAAGGTATTTGCAGAAATGTATTTGTACTTTTTCCATTGGTGTTGACAGATTTGCCATTAGATGCGATTTATTGATGTTCTCGCTCGTCCAAATTTCACTGCAGTAAAGCATAATTGGTTTTACAATTGCATCGAACATTTTTAAGTATGTTTTGATTGGAGTTAGTTTTTCTGAGAATAGCATTTGTTTCATTTTGAAACATGCCTTCATTGCTCTAGCTCTGAGGTCTTCTTGTGCTCCGATGAATTTACCTGATTTGTGTAGTTTAATGCCAAGGTATGTGTAGGTTTTTGTATTTTCAAGTTCCTTTCCATCAACATAGAATTTTAGTTTGTCCTGTGATTTTTTTGACCTACTAAACATGATGATTTTTGACTTAGAGATATTAATATTGAGTTTCCATTTCTGACAGTAAGTTTCAAGAGAATTTATGGCATTTTGTAAGCCAGTATGTGATTGGGATAATACTACAAGGTCGGCATATCACAGCATAGGTTGGGATATCATTACATATGTGCAGCGGATCACATCATAGGGTGCATATCATTACATATGTAGGGCAGATCACAGCATAGGGTGGGACATCATTACATATGTGGGGCATATCACAGCATAGGTTGGGATATCATTATATACATTGTATGTGGGGCAGATCACAGCATAGGGTGGGATATCATTACTTATGTAGGGCATATCACAGCATAGGTTGGGATATCATTACATATGTGGGGCAGATCACAACATAGGTTGGGATATCATTACATATGTGGGGCATCATTACATATGTAGGGCGTATCAAAGCATAGGTTGGGATATCATTACATATGTGGGGCAGATCACAGCATAGGGTGCATATCATTACATATGTAGGGCATATCACAGCATAGGGTGGGATATCATTACATATGTGGAGCAGATCACAGCATAGGGTGGGATATCATTACATATGTGGGGCAGATCACAGCATAGGGTGCATATCATTACATATGTAGGGCATATCACAGCATAGGGTGGGATATCATTACATATGTAGGGCATATCACAGCATAGGGTGGGATATCATTACATATGTAGGGCATATCATAGCATAGGATGGGATATCATTACATATGTGGGGCAGATCACAGCATAGGGTGGGATATCATTACATATGTCGGGCATATCACAGCATAGGGTGGAGATATCATTACATATGTAGGGCATATCACAGCATATGGTGGGATATCATTACATATGTGGGGCAGATCACAGCATAGGGTGGGATATCATTACATATGTAGGGCATATCACAGAATAGGGTGAGATATCATTACATATGTGGGGCAGATCACAGCATAGGGTGGGATATCATTACATATGTGGGGCAGATCACAGCATAGGTTGGGATATCATTACATATGTGGGGCAGATCACAGCATAGGTTGGGATATCATTACATATGTGGGGCAGATCACAGCATAGGGTGGGAAATCATTACATATGTGGGGCAGATCACAACATAGGGTGCATATTAATTACATATGTAGGGCATATCACAGAATAGGGTGGGATATCATTACATATGTGGGGCAGATCACAGCATAGGTTGGGATATCATTACATATGTGGGACAGATCACAGCATAGGGTGGGAAATCATTACATATATAGGCATATCACAGCATATGGTGAGGATGTCATTACATATGTGGGGCAGATCACAACATAGGTTGGGATATCATTACATATGTGGGGCAGATCACAGCATAGGGTGGGATATCATTACATATGTAGGGCATATCACAGCATATGGTGGGATATCATTACATATGTGGGGCAGATCAAAGCATAGGTTGGGATATCATTACATATGTGGGGCATCATTACATATGTAGGGCATATCAAAGCATAGGTTGGGATATCATTACATATGTGGGGCAGATCACAGCATAGGGTGCATATCATTACATATGTAGGGCATATCACAGCATAGGATGGGATATCATTACATATGTAGGGCATATAACAGCAGAGGGTGGGATATCATTACATATGTAGGGCAGATCACAGCATAGGTTGGAAATATCATTACATATGTAGGGCAGATCACAGCATAGGGTGGGAGTTTTGTAGAGGGCGGGAGGTGATTTAAACAGGGAGTTTATTAGCGCGGGGAGAGCTGATTTTGGTTGTAGTTTGGATTCGAAATTAAAAAAGTTTGAGTCGAAAGCGGGGACATCATTACATACGTGGGGCAGATCAAAACACAGGTTGGGATATCATTACATATGTGGGGCATATCACAGCATAGGTTGGGATATCATTATATACATTGTATGTGGGGCAGATCACAGCATAGGGTAGGATATCATTACATATGTGGGGCAAATCACAGCATAGGGTGGTATATCAGTACATATGTGGGCCAGATCACAGCATAGGTTGGGATATCATTATATGTTGGGCAGATCACAGCATAGGTTGAGATATCATTACATATGTGGGGCAGATCACAGCATAGGTTGGCATATCATTACATATGTGGGGCAGATCACAGCATAGGGTGGGATATCATTACATATGTAGGGCATATCACAGCATAGGGTGGAGATATCATTACATATGTAGGGCATATCACAGCATAGGGTGGGATATGATTATATACATTGTATGTGGGGCAGATCACAGCATAGGTTGGGATATCATTACATATGTGGGGCAGATCACAGCATAGGGTGGGATATCATTTAGTCAAGGAGCCAATTTCCACAAGTGGCCTAGAAATATGATTTCGTTGCACCCCCAGTACTTAAAAGGTTTGAAAATATTTTCACCTAGAGGGTCATCTTGGGAAAATTTTAAGCCCTGTTGTAATGTAAAAAGCTGGCAGCAAAGTTATGTTATGGGTGTTGAAAGTGGGTATGTTCACGGGGCTCCAGGTCGTTTTTGATTGGTATTTATGCAGATGAGTTAAAAGAGACACTGCACTACTTACAGTATAACTTCACAAATAATTAAGATATGATCACTAAACATTGATGTGTGTGTTTATTAGGTCATGTCTTAGGCCTACAATGCATCTGGCCTAAAATATAGGTCAAAGGTCAGGTCAGGTCAGGTCATAGGTCAGCTAATGGATGGCAATACATTAAATTGTTGTCTGCTTTACTCTACAGACTGTGAGACCCTGCATGTTTAATGCCATCGTACATCATAACTCCGCCACAAACAGGTCAATTGATCAAGATTATGTCAAGGTCAATAATGAGATTACATGCCTCGATTTTGATTATTAGGTTACATAATTAATAATAAGATTCTTTTCATAATAGGCTACCAAGCTATGGTAGTTGGCATACTGTGTGTGTACAAGGGATTGCATGCTGTAATATGTGCAGCCAGTGTTTTCATCGTGTTATTTTATAGTATATAACTACCAATAATGTGCTGTCTTAGGTATTACAATTATTAGGATTAGATAAACGCAAGTAATATACATGGTGTTTAAAAATGCTGCATGTATTTGGAATCATATCAGAATATACCATGTTTTGTTATTTCAGGTTGATTAAATAATTGTCACCTTCAAACACAAACACTTGTAGTGGGAGATATAAGATAAATTAACGAGTACAGGTATATTAAAAGAATTATTATGTATAGTAACATAAATATTAATCAACAGTATGTGTATTTTATAAGCAATGAATTTATGATTGTTATTGTAGCCGTTATGTGATATTTTTTAAATAATCAACATTTTTTAAATATTTATTTGAATATTCAATACATAAATAAATATTTATTTCTTTATTTCTTTCTTAATTTCTTAATTTCTTTACTTATTTATTTACTTACTTATTTATTATATATAGTATAACTTCACAAATAATTAAGATATGATCACTAAACATTGATGTGTGTGTTTATTAGGTCATGTCTTAGGCCTACAATGCATCTGGCCTAAAATATAGGTCAAAGGTCAGGTCAGGTCAGGTCATAGGTCAGCTAATGGATGGCAATACATTAAATTGTTGTCTGCTTTACTCTACAGACTGTGAGACCCTGCATGTTTAATGCCATCGTACATCATAACTCCGCCACAAACAGGTCAATAGATCAAGATTATGTCAAGGTCAATAATGAGATTACATGCCTCGATTTTGATTATTAGGTTACATAATTAATAATAAGATTCTTTTCATAATAGGCTACCAAGCTATGGTAGTTGGCATACTGTGTGTGTACAAGGGATTGCATGCTGTAATATGTGCAGCCAGTGTTTTCATCGTGTTATTTTATAGTATATAACTACCAATAATGTGCTGTCTTAGGTATTACAATTATTAGGATTAGATAAACGCAAGTAATATACATGGTGTTTAAAAATGCTGCATGTATTTGGAATCATATCAGAATATACCATGTTTTGTTATTTCAGGTTGATTAAATAATTGTCACCTTCAAACACAAACACTTGTAGTGGGAGATATAAGATAAATTAACGAGTACAGGTATATTAAAAGAATTATTATGTATAGTAACATAAATATTAATCAACAGTATGTGTATTTTATAAGCAATGAATTTATGATTGTTATTGTAGCCGTTATGTGATATTTTTTAAATAATCAACATTTTTTAAATATTTATTTGAATATTCAATACATAAATAAATATTTATTTCTTTATTTCTTTCTTAATTTCTTAATTTCTTTACTTATTTCTTTACTTATTTACTTATTTATTTATTTATTTATTTATTTATTTATTTATTTGAAGTATTGTCATGTTCTTAAAGGAAATTGTTACATATATTTATAAAAAGTATATATGAATATCAACCCAAGGTAGTATTTTTAGGTACAATGGATGTTGACAGCAGTGATGATGACAGCTTTCTTGCTCTTCTTCCTTCAAAACGAATCAAGACCACTGACTACAGCAAATGTGTCATATGTCAGGAAGATAGCAGAGAAACTGTAAGCAAGGCTACAGAGAATGGTGTTGCAAAGTTTAAAGAGGCTGTCCAACAAAGAAGAGATGAAGTTCATGAAAGATTGGATCCGGATTTTGATAGACTTGCTGAACAAAACATTGTGTGGCACAGAAACTGTTATGCTAAATACACAAGTGCACATAATATTAAACATTCAAAAACAAGGCAATTAAGCCTGGCTCCTAATGTTATTGAGGGTCACAATCCAGAACAGGGAGATTTACTTTCAAGTACTAGTTCTAGGTCAGTGCGGTCTCAATCGTGTGCAATGGATTGGTCAATGTGCATGTTCTGCCAAAAGAGATACAACAGAAAAGTAAAAAAATTAATATCTATAACCACATTTTCTGCATGTGATGCTATAAAACAAGCTGCTAAAGAATCTGGTGATGCAGATATGCTTACTAAAATTCGTGATGTTGATCTGATAGCTGCTGAGGCTAAATACCACCATTTATGCAGGGCCCAGTATGTAGCAAAACGTAATGTGAGTTGTAAGTCATACAAAGAACCAGTAGATGAAGATTTATATTCACAGGCTTTCCATGAATTCGTATCAGAGATACAACCAGGTATTATTAGTGGGAGGGCTTATACCATGACTTATTTGTTAACTCGCTTTAAATCCTATCTAGAAAAGAATGGAATTGAATCAGATTATCGCTCTAGTCGATTGAAGAAAAGACTACAGAACCATTTTCAGAATTCAGTAGTTTTTCATCAGCAAGCAAACCCAAACAAGCCACAACTAGTTTACTCCAGTGATATATCACTGCAGGATGTAATTAATGCCGCAGCTACTACTTGCTCAAGTAAGTCCATGGATATGTCCAACTGTGAAAGAACCACACCTAGGAATGCAGAAAGCCCAATACAGTTGCTTTATCATGCTGCACAAATTATCAAGGGTGATTTGACAGATTGCAATGGAATTAATACCAATCCAGTCGACATTGAGGACCTCTCGAATAGAAGAGCTAAAGAAATAATTCCGCAAAGCCTTTACTGGTTTTTGAGATGGCTGATTACAAAGAAAGATGTAGAGACTGATGGGTTTGGTAATCGTAGTTCATGTTGTCAAAATGAAGTAGACGAGCGACATATCATGATTAGCCAAGATATTGTACACTGTGCAACGCATGGAAGGAAGAAAATGCCTAAACATATCAGTTTAGCCATGACTGTGAGGCACCTGACTGGGTCAAAACAAGCTGTTATCATCTTGAACCGCATGGGACATTGTGTGTCTTATGATGATATTGAGGTGGTTGACACAAGCTTGGCACTTGAAGTTTTAGCCCAGGCAGAGAATACTGGTGTTGTTATTCCTACCAATATTGTTCCTAATGCATTTGTCCAAATGGCCGCAGATAACAACGATATCATTGAAGAAACTTTAGATGGCAAGCAAACCACCCACTCTACTACAATGGTTGTGTACCAAAGGGGGCAGTTTGGTCCAAAGCCATTCAGAGTTGTACATGCAGATCATACTGTCAGAAGAAAAGCCTTAATTAAATAATATTCTGGAGTGTGGAGTATTTGGTAAGAGACCAACTGTCACAGACCTCTTCAACACCATCAATGTTAAATGGTACCAACGTAACAAAGACCTGGAAGAAAGTCCATCATCCATGGATCTGACATGGGCAATTCTCCGCATGTGTCCTACTAAGTTGTTTGAAGTGGATATCAACCCTATGTCTAATCCAGAGAGACAAGTAGTATCTAGCTGGAGTTCCTTTAATGCACAAGTACTTCAATGTAATAAACCACCAACCACAGAGATTGGTTACTGCCCTATGATTGCAGGTTCTCCAACTGAATTTAGTGTTGTGTATACAGTCATGAAGCAAGTTCAGAAAATGATGAAGGTGCTGGGACAGGCAGATTCAGTAATCACATTCGACTTGGCAATTTATGTAAAAGCAAAGGAACTGCAGTGGAGACATGGAGAAGAGTTTAATGATACTGTGATCAGAATGGGTGGTTTCCATATAGCTCTCAACTACTTGGCTGTTATAGGGAAACGCTTTGCAGACTCAGGCCTAGAAGATCTTCTCATAGAATCTAACACATATGGCGCTAACACAGCATCTTCTCTACTAAATGGTAAATCCTACAATCGTGGTGTTAGAGCTCATAAACTAGTGATGGAAACCATGCTGCGTTTACAGTGGAAGTCATTTTCCCAATGGCAGCTGAACATGGCACCTGAACACCAGATAGATATGACAAGAGTGGGAAGTTTAGACAGAAAGATTGAAATATTCAGAGATCAAGCTGTAAAGAAAGGTGAAATAGTTGAGGAATTTGAAGAGTTGTGCAGAGATCTACGTGACATTCAACACAATTTCACGTCTTTCAAATCAGAAGCAGTGTCAAAGTCAAATCTCTTTGCTTTCTGGAACTCTTATATTGACATGGTTCAACTATTGCTTTTGTTTATTCGTGCTGAGAGAACTGGAGACTGGAAGCTACACTTGTCTGCTACTGCTGGAATGGTGCCTTTTTTCTACTGCATGGATAGAACCAATTATTCAAGATGGTTGCCCATATATCTTGCTGACATGAATCAACACCCAGACACTCACCCCCAGGTATATCAAGAGTTCATGAAGGGAAATCACCCTGTTAGTCGCTCGAATACACCTTTCAGTCAGGTTTGGACAGATATGGCCCTGGAACAGTCTGTCAACCTGGATTCCAAGAAACGTGGTGGGATAATCGGGATTACTCAAAAGCCAGGGGCCTTAGAAAGATGGTTTCTCACCAGTCACGAGAGGGCAGCCATAACAACTGCAACAAAAGACATGTGTGGTCTGCAGATGAATGAATCTATTGATGTGCACAAGGAATTAGGAAGACAGCGTTTGACGAGAGATGAAAGTGATGTGCAGAAGCTTCTGACAGTATTCGCATCAGAGATGATGATAAATCCATTCACACTTGTGGGAGATAGCGAGTGCTTACCACTTGTTAACATTGCCACAGGAGTTGTGGTACCACCAGAAATGAGACCAAATATGCTGTATGCTGAGGAAATTGGTAAAGAGCATATGAATAAGTTCATTCAAGAACGGCTCAATTCACAGGTGAAAAGCTTCTGGGATTCATTACCACATTTGAAATTAAGAACATTTGCAAATCTAGTACAAAAGAAAGCAGTGAATACAAAAGATGAGAAAGTTAAGAATGTGATTGCTGATAGAGAATTGTTTGGAAGACTGATAATTGCAGCAACAACCCGGGATGTTGATCTGAAAGAGGTACTGTCATATGAACTATCTGCAGTTCCTTTTGCACTGGCACATTCGGATGGAACTCTAAGAAAAAATAATAAGAGCACTTTGTTGGCTGAACTTGAGAAGGAAGTTGAAGTTAAACCAAAACTGCCTAGTTCAGACAGATCAATATTGACAGCATATATAATCGATGGGATGGCTACAGTGCAAATGACCAAATCAGGAGGTACAACTACATTTGGAAACTTGGCCAAAAAGTACTGGGATATATTCACAGCACCACTGTCTAAAGATCTCTGCACCAGAGTAGATGTGGTTTTTGACCGATATGACAGAAAAGATTCTATAAAAGCAGCAGAACGTGTTAAGAGAGGGTCATCAACTGCTCTGGAAGTCAATATTTCTGGTCCTAACACACCTATACCTAGACAATGGAGCAAGTATATCAGCAATCCTGTCAACAAAACTAACCTAACTGCATATTTATGTGAAACATGGTGTCATATTGGTCCAGAAATGTTGACTGCAGGTAAAACTGTCATTCTCGCTGGTGGATTTAAGAATGGAATGGATGCTGTGGCCATATCATCTAATCTAGTACAGCCCATTGATGTTCTAAGATCTGACCATGAGGAGGCTGACACACGCCTTGTCCTTCATGCAGCACATGCTTCCAACACATACTCAAGAGTTGTCATACAATCACCTGATACAGATGTTGCTGTGCCGAGTGTATACGCAAAGAGGTCACTTAGTTGTCCAGAGTTATGGTTTTCCACAGGTGTGAAAGATAAAAAGAGATTCATACCAATACATTCAGTCACAGAAAGATTTGGTCCAAAACTGTGCTCTTCTCTCCCAGGATTCCATTCCCTTACAGGGTGTGATAGCACTAGTGCACTATTGGGTATAGGCAAAAAGAAGGCTCTGCAAGTTGTTAAGAAGTCAGTGATATACCAAGAGAGTATTGCTCAACTGGGCGAAAACACAGAAATATGTTTGGATCATATTTCGGCGATTGAAAAAGTCGTGTGTGCAATGTATTCTACACAGAATGTTGGTAATACTGCTGATGAAACTCGTTACTGGTTATTTTGTCAAAAGCGACAAAGAAATGAAAACTTGCCGCCTACATCAAATAGCCTTAAGCACCACATTCAAAGGGCAAACTACCAGGCGTTGGTGTGGAAACAGTCATTGAAAGCAGTTCAGAACCTTCCATCTCCAGATGGGCATGGTTGGTGCTCAGTTGGTGGAAATATCAACCCAATGCTCATGTCAAAAGAACCAGCTCCAAGTGGATTACTTGAACTCACGTCATGCAAATGCAAAAAGTCAGCCTGCAGAAGGATCGACCTCTGTCAATGCAGAGCAAATAATCTACTTTGTACTGAGGCTTGTTTCTGTATGGCAGGAGAATTGTGTCAAAATATCAAAACAACTGTGTATGAGGATGATTCTGATGAAGATAACTGATGCTAATGCAATACAGTAAATCCCATATGTTAATGTCTATTTTGGGGTTTGATGTGGTTAATACATATTACCACCAGATGTTATTCAACTATCAATTATGGTTAACTTCATTCTATGCTGCTACAATAATTAGATTCGTTCACTGAAATTCTTTATTATTTCGCATGTAATTCGACTTTTATATTATTATAGCCATAATATTTACATTCATCATATCTGTATAGTGTACAACTCACAAAGAAGACAAATGCGTTATCCTTCTTTGTATTCTGTATTATATTTAGCGTTATACAAGTTTACAAAACAAAATGTACTTCAATTATTTCCATAATTGTTACTGTTTTCATGTTATAATATAACTTTTTAAGCTACAACTGTATGAACGTCCTGAATGTAAGCTTTTATGACTTTAAAATAGCCAATAGAATGTCTTGAGTATTGTGATAGCTACGTAACGTTAATGTTCATGAATTTTTTTCAGGGACATCCAATTATTTGATACTGCCCAATTGTGCATAAGTGGATAGCCCTAGTATCAAAATTTATGATATTTGGCTACATTATATTCTTTGCCTTTGCCACTTACGTCGAACCAATCACTACCGTTTAAGTGAATTAAAATTAAACCATCAGTCACTGATAAATTAGTAAACGCGTGTACAAAAGAAAATGTTTCATGCATTTCATAAGTTTCATGTAATAGTAGATAACAGAATGGAGAGTTTCGTAATAGAAGATACAAAACGTACATGCGCTTCTTTTGCTTATACATATATATAACTTTACTCATTAGAGAGACACAACAAATCAACGTTTTGTGGTTTTACATAGCTTTAACTGATTTAGTTTTAAGGAATGTAATGATTTATAAATAGTACAACATGTATAGAAGCAAATATACATCTTTACTATTTATTTAAATGGCTCATTAATTTAAAATTACCAGTTTGAACAGAGCAATTTGTCGTTTTACAATGCCAGTTCATGACATTGACATTGACCTTGACCTTTGACTAAATATTCTGACTAATTATAGGATAACAAATATATGTACCTGATGTGGTCATCCCATAACAGTTCACTACAGAGTTTTCAGATGAACAATCCCAAATATCGTTTGCCGATGTTACTATACTATACAATAATTAGTGGTTTGGGGCGCTGTTACCATGCCAACTTCAAAGGCTCATTACAAGACTTTGCTACCAGCTTTTTGAAGTACAACAGGGCTTAAAATGTTCCTTAGGTACTCCTCTATTCAAAATAAGTGTCAAACCTTTTAAGTACTGGGGGTGCAACGAAGTCATTTTGAGCTGGTGTCAGCTCCTCGACTAATTACATATGTGGGGCAGATCAAAGCATAGGTTGGGATATCATTACATATGTGGGGCAGATCACAGCATAGGGTGCATATCATTACATATGTAGGGCATATCACAGCATAGGGTGGGATATCATTACATATGTAGGGCATATCACAGCATAGGGTGGGATATCATTACATATGTGGGGCAGATCACAGCATAGGCTGGGATATCATTACATATGTGGGGCAGATCACAGCATAGTGTGGGATATCATTACATATGTGGAGCAGATCACAGCATAGGGCGGGATATCATTACATATATAGGGCATATCACAGCATAGGGTGGGATATCATTACATATGTAGGGCATATCACAGCATAGGATGGGATATCATTACATATGTAGGGCATATCGCAGCATAGGGTGGGATATCATTATATGTGTAGGGCATATCACAGCATAGGTTGGGATATCATTATATACATTGTATGTGTGGCAGATCACAGCATTGGGTAGTATATCATTACATATGTGGGGCAGATCACAGCATAGGTTGGGATATCATTAAATATGTGGGGCAGATCACAGCATAGGGTGGGATATCATTACATATGTAGGGCATATCACAGCATAGGTGGAGATATCATTAAATATGTAGGGCATATCACAGCATAGGGTGGGATATCATTATATACATTGTATGTGGGGTAGATCACAGCATATATTGGGATATCATTACATATGTGGGGCAGATCAAAGCATAGGTTGGGATATCATTACATATGTGGGGCAGATCACAGCATAGGGTGGGATATCATTACATATGTAGGGCATATCAAAGCATAGGTTGGGATATCATTACATATGTGGGGCAGATCACAGCATAGGGTGCATATCATTACATATGTAGGGCATATCACTGCAAAGGGCGGGATATAATTACATATGTAGGGAATATCACAGCATAGGGTGGGATATTACATATGTGAGGGCAGATCACAGCATAGGTTGGGAATATCATTACATATGTAGGGCAGATCACAGCATAGGGTGGGATATCATTACATATGTAGGGCAGATCACAGCATAGGGTGGGATATCATTACATACGTGGGCAGATCACAACATAGGTTGGGATATCATTACTTATGTGGGGCATATCACAGCATAGGTTGGGATATCATTATATACATTGTATGTGGGGCAGATCACAGCATAGGGTGGGATATCATTATATATGTGGGCAGATCACAACATAGATTGAGATATTATTACATATGTGGGGCAGATCACAACATAGGGTGCATATCATTACATATGTTGGGCAGATCACAGCATAGGGTGGGGATATCATTACATATGTGGGACAGATCACATCATAGGGTGCATATCATTACATATGTGGGGCAGATCACAGCATAGGTTGGGATATCATATATGTTGGGCAGATCACAGCATAGGTTGGGATATCATATATGTTGGGCAGATCACAGCATAGGTTGGGATATCATTACATATGTGGGGCAGATCACAACATAGGTTGGGATATCATTACATATGTGGGGCATCATTACATATGTAGGGCGTATCAAAGCATAGGTTGGGATATCATTACATATGTGGGGCAGATCACAGCATAGGGTGCATATCATTACATATGTAGGGCATATCACAGCATAGGGTGGGATATCATTACATATGTGGAGCAGATCACAGCATAGGGCGGGATATCATTACATATGTAGGGCATATCACAGCATAGGGTGGGATATCATTACATATGTAGGGCATATCATAGCATAGGATGGGATATCATTACATATGTGGGGCAGATCACAGCATAGGTTGGGATATCATTACATATGTGGGGCATATCACAGCATATCTAGGATGTCATTACATTTGTAGGCATATCACAGCATATGGTGAGGATGTCATTACATATGTGGGGCAGATCACAACATAGGTTGGGATATCATTACATATGTGGGGCAGATCACAGCATAGGGTGGGATATCATTACATATGTGGGGCAGATCACAGCATAGGTTGGGATATATGTTGGGCAGATCACAGCATAGGTTGGGATATCATATATGTTGGGCAGATCACAGCATAGGTTGGGATATCATTACATATATGGGGCAGATCACAACATAGGTTGGGATATCATTACATATGTGGGGCATCATTACATATGTAGGGCGTATCAAAGCATAGGTTGGGATATCATTACATATGTGGGGCAGATCACAGCATAGGGTGCATATCATTACATATGTAGGGCATATCACAGCATAGGGTGGGATATCATTACATATGTGGAGCAGATCACAGCATAGGGTGGGATATCATTACATATGTGGGGCAGATCACAGCATAGGGTGCATATCATTACATATGTAGGGCATATCACAGCATAGGATGGGATATCATTACATATGTAGGGCATATCACAGCATAGGGTGGGATATCATTACATATGTAGGGCATATCATAGCATAGGATGGGATATCATTACATATGTGGGGCAGATCACAGCATAGGGTGGGATATCATTACATATGTCGGGCATATCACAGCATAGGGTGGAGATATCATTACATATGTAGGGCATATCACAGCATATGGTGGGATATCATTACATATGTGGGGCAGATCACAGCATAGGATGGGATATCATTACATATGTAGGGCATATCACAGCATAGGGTGGGATATCATTACATATGTAGGGCATATCATAGCATAGGATGGGATATCATTACATATGTGGGGCAGATCACAGCATGGGGTGGGATATCATTACATATGTCGGGCATATCACAGCATAGGGTGGAGATATCATTACATATGTAGGGCATATCACAGCATATGGTGGGATATCATTACATATGTGGGGCAGATCACAGCATAGGGTGGGATATCATTACATAATAATAATAATAATAATCTTTATTGAAACCGTATCCCGGAGTGGGATCTTAGTTGAAAATACAATAAAGTAATACAAAAAAGATAGCAAACAAAAACAAAAAACAAAAAAAAAAAAAAAAAAATAACACAAGACATTCAAAGACAATAGAAAATAAAAAATAAAATTAAATTATTTGGCGGTTGGTTGAGGCAACTGGCATTTTAAGATTTTTTCTTGTCGTAATTTGAAACAAGTGTGGATGAATTTTCCTAGTTCAATGATTGTTTTGTCATTTTTAATTTTAGTATATTTGTAAGTTTTTCGTCATCCGTCCCCAAGTTGCTTATATTGTATTTAATATTCTTGATCATGATTTCTCGTTCCTTCTTGTATAAATCACAATTGAGAAGAAAATGTTTTTCGTTTTCAATTACCTGTTTGTCACAAACTGGGCAAATTCGGTCCTCCGCTAAAATGTTATTATATCTGCCCCTTTCGATTTGAAGGGTATGAGCACTTATTCTGAGTTTTGTCATAGCTGCTCTATGATTTGGATTTTTGATTGTGGTGAGATATTTTTCATATGCAAATTCTGTTTTAATTTTCCTATAGGTTCGTAACTTGTTTTTATGGTTTTTACCTTTATTGTCATCGTGTAATGTTTCTGTACTATGTATTTCAAAGGATTGTTCTAGTTTGCGCGTTACTGTTTCAGTGATTTGTTTTTCATCAAGAGATTTATGGTTTTCCCAAATATTTCCCATATTTAAATTTTCTAAAATTTGTTTTATGTCTGTTACCCAGTTGTCTTTTCCTTTTTTATCAAGATGTATCCCAAGATTGTAAGCTTCATGTACTAGCGAATTTGGGTTAGAATTATTAATTTTGATCCAATATTTGATCATATATTTTAAGCTTGATGCTAGGAGAGGATATCTTCCCAACTCTAGTAGGCTTGCCAAATTACTTGCTTTGCTATTTACTTTTAGAAGGTATTTGCAGAAATGTATTTGTACTTTTTCCATTGGTGTTGACAGATTTGCCATTAGATGCGATTTATTGATGTTCTCGCTCGTCCAAATTTCACTGCAGTAAAGCATAATTGGTTTTACAATTGCATCGAACATTTTTAAGTATGTTTTGATTGGAGTTAGTTTTTCTGAGAATAGCATTTGTTTCATTTTGAAACATGCCTTCATTGCTCTAGCTCTGAGGTCTTCTTGTGCTCCGATGAATTTACCTGATTTGTGTAGTTTAATGCCAAGGTATGTGTAGGTTTTTGTATTTTCAAGTTCCTTTCCATCAACATAGAATTTTAGTTTGTCCTGTGATTTTTTTGACCTACTAAACATGATGATTTTTGACTTAGAGATATTAATATTGAGTTTCCATTTCTGACAGTAAGTTTCAAGAGAATTTATGGCATTTTGTAAGCCAGTATGTGATTGGGATAATACTACAAGGTCGGCATATCACAGCATAGGTTGGGATATCATTACATATGTGCAGCGGATCACATCATAGGGTGCATATCATTACATATGTAGGGCAGATCACAGCATAGGGTGGGACATCATTACATATGTGGGGCATATCACAGCATAGGTTGGGATATCATTATATACATTGTATGTGGGGCAGATCACAGCATAGGGTGGGATATCATTACTTATGTAGGGCATATCACAGCATAGGTTGGGATATCATTACATATGTGGGGCAGATCACAACATAGGTTGGGATATCATTACATATGTGGGGCATCATTACATATGTAGGGCGTATCAAAGCATAGGTTGGGATATCATTACATATGTGGGGCAGATCACAGCATAGGGTGCATATCATTACATATGTAGGGCATATCACAGCATAGGGTGGGATATCATTACATATGTGGAGCAGATCACAGCATAGGGTGGGATATCATTACATATGTGGGGCAGATCACAGCATAGGGTGCATATCATTACATATGTAGGGCATATCACAGCATAGGGTGGGATATCATTACATATGTAGGGCATATCACAGCATAGGGTGGGATATCATTACATATGTAGGGCATATCATAGCATAGGATGGGATATCATTACATATGTGGGGCAGATCACAGCATAGGGTGGGATATCATTACATATGTCGGGCATATCACAGCATAGGGTGGAGATATCATTACATATGTAGGGCATATCACAGCATATGGTGGGATATCATTACATATGTGGGGCAGATCACAGCATAGGGTGGGATATCATTACATATGTAGGGCATATCACAGAATAGGGTGAGATATCATTACATATGTGGGGCAGATCACAGCATAGGGTGGGATATCATTACATATGTGGGGCAGATCACAGCATAGGTTGGGATATCATTACATATGTGGGGCAGATCACAGCATAGGTTGGGATATCATTACATATGTGGGGCAGATCACAGCATAGGGTGGGAAATCATTACATATGTGGGGCAGATCACAACATAGGGTGCATATTAATTACATATGTAGGGCATATCACAGAATAGGGTGGGATATCATTACATATGTGGGGCAGATCACAGCATAGGTTGGGATATCATTACATATGTGGGACAGATCACAGCATAGGGTGGGAAATCATTACATATATAGGCATATCACAGCATATGGTGAGGATGTCATTACATATGTGGGGCAGATCACAACATAGGTTGGGATATCATTACATATGTGGGGCAGATCACAGCATAGGGTGGGATATCATTACATATGTAGGGCATATCACAGCATATGGTGGGATATCATTACATATGTGGGGCAGATCAAAGCATAGGTTGGGATATCATTACATATGTGGGGCATCATTACATATGTAGGGCATATCAAAGCATAGGTTGGGATATCATTACATATGTGGGGCAGATCACAGCATAGGGTGCATATCATTACATATGTAGGGCATATCACAGCATAGGATGGGATATCATTACATATGTAGGGCATATAACAGCAGAGGGTGGGATATCATTACATATGTAGGGCAGATCACAGCATAGGTTGGAAATATCATTACATATGTAGGGCAGATCACAGCATAGGGTGGGAGTTTTGTAGAGGGCGGGAGGTGATTTAAACAGGGAGTTTATTAGCGCGGGGAGAGCTGATTTTGGTTGTAGTTTGGATTCGAAATTAAAAAAGTTTGAGTCGAAAGCGGGGACATCATTACATACGTGGGGCAGATCAAAACACAGGTTGGGATATCATTACATATGTGGGGCATATCACAGCATAGGTTGGGATATCATTATATACATTGTATGTGGGGCAGATCACAGCATAGGGTAGGATATCATTACATATGTGGGGCAAATCACAGCATAGGGTGGTATATCAGTACATATGTGGGCCAGATCACAGCATAGGTTGGGATATCATTATATGTTGGGCAGATCACAGCATAGGTTGAGATATCATTACATATGTGGGGCAGATCACAGCATAGGTTGGCATATCATTACATATGTGGGGCAGATCACAGCATAGGGTGGGATATCATTACATATGTAGGGCATATCACAGCATAGGGTGGAGATATCATTACATATGTAGGGCATATCACAGCATAGGGTGGGATATGATTATATACATTGTATGTGGGGCAGATCACAGCATAGGTTGGGATATCATTACATATGTGGGGCAGATCACAGCATAGGGTGGGATATCATTTAGTCAAGGAGCCAATTTCCACAAGTGGCCTAGAAATATGATTTCGTTGCACCCCCAGTACTTAAAAGGTTTGAAAATATTTTCACCTAGAGGGTCATCTTGGGAAAATTTTAAGCCCTGTTGTAATGTAAAAAGCTGGCAGCAAAGTTATGTTATGGGTGTTGAAAGTGGGTATGTTCACGGGGCTCCAGGTCGTTTTTGATTGGTATTTATGCAGATGAGTTAAAAGAGACACTGCACTACTTACAGTATAACTTCACAAATAATTAAGATATGATCACTAAACATTGATGTGTGTGTTTATTAGGTCATGTCTTAGGCCTACAATGCATCTGGCCTAAAATATAGGTCAAAGGTCAGGTCAGGTCAGGTCATAGGTCAGCTAATGGATGGCAATACATTAAATTGTTGTCTGCTTTACTCTACAGACTGTGAGACCCTGCATGTTTAATGCCATCGTACATCATAACTCCGCCACAAACAGGTCAATTGATCAAGATTATGTCAAGGTCAATAATGAGATTACATGCCTCGATTTTGATTATTAGGTTACATAATTAATAATAAGATTCTTTTCATAATAGGCTACCAAGCTATGGTAGTTGGCATACTGTGTGTGTACAAGGGATTGCATGCTGTAATATGTGCAGCCAGTGTTTTCATCGTGTTATTTTATAGTATATAACTACCAATAATGTGCTGTCTTAGGTATTACAATTATTAGGATTAGATAAACGCAAGTAATATACATGGTGTTTAAAAATGCTGCATGTATTTGGAATCATATCAGAATATACCATGTTTTGTTATTTCAGGTTGATTAAATAATTGTCACCTTCAAACACAAACACTTGTAGTGGGAGATATAAGATAAATTAACGAGTACAGGTATATTAAAAGAATTATTATGTATAGTAACATAAATATTAATCAACAGTATGTGTATTTTATAAGCAATGAATTTATGATTGTTATTGTAGCCGTTATGTGATATTTTTTAAATAATCAACATTTTTTAAATATTTATTTGAATATTCAATACATAAATAAATATTTATTTCTTTATTTCTTTCTTAATTTCTTAATTTCTTTACTTATTTATTTACTTACTTATTTATTATATATAGTATAACTTCACAAATAATTAAGATATGATCACTAAACATTGATGTGTGTGTTTATTAGGTCATGTCTTAGGCCTACAATGCATCTGGCCTAAAATATAGGTCAAAGGTCAGGTCAGGTCAGGTCATAGGTCAGCTAATGGATGGCAATACATTAAATTGTTGTCTGCTTTACTCTACAGACTGTGAGACCCTGCATGTTTAATGCCATCGTACATCATAACTCCGCCACAAACAGGTCAATAGATCAAGATTATGTCAAGGTCAATAATGAGATTACATGCCTCGATTTTGATTATTAGGTTACATAATTAATAATAAGATTCTTTTCATAATAGGCTACCAAGCTATGGTAGTTGGCATACTGTGTGTGTACAAGGGATTGCATGCTGTAATATGTGCAGCCAGTGTTTTCATCGTGTTATTTTATAGTATATAACTACCAATAATGTGCTGTCTTAGGTATTACAATTATTAGGATTAGATAAACGCAAGTAATATACATGGTGTTTAAAAATGCTGCATGTATTTGGAATCATATCAGAATATACCATGTTTTGTTATTTCAGGTTGATTAAATAATTGTCACCTTCAAACACAAACACTTGTAGTGGGAGATATAAGATAAATTAACGAGTACAGGTATATTAAAAGAATTATTATGTATAGTAACATAAATATTAATCAACAGTATGTGTATTTTATAAGCAATGAATTTATGATTGTTATTGTAGCCGTTATGTGATATTTTTTAAATAATCAACATTTTTTAAATATTTATTTGAATATTCAATACATAAATAAATATTTATTTCTTTATTTCTTTCTTAATTTCTTAATTTCTTTACTTATTTCTTTACTTATTTACTTATTTATTTATTTATTTATTTATTTATTTATTTATTTGAAGTATTGTCATGTTCTTAAAGGAAATTGTTACATATATTTATAAAAAGTATATATGAATATCAACCCAAGGTAGTATTTTTAGGTACAATGGATGTTGACAGCAGTGATGATGACAGCTTTCTTGCTCTTCTTCCTTCAAAACGAATCAAGACCACTGACTACAGCAAATGTGTCATATGTCAGGAAGATAGCAGAGAAACTGTAAGCAAGGCTACAGAGAATGGTGTTGCAAAGTTTAAAGAGGCTGTCCAACAAAGAAGAGATGAAGTTCATGAAAGATTGGATCCGGATTTTGATAGACTTGCTGAACAAAACATTGTGTGGCACAGAAACTGTTATGCTAAATACACAAGTGCACATAATATTAAACATTCAAAAACAAGGCAATTAAGCCTGGCTCCTAATGTTATTGAGGGTCACAATCCAGAACAGGGAGATTTACTTTCAAGTACTAGTTCTAGGTCAGTGCGGTCTCAATCGTGTGCAATGGATTGGTCAATGTGCATGTTCTGCCAAAAGAGATACAACAGAAAAGTAAAAAAATTAATATCTATAACCACATTTTCTGCATGTGATGCTATAAAACAAGCTGCTAAAGAATCTGGTGATGCAGATATGCTTACTAAAATTCGTGATGTTGATCTGATAGCTGCTGAGGCTAAATACCACCATTTATGCAGGGCCCAGTATGTAGCAAAACGTAATGTGAGTTGTAAGTCATACAAAGAACCAGTAGATGAAGATTTATATTCACAGGCTTTCCATGAATTCGTATCAGAGATACAACCAGGTATTATTAGTGGGAGGGCTTATACCATGACTTATTTGTTAACTCGCTTTAAATCCTATCTAGAAAAGAATGGAATTGAATCAGATTATCGCTCTAGTCGATTGAAGAAAAGACTACAGAACCATTTTCAGAATTCAGTAGTTTTTCATCAGCAAGCAAACCCAAACAAGCCACAACTAGTTTACTCCAGTGATATATCACTGCAGGATGTAATTAATGCCGCAGCTACTACTTGCTCAAGTAAGTCCATGGATATGTCCAACTGTGAAAGAACCACACCTAGGAATGCAGAAAGCCCAATACAGTTGCTTTATCATGCTGCACAAATTATCAAGGGTGATTTGACAGATTGCAATGGAATTAATACCAATCCAGTCGACATTGAGGACCTCTCGAATAGAAGAGCTAAAGAAATAATTCCGCAAAGCCTTTACTGGTTTTTGAGATGGCTGATTACAAAGAAAGATGTAGAGACTGATGGGTTTGGTAATCGTAGTTCATGTTGTCAAAATGAAGTAGACGAGCGACATATCATGATTAGCCAAGATATTGTACACTGTGCAACGCATGGAAGGAAGAAAATGCCTAAACATATCAGTTTAGCCATGACTGTGAGGCACCTGACTGGGTCAAAACAAGCTGTTATCATCTTGAACCGCATGGGACATTGTGTGTCTTATGATGATATTGAGGTGGTTGACACAAGCTTGGCACTTGAAGTTTTAGCCCAGGCAGAGAATACTGGTGTTGTTATTCCTACCAATATTGTTCCTAATGCATTTGTCCAAATGGCCGCAGATAACAACGATATCATTGAAGAAACTTTAGATGGCAAGCAAACCACCCACTCTACTACAATGGTTGTGTACCAAAGGGGGCAGTTTGGTCCAAAGCCATTCAGAGTTGTACATGCAGATCATACTGTCAGAAGAAAAGCCTTAATTAAATAATATTCTGGAGTGTGGAGTATTTGGTAAGAGACCAACTGTCACAGACCTCTTCAACACCATCAATGTTAAATGGTACCAACGTAACAAAGACCTGGAAGAAAGTCCATCATCCATGGATCTGACATGGGCAATTCTCCGCATGTGTCCTACTAAGTTGTTTGAAGTGGATATCAACCCTATGTCTAATCCAGAGAGACAAGTAGTATCTAGCTGGAGTTCCTTTAATGCACAAGTACTTCAATGTAATAAACCACCAACCACAGAGATTGGTTACTGCCCTATGATTGCAGGTTCTCCAACTGAATTTAGTGTTGTGTATACAGTCATGAAGCAAGTTCAGAAAATGATGAAGGTGCTGGGACAGGCAGATTCAGTAATCACATTCGACTTGGCAATTTATGTAAAAGCAAAGGAACTGCAGTGGAGACATGGAGAAGAGTTTAATGATACTGTGATCAGAATGGGTGGTTTCCATATAGCTCTCAACTACTTGGCTGTTATAGGGAAACGCTTTGCAGACTCAGGCCTAGAAGATCTTCTCATAGAATCTAACACATATGGCGCTAACACAGCATCTTCTCTACTAAATGGTAAATCCTACAATCGTGGTGTTAGAGCTCATAAACTAGTGATGGAAACCATGCTGCGTTTACAGTGGAAGTCATTTTCCCAATGGCAGCTGAACATGGCACCTGAACACCAGATAGATATGACAAGAGTGGGAAGTTTAGACAGAAAGATTGAAATATTCAGAGATCAAGCTGTAAAGAAAGGTGAAATAGTTGAGGAATTTGAAGAGTTGTGCAGAGATCTACGTGACATTCAACACAATTTCACGTCTTTCAAATCAGAAGCAGTGTCAAAGTCAAATCTCTTTGCTTTCTGGAACTCTTATATTGACATGGTTCAACTATTGCTTTTGTTTATTCGTGCTGAGAGAACTGGAGACTGGAAGCTACACTTGTCTGCTACTGCTGGAATGGTGCCTTTTTTCTACTGCATGGATAGAACCAATTATTCAAGATGGTTGCCCATATATCTTGCTGACATGAATCAACACCCAGACACTCACCCCCAGGTATATCAAGAGTTCATGAAGGGAAATCACCCTGTTAGTCGCTCGAATACACCTTTCAGTCAGGTTTGGACAGATATGGCCCTGGAACAGTCTGTCAACCTGGATTCCAAGAAACGTGGTGGGATAATCGGGATTACTCAAAAGCCAGGGGCCTTAGAAAGATGGTTTCTCACCAGTCACGAGAGGGCAGCCATAACAACTGCAACAAAAGACATGTGTGGTCTGCAGATGAATGAATCTATTGATGTGCACAAGGAATTAGGAAGACAGCGTTTGACGAGAGATGAAAGTGATGTGCAGAAGCTTCTGACAGTATTCGCATCAGAGATGATGATAAATCCATTCACACTTGTGGGAGATAGCGAGTGCTTACCACTTGTTAACATTGCCACAGGAGTTGTGGTACCACCAGAAATGAGACCAAATATGCTGTATGCTGAGGAAATTGGTAAAGAGCATATGAATAAGTTCATTCAAGAACGGCTCAATTCACAGGTGAAAAGCTTCTGGGATTCATTACCACATTTGAAATTAAGAACATTTGCAAATCTAGTACAAAAGAAAGCAGTGAATACAAAAGATGAGAAAGTTAAGAATGTGATTGCTGATAGAGAATTGTTTGGAAGACTGATAATTGCAGCAACAACCCGGGATGTTGATCTGAAAGAGGTACTGTCATATGAACTATCTGCAGTTCCTTTTGCACTGGCACATTCGGATGGAACTCTAAGAAAAAATAATAAGAGCACTTTGTTGGCTGAACTTGAGAAGGAAGTTGAAGTTAAACCAAAACTGCCTAGTTCAGACAGATCAATATTGACAGCATATATAATCGATGGGATGGCTACAGTGCAAATGACCAAATCAGGAGGTACAACTACATTTGGAAACTTGGCCAAAAAGTACTGGGATATATTCACAGCACCACTGTCTAAAGATCTCTGCACCAGAGTAGATGTGGTTTTTGACCGATATGACAGAAAAGATTCTATAAAAGCAGCAGAACGTGTTAAGAGAGGGTCATCAACTGCTCTGGAAGTCAATATTTCTGGTCCTAACACACCTATACCTAGACAATGGAGCAAGTATATCAGCAATCCTGTCAACAAAACTAACCTAACTGCATATTTATGTGAAACATGGTGTCATATTGGTCCAGAAATGTTGACTGCAGGTAAAACTGTCATTCTCGCTGGTGGATTTAAGAATGGAATGGATGCTGTGGCCATATCATCTAATCTAGTACAGCCCATTGATGTTCTAAGATCTGACCATGAGGAGGCTGACACACGCCTTGTCCTTCATGCAGCACATGCTTCCAACACATACTCAAGAGTTGTCATACAATCACCTGATACAGATGTTGCTGTGCCGAGTGTATACGCAAAGAGGTCACTTAGTTGTCCAGAGTTATGGTTTTCCACAGGTGTGAAAGATAAAAAGAGATTCATACCAATACATTCAGTCACAGAAAGATTTGGTCCAAAACTGTGCTCTTCTCTCCCAGGATTCCATTCCCTTACAGGGTGTGATAGCACTAGTGCACTATTGGGTATAGGCAAAAAGAAGGCTCTGCAAGTTGTTAAGAAGTCAGTGATATACCAAGAGAGTATTGCTCAACTGGGCGAAAACACAGAAATATGTTTGGATCATATTTCGGCGATTGAAAAAGTCGTGTGTGCAATGTATTCTACACAGAATGTTGGTAATACTGCTGATGAAACTCGTTACTGGTTATTTTGTCAAAAGCGACAAAGAAATGAAAACTTGCCGCCTACATCAAATAGCCTTAAGCACCACATTCAAAGGGCAAACTACCAGGCGTTGGTGTGGAAACAGTCATTGAAAGCAGTTCAGAACCTTCCATCTCCAGATGGGCATGGTTGGTGCTCAGTTGGTGGAAATATCAACCCAATGCTCATGTCAAAAGAACCAGCTCCAAGTGGATTACTTGAACTCACGTCATGCAAATGCAAAAAGTCAGCCTGCAGAAGGATCGACCTCTGTCAATGCAGAGCAAATAATCTACTTTGTACTGAGGCTTGTTTCTGTATGGCAGGAGAATTGTGTCAAAATATCAAAACAACTGTGTATGAGGATGATTCTGATGAAGATAACTGATGCTAATGCAATACAGTAAATCCCATATGTTAATGTCTATTTTGGGGTTTGATGTGGTTAATACATATTACCACCAGATGTTATTCAACTATCAATTATGGTTAACTTCATTCTATGCTGCTACAATAATTAGATTCGTTCACTGAAATTCTTTATTATTTCGCATGTAATTCGACTTTTATATTATTATAGCCATAATATTTACATTCATCATATCTGTATAGTGTACAACTCACAAAGAAGACAAATGCGTTATCCTTCTTTGTATTCTGTATTATATTTAGCGTTATACAAGTTTACAAAACAAAATGTACTTCAATTATTTCCATAATTGTTACTGTTTTCATGTTATAATATAACTTTTTAAGCTACAACTGTATGAACGTCCTGAATGTAAGCTTTTATGACTTTAAAATAGCCAATAGAATGTCTTGAGTATTGTGATAGCTACGTAACGTTAATGTTCATGAATTTTTTTCAGGGACATCCAATTATTTGATACTGCCCAATTGTGCATAAGTGGATAGCCCTAGTATCAAAATTTATGATATTTGGCTACATTATATTCTTTGCCTTTGCCACTTACGTCGAACCAATCACTACCGTTTAAGTGAATTAAAATTAAACCATCAGTCACTGATAAATTAGTAAACGCGTGTACAAAAGAAAATGTTTCATGCATTTCATAAGTTTCATGTAATAGTAGATAACAGAATGGAGAGTTTCGTAATAGAAGATACAAAACGTACATGCGCTTCTTTTGCTTATACATATATATAACTTTACTCATTAGAGAGACACAACAAATCAACGTTTTGTGGTTTTACATAGCTTTAACTGATTTAGTTTTAAGGAATGTAATGATTTATAAATAGTACAACATGTATAGAAACAAATATACATCTTTACTATTTATTTAAATGGCTCATTAATTTAAAATTACCAGTTTGAACAGAGCAATTTGTCGTTTTACAATGCCAGTTCATGACATTGACATTGACCTTGACCTTTGACTAAATATTCTGACTAATTATAGGATAACAAATATATGTACCTGATGTGGTCATCCCATAACAGTTCACTACAGAGTTTTCAGATGAACAATCCCAAATATCGTTTGCCGATGTTACTATACTATACAATAATTAGTGGTTTGGGGCGCTGTTACCATGCCAACTTCAAAGGCTCATTACAAGACTTTGCTACCAGCTTTTTGAAGTACAACAGGGCTTAAAATGTTCCTTAGGTACTCCTCTATTCAAAATAAGTGTCAAACCTTTTAAGTACTGGGGGTGCAACGAAGTCATTTTGAGCTGGTGTCAGCTCCTCGACTAATTACATATGTGGGGCAGATCAAAGCATAGGTTGGGATATCATTACATATGTGGGGCAGATCACAGCATAGGGTGCATATCATTACATATGTAGGGCATATCACAGCATAGGGTGGGATATCATTACATATGTAGGGCATATCACAGCATAGGGTGGGATATCATTACATATGTGGGGCAGATCACAGCATAGGCTGGGATATCATTACATATGTGGGGCAGATCACAGCATAGTGTGGGATATCATTACATATGTGGAGCAGATCACAGCATAGGGCGGGATATCATTACATATATAGGGCATATCACAGCATAGGGTGGGATATCATTACATATGTAGGGCATATCACAGCATAGGATGGGATATCATTACATATGTAGGGCATATCGCAGCATAGGGTGGGATATCATTATATGTGTAGGGCATATCACAGCATAGGTTGGGATATCATTATATACATTGTATGTGTGGCAGATCACAGCATTGGGTAGTATATCATTACATATGTGGGGCAGATCACAGCATAGGTTGGGATATCATTAAATATGTGGGGCAGATCACAGCATAGGGTGGGATATCATTACATATGTAGGGCATATCACAGCATAGGTGGAGATATCATTAAATATGTAGGGCATATCACAGCATAGGGTGGGATATCATTATATACATTGTATGTGGGGTAGATCACAGCATATATTGGGATATCATTACATATGTGGGGCAGATCAAAGCATAGGTTGGGATATCATTACATATGTGGGGCAGATCACAGCATAGGGTGGGATATCATTACATATGTAGGGCATATCAAAGCATAGGTTGGGATATCATTACATATGTGGGGCAGATCACAGCATAGGGTGCATATCATTACATATGTAGGGCATATCACTGCAAAGGGCGGGATATAATTACATATGTAGGGAATATCACAGCATAGGGTGGGATATTACATATGTGAGGGCAGATCACAGCATAGGTTGGGAATATCATTACATATGTAGGGCAGATCACAGCATAGGGTGGGATATCATTACATATGTAGGGCAGATCACAGCATAGGGTGGGATATCATTACATACGTGGGCAGATCACAACATAGGTTGGGATATCATTACTTATGTGGGGCATATCACAGCATAGGTTGGGATATCATTATATACATTGTATGTGGGGCAGATCACAGCATAGGGTGGGATATCATTATATATGTGGGCAGATCACAACATAGATTGAGATATTATTACATATGTGGGGCAGATCACAACATAGGGTGCATATCATTACATATGTTGGGCAGATCACAGCATAGGGTGGGGATATCATTACATATGTGGGACAGATCACATCATAGGGTGCATATCATTACATATGTGGGGCAGATCACAGCATAGGTTGGGATATCATATATGTTGGGCAGATCACAGCATAGGTTGGGATATCATATATGTTGGGCAGATCACAGCATAGGTTGGGATATCATTACATATGTGGGGCAGATCACAACATAGGTTGGGATATCATTACATATGTGGGGCATCATTACATATGTAGGGCGTATCAAAGCATAGGTTGGGATATCATTACATATGTGGGGCAGATCACAGCATAGGGTGCATATCATTACATATGTAGGGCATATCACAGCATAGGGTGGGATATCATTACATATGTGGAGCAGATCACAGCATAGGGCGGGATATCATTACATATGTAGGGCATATCACAGCATAGGGTGGGATATCATTACATATGTAGGGCATATCATAGCATAGGATGGGATATCATTACATATGTGGGGCAGATCACAGCATAGGTTGGGATATCATTACATATGTGGGGCATATCACAGCATATCTAGGATGTCATTACATTTGTAGGCATATCACAGCATATGGTGAGGATGTCATTACATATGTGGGGCAGATCACAACATAGGTTGGGATATCATTACATATGTGGGGCAGATCACAGCATAGGGTGGGATATCATTACATATGTGGGGCAGATCACAGCATAGGTTGGGATATATGTTGGGCAGATCACAGCATAGGTTGGGATATCATATATGTTGGGCAGATCACAGCATAGGTTGGGATATCATTACATATATGGGGCAGATCACAACATAGGTTGGGATATCATTACATATGTGGGGCATCATTACATATGTAGGGCGTATCAAAGCATAGGTTGGGATATCATTACATATGTGGGGCAGATCACAGCATAGGGTGCATATCATTACATATGTAGGGCATATCACAGCATAGGGTGGGATATCATTACATATGTGGAGCAGATCACAGCATAGGGTGGGATATCATTACATATGTGGGGCAGATCACAGCATAGGGTGCATATCATTACATATGTAGGGCATATCACAGCATAGGATGGGATATCATTACATATGTAGGGCATATCACAGCATAGGGTGGGATATCATTACATATGTAGGGCATATCATAGCATAGGATGGGATATCATTACATATGTGGGGCAGATCACAGCATAGGGTGGGATATCATTACATATGTCGGGCATATCACAGCATAGGGTGGAGATATCATTACATATGTAGGGCATATCACAGCATATGGTGGGATATCATTACATATGTGGGGCAGATCACAGCATAGGATGGGATATCATTACATATGTAGGGCATATCACAGCATAGGGTGGGATATCATTACATATGTAGGGCATATCATAGCATAGGATGGGATATCATTACATATGTGGGGCAGATCACAGCATGGGGTGGGATATCATTACATATGTCGGGCATATCACAGCATAGGGTGGAGATATCATTACATATGTAGGGCATATCACAGCATATGGTGGGATATCATTACATATGTGGGGCAGATCACAGCATAGGGTGGGATATCATTACATATGTAGGGCATATCATAGCATAGGATGGGATATCATTACATATGTGGGGCAGATCACAGCATGGGGTGGGATATCATTACATATGTCGGGCATATCACAGCATAGGGTGGAGATATCATTACATATGTAGGGCATATCACAGCATATGGTGGGATATCATTACATATGTGGGGCAGATCACAGCATAGGGTGGGATATCATTACATAATAATAATAATAATAATCTTTATTGAAACCGTATCCCGGAGTGGGATCTTAGTTGAAAATACAATAAAGTAATACAAAAAAGATAGCAAACAAAAACAAAAAACAAAAAAAAAAAAAAAAAAATAACACAAGACATTCAAAGACAATAGAAAATAAAAAATAAAATTAAATTATTTGGCGGTTGGTTGAGGCAACTGGCATTTTAAGATTTTTTCTTGTCGTAATTTGAAACAAGTGTGGATGAATTTTCCTAGTTCAATGATTGTTTTGTCATTTTTAATTTTAGTATATTTGTAAGTTTTTCGTCATCCGTCCCCAAGTTGCTTATATTGTATTTAATATTCTTGATCATGATTTCTCGTTCCTTCTTGTATAAATCACAATTGAGAAGAAAATGTTTTTCGTTTTCAATTACCTGTTTGTCACAAACTGGGCAAATTCGGTCCTCCGCTAAAATGTTATTATATCTGCCCCTTTCGATTTGAAGGGTATGAGCACTTATTCTGAGTTTTGTCATAGCTGCTCTATGATTTGGATTTTTGATTGTGGTGAGATATTTTTCATATGCAAATTCTGTTTTAATTTTCCTATAGGTTCGTAACTTGTTTTTATGGTTTTTACCTTTATTGTCATCGTGTAATGTTTCTGTACTATGTATTTCAAAGGATTGTTCTAGTTTGCGCGTTACTGTTTCAGTGATTTGTTTTTCATCAAGAGATTTATGGTTTTCCCAAATATTTCCCATATTTAAATTTTCTAAAATTTGTTTTATGTCTGTTACCCAGTTGTCTTTTCCTTTTTTATCAAGATGTATCCCAAGATTGTAAGCTTCATGTACTAGCGAATTTGGGTTAGAATTATTAATTTTGATCCAATATTTGATCATATATTTTAAGCTTGATGCTAGGAGAGGATATCTTCCCAACTCTAGTAGGCTTGCCAAATTACTTGCTTTGCTATTTACTTTTAGAAGGTATTTGCAGAAATGTATTTGTACTTTTTCCATTGGTGTTGACAGATTTGCCATTAGATGCGATTTATTGATGTTCTCGCTCGTCCAAATTTCACTGCAGTAAAGCATAATTGGTTTTACAATTGCATCGAACATTTTTAAGTATGTTTTGATTGGAGTTAGTTTTTCTGAGAATAGCATTTGTTTCATTTTGAAACATGCCTTCATTGCTCTAGCTCTGAGGTCTTCTTGTGCTCCGATGAATTTACCTGATTTGTGTAGTTTAATGCCAAGGTATGTGTAGGTTTTTGTATTTTCAAGTTCCTTTCCATCAACATAGAATTTTAGTTTGTCCTGTGATTTTTTTGACCTACTAAACATGATGATTTTTGACTTAGAGATATTAATATTGAGTTTCCATTTCTGACAGTAAGTTTCAAGAGAATTTATGGCATTTTGTAAGCCAGTATGTGATTGGGATAATACTACAAGGTCGGCATATCACAGCATAGGTTGGGATATCATTACATATGTGCAGCGGATCACATCATAGGGTGCATATCATTACATATGTAGGGCAGATCACAGCATAGGGTGGGACATCATTACATATGTGGGGCATATCACAGCATAGGTTGGGATATCATTATATACATTGTATGTGGGGCAGATCACAGCATAGGGTGGGATATCATTACTTATGTAGGGCATATCACAGCATAGGTTGGGATATCATTACATATGTGGGGCAGATCACAACATAGGTTGGGATATCATTACATATGTGGGGCATCATTACATATGTAGGGCGTATCAAAGCATAGGTTGGGATATCATTACATATGTGGGGCAGATCACAGCATAGGGTGCATATCATTACATATGTAGGGCATATCACAGCATAGGGTGGGATATCATTACATATGTGGAGCAGATCACAGCATAGGGTGGGATATCATTACATATGTGGGGCAGATCACAGCATAGGGTGCATATCATTACATATGTAGGGCATATCACAGCATAGGGTGGGATATCATTACATATGTAGGGCATATCACAGCATAGGGTGGGATATCATTACATATGTAGGGCATATCATAGCATAGGATGGGATATCATTACATATGTGGGGCAGATCACAGCATAGGGTGGGATATCATTACATATGTCGGGCATATCACAGCATAGGGTGGAGATATCATTACATATGTAGGGCATATCACAGCATATGGTGGGATATCATTACATATGTGGGGCAGATCACAGCATAGGGTGGGATATCATTACATATGTAGGGCATATCACAGAATAGGGTGAGATATCATTACATATGTGGGGCAGATCACAGCATAGGTTGGGATATCATTACATATGTGGGGCAGATCACAGCATAGGTTGGGATATCATTACATATGTGGGGCAGATCATAGCATAGGGTGGAGATATCATTACATATATAGGGCATATCACATCATAGGGTGCATATCATTACATATGTAGGGCAGATCACAGCATAGGGTGGGATATCATTACATATGTGGGGCAGATCACAGCATAGGTTGGGATATCATTACATATGTGGGGCAGATCACAGCATAGGTTGGGATATCATTACATATGTGGGGCAGATCACAGCATAGGGTGGGAAATCATTACATATGTGGGGCAGATCACAACATAGGGTGCATATTAATTACATATGTAGGGCATATCACAGAATAGGGTGGGATATCATTACATATGTGGGGCAGATCACAGCATAGGTTGGGATATCATTACATATGTGGGACAGATCACAGCATAGGGTGGGAAATCATTACATATATAGGCATATCACAGCATATGGTGAGGATGTCATTACATATGTGGGGCAGATCACAACATAGGTTGGGATATCATTACATATGTGGGGCAGATCACAGCATAGGGTGGGATATCATTACATATGTAGGGCATATCACAGCATATGGTGGGATATCATTACATATGTGGGGCAGATCAAAGCATAGGTTGGGATATCATTACATATGTGGGGCATCATTACATATGTAGGGCATATCAAAGCATAGGTTGGGATATCATTACATATGTGGGGCAGATCACAGCATAGGGTGCATATCATTACATATGTAGGGCATATCACAGCATAGGGTGGGATATCATTACATATGTGGAGCAGATCACAGCATAGGGTGGGATATCATTACATATGTAGGGCATATCACAGAATAGGGTGGGATATCATTACATATGTGGGGCAGATCAACTAAATTGAGGCACAATTAATATAATGGCCATGAAATAGTACTGACTCGATGTTTTGATTTTGTACATACTCCCGCCTGATTTATTTCCACTGCTATTTAGTTTGACCTGTTTTATTTTTACCCTCACCTGTTTTATGAATGTCTGTGGACCCGCGAGAATCACTAACGTAAGGAAAATATGAAACTTCGGTCTGACCTTTCGCGTCACTTCCTGTTGAAACACCACAGTTTCTCATGAAGTTGTGCGTTATCAAGTGACTTCGTGGACATTTTCTTATCTCTTATTTTCTTATATCTTGTTTATAAGATTAAAATGTTATCGCAAAAGTAAACTTGAGACACATAAAAATAAACATAGCTGAACTCTGGTGACCTTGCCCTTTGTTATATAAATATGCATTGTCATAATTAATTTTGAATACAAACAAGTTTTGGGGTTGAAACAACAGTGGGGAATCAGTCTGCCGAATGTCCTTGATAGATGTAAATATCTTACAAAAACATTGGTGACTAATTATTTTAAGGGACATTGAGATATTTTAGTATAGAAACAAATGCCTCATCTCAGAAAAAAGTGCTGCATTTAGACGTGAATAGATTCATAAAACATGCAAGATAACAGAAAATCTTAGCTGGCTTTTGTCCAAGTATTTTGTACAGGTGTCTGTCAAAAATTAATGATTCACTGTGACAAATATGAACTGCTTTATTATATTCATTGTGTGACTACTGTATTATATGAAAAGTAAGAAAAAAAACATCCTCTATGAATAGCTATCATGTTGCAAGCTCTGCTTTGTATGCAAATCAACTTAAATAGTTAGTTAGTGTCCAGTGGAGAGAGAAGTCAACAGTATATACTGTTGCCTCCTGAGAATCTACATCTTCAAACACTGCAATCTTTGTTTTTTAAGTGCGTTTTTAAATTAGTATTATAAAAGCTTTATCATTCTGTTCTAATAGCTGAAACAAATTCTTGTGAATTTTTATTTGTTGAATGAACTGTTTGTCAAATACAGATATACATATTTTCTGTAAAGATTTTATTGGTAGGTTTTGCAAATGTGTATCAGACTGTGTAAAAACTCTCTCCGTGAGTTGGTTTTGAAACCCAGTCTAGTATTCCCATGGGATTTGGGAGATACATTACCAAGGATATTATTACAAGATTTGCTTCATTGAACACATACAACAATGCATATTTCCACTGAGATCAGTGACCTTTGATGTGTATCATCAGTGATCAGTCAAGCAGAAACAGTCAAAATATTTTATCAGATTTTCTCGATTTTTGCATGATATTTTCTTACAGGACATGTGTTGTTCAAACTAAGGGAACACTTTATACTGATGACATCGATCTTTTGACGTCGTCCCTAAACTCATGGTTTTAAGTGTCAACAAATCCATTTATTGTGTTGTCAAATGTGTCAGATATTGTTTTTATAATTATTTATTATAATTTTTATGAATTAAATATGCTGGTAATATAACAGTAAAATAAATTGCAAACTAAATTTAAATAACAAGAACAATATCATTAATGATTTAAAGATTTCAATTAGATATCAGGTAATTGGACTGTAGTTTTCAAAATAAACTCAATAATATATCTATTTTATTAAAATAAGACAAAATATTCTCTAACAAGCCAGTGGACATTCAAAAAACATCAGTCTAATAAAAAACATTGTAGTACAGTAGTCAGGTCAAATAATACACACCAAACAATACAACTCACACACAGGAAATTAAAAACAATGCTCACCTAACTTTTTTTTTTTTTTTTTTTTTTTGATAAATATTTGTTATTACTCATAAACAAAAAATTACAGGACTTTAATAAATACAAAAATAAACAGTGTCACTGTTTGTTTGAAATTAAAATAATCAGACGTCTAATCTGAGTCACTGTCCGAATAAATAACATGTTGATGTTTAGTTGGGACCACGGCAGAACCAGAACTTGAACTGGACGACTATGATACACAGTTTATGTTGAAGTTAAAAGTTCCGCCACAGAATTGTGCATTGGCAAACATGCCGTGCAACTGCGGTACTCTACAGACGGGATGACTTTCGTCGACAGCGGTTGTCGCTTAGCTGCACCACAGTCCTTCGTTGAGGGACTGTGGCTGCACGCTACACCTTCGTGTGTGATGTTGCTTGCTGGTCGTGGATTGAGTCTTGATTACCGGTTAAAATGTTGCTCTTTTGGCGTTGGTAATTTTTATTTGGAACTGAGTAACGCCGCAACGTCGCCAGCAGAAACCTGGTATCTCGATGTGAATGGTTGCGGCTCCATAGTAAGCGCTGATTTTACTGCTGGTGGATCTTCCGAGAGCCCTTCAAGGTTTATAAAACTCAGTTTCCAGGTGGTCAACACACATTAAGTTCTCCCAATCGTAGTATTCCATATGATGTACACCTGACATGCCAAAAATGTTGTTGAACGATTTGAACTGGATAAAAATAGCAAACGAAAATGTGTTTACAAAATAAAAATAGTTCGGTATCCAATGAAAATACCATGTTCATTTGCATATCGACCGTGAAAATACCGAAAACATTATTGCATGGGTAATATGCAAATTAGTTTGGGCCAAAATAAGTGACTGCCTAAAAGTACCATTACTGTTGTTCAAATTTCATGTCACCCCAAGGGGAAAATATCGTACTTCTAAATATTGTTTATTCCGAAAAACTGTACTCCTGAAGAGACTACTTTGTTTGCTCTCGGACCTCATTTGCATATGGGTTGTGGAAATACCGATTTTGATTTCAGGGACGAATCAAAACAAACTGCAGTACATAATAGTCAAATCTTCCATACATTCGTGTCTGCTCTGATCATTTCGTCAGTGGTAGGTTAAATCTACTTACTACATATACGGATAGTAATTTGATTTCATTTTAAGCATATTATCATGATTATCTCTTACAAAAGTTTCCTATGGAACATATGTAATAATAACAGAACCCCACACCCTCCCCGTGGCTTTCGTTGCGTATGGTTTGTTTGTAATCCAACATGGCGGCCTAGTGATTTTTGTGACGTCACTGCAAAAATGAACTTTTGACAGTTGTTCAACATCTATGCACAGTTTAGTAACCGTGATCTATGAAAACCAGAAAATTGTTAGTAGTCCGAATTTTTGCACAGTCAAAAATAAAGCGGAAATTCAACAAGCGGTCGCAAAAGAACGATTGAAAAGCGGAAGCGGGCGAGAGGTTGGGCGAAATGAGTTCTGTACTTCTTTGTTTGATGAAGCGATGCTGATGCCACATTGTCGCCATAATGAGGCCACAATGAAGCGAAGCGATAACCGCCTAACTTTTTAATGTCGCGACATTGAAGCGATGCTGAAGCCATAACAATGCCATAATGATGCGATGCTGAAGCGAAGGTGAAGCTGAAGTGAAGCCAAAGCTTCCGCGAGAACTGTACTGTATGTGGGGCATCATTACATATGTAGGGTATATCAAAGCATAGGTTGGGATATCATTACATATGTGGGGCAGATCACAGCATAGGTTGGGATATCATTACATATGTGGGGCATATCACAGCATAGGTTAGGATGTCATTACATTTGTAGGCATATCACAGCATATGGTGAGGATATCATTACATATGTGGGGCAGATCACAACATAGGTTGGGATATCATTACATATGTGGGGCAGATCACAGCATAGGGTGGGATATCATTACATATGTGCGGCATATCACAGCATAGGTTGGGATATCATTACATATGTGCGGCGGATCACAGCATAGGGTGCATATCATTACATATGTAGGGCATATCATTACATATGTAGGGCATATAACAGCAGAGGGTGGGATATCATTACATATGTAGGGCAGATCACAGCATAGGTTGGAATATCATGACATATGTACGGCAGATCACAGCATAGGGTGGGATATCATTACATACGTGGGGCAGATCACAACATAGGTTGGGATATCATTACATATGTGGGGCAGATCACAGCATAGGGTGGGATATCATTACATATGTGGGGCAAATCACAGCATAGGGTGGTATATCATTACTTATGTGGGGCAGATCACAGCATAGGTTGGGATATCATTATATATGTTGGGCAGATCACAGCATAGGTTGGGATATCATTACATATGTGGGGCAGATCACAACATAGGATGGGATATCATTACATATGTGGGGCAGATCACAGCATAGGGTGGGATATCATTACATATGTAGGGCATATCACAGCATATGGTGGGATATCATTACATATGTGGGGCAGATCAAAGCATAGGTTGGGATATCATTACATATGTGGGGCATCATTACATATGTAGGGCATATCAAAGCATAGGTTGGGATATCATTACATATGTGGGGCAGATCACAGCATAGGGTGCATATCATTACATATGTAGGGCATATCACAGCATAGGGTGGGATATCATTACATATGTGGAGCAGATCACAGCATAGGGTGGGATATCATTACATATGTAGGGCATATCACAGAATAGGGTGGGATATCATTACATATGTGGGGCAGATCAACTAAATTGAGGCACAATTAATATAATGGCCATGAAATAGTACTGACTCGATGTTTTGATTTTGTACATACTCCCGCCTGATTTATTTCCACTGCTATTTAGTTTGACCTGTTTTATTTTTACCCTCACCTGTTTTATGAATGTCTGTGGACCCGCGAGAATCACTAACGTAAGGAAAATATGAAACTTCGGTCTGACCTTTCGCGTCACTTCCTGTTGAAACACCACAGTTTCTCATGAAGTTGTGCGTTATCAAGTGACTTCGTGGACATTTTCTTATCTCTTATTTTCTTATATCTTGTTTATAAGATTAAAATGTTATCGCAAAAGTAAACTTGAGACACATAAAAATAAACATAGCTGAACTCTGGTGACCTTGCCCTTTGTTATATAAATATGCATTGTCATAATTAATTTTGAATACAAACAAGTTTTGGGGTTGAAACAACAGTGGGGAATCAGTCTGCCGAATGTCCTTGATAGATGTAAATATCTTACAAAAACATTGGTGACTAATTATTTTAAGGGACATTGAGATATTTTAGTATAGAAACAAATGCCTCATCTCAGAAAAAAGTGCTGCATTTAGACGTGAATAGATTCATAAAACATGCAAGATAACAGAAAATCTTAGCTGGCTTTTGTCCAAGTATTTTGTACAGGTGTCTGTCAAAAATTAATGATTCACTGTGACAAATATGAACTGCTTTATTATATTCATTGTGTGACTACTGTATTATATGAAAAGTAAGAAAAAAAACATCCTCTATGAATAGCTATCATGTTGCAAGCTCTGCTTTGTATGCAAATCAACTTAAATAGTTAGTTAGTGTCCAGTGGAGAGAGAAGTCAACAGTATATACTGTTGCCTCCTGAGAATCTACATCTTCAAACACTGCAATCTTTGTTTTTTAAGTGCGTTTTTAAATTAGTATTATAAAAGCTCTATCATTCTGTTCTAATAGCTGAAACAAATTCTTGTGAATTTTTATTTGTTGAATGAACTGTTTGTCAAATACAGATATACATATTTTCTGTAAAGATTTTATTGGTAGGTTTTGCAAATGTGTATCAGACTGTGTAAAAACTCTCTCCGTGAGTTGGTTTTGAAACCCAGTCTAGTATTCCCATGGGATTTAGGAGATACATTACCAAGGATATTATTACAAGATTTGCTTCATTGAACACATACAACAATGCATATTTCCACTGAGATCAGTGACCTTTGATGTGTATCATCAGTGATCAGTCAAGCAGAAACAGTCAAAATATTTTATCAGATTTTCTCGATTTTTGCATGATATTTTCTTACAGGACATGTGTTGTTCAAACTAAGGGAACACTTTATACTGATGAATAAGGTGACTAAGTTTGATGAAGTTTGGAATAGAATTAGTAAAGTTATTGTGCACACAATAACAATTATTAACGATGACGCCGCCGACAACGACAACGACAACGCCAAACAAAAATTTTTCCCTTAATATACCTTTCCCTTCCATCTTTGATGGAACGGGCAAGGTAAAAATAAATATCCATGTTACCAGTCTGTTTATTAGAGGTCTGAGAATAAACAAAAAGAAACACAGAAATCATCAATTGGAAAAAAAGACAAGATTACCTTTTTGCCTTGTTTCATAACGGCAATCTGTTTGACAGTTGTTAATACAACAGCTGCTTGCTCACCTCCCATTACTGATATCCTGGCATTAGGCCACATGTACAGAAATCTGGGACTGAAACACAACAAGTCATCAATGTCATTGTCAAAGAATATCTATGGGTCTACCTTGCTTTTTGATGAATTTTGTATCTCACATACATACTGATTGAAAATCTGCATTATTCTACCTTGGCATACTTAGGGAAATTTAAATATTCAAGATAACAGCAAAGATGACTGTCATAATCTATATGAGGGTCATATCCTGGGCTTGCAGATATCATAAGACATTAAGGGACGACGTCAAAAGATCGATGTCGGATAAAAAACTTATTTGCTTTAGTTTGGGGCTGAGGGGGTTTTGACCTCAAAAAGTTTCCATCCTACAAAAACGATTTTATTTTTTAATGAAGTCAAAAATATTTGTACATTGTAGTTCGTTTTTTTTTTCTATCCAATCATAGACAAAAATAACAGAAAATGAAAAAACACACATCCAAGACGAGAAAATGGCTTGGTCCAAGTGTAAATATGTGCGTCAAATGAGGTCAATTTCAGGGCATGGACCTAGAGCATGTGCAGAACCCAGAAAAGTAGTTTGCGCATGAGTATATTCCCCTTCATTATTACAACCAAGTCCTATGCCATACTACTGTCCGATTATCAATTTGTATTTAATGGTGAATGTAGTCTGACATTTATAAATTAAGTTTCAGTCGGGGTAGGGGCGTTTGGGAAAAAACTAAAGGAATTAAGTTTTTTATCCGACATCGATCTTTTGACGTCGTCCCTAAACTCATGGTTTTAAGTGTCAACAAATCCATTTATTGTGTTGTCAAATGTGTCAGATATTGTTTTTATAATTATTTATTATAATTTTTATGAATTAAATATGCTGGTAATATAACAGTAAAATAAATTGCAAACTAAATTTAAATAACAAGAACAATATCATTAATGATTTAAAGATTTCAATTAGATATCAGGTAATTGGACTGTAGTTTTCAAAATAAACTCAATAATATATCTATTTTATTAAAATAAGACAAAATATTCTCTAACAAGCCAGTGGACATTCAAAAAACATCAGTCTAATAAAAAACATTGTAGTACAGTAGTCAGGTCAAATAATACACACCAAACAATACAACTCACACACAGGAAATTAAAAACAATGCTCACCTAACTTTTTTTTTTTTTTTTTTTTTTGATAAATATTTTTTATTACTCATAAACAAAAAATTACAGGACTTTAATAAATACAAAAATAAACAGTAATTTACAAAAAAAAAAAAGTAAAAAAAGAAAACAAAACAAAAACAACAAATAATGAAGACAGATTACCAAGTAACTCCAATTGTATTAACAAATTGTAAATTGTAAGATGCACAAACCAACATTAGGTAAAGTTTCCCCACTTCACTTGAAACAATTCGATAGTGCTATTTTTACTACATATACAATATTCCATTTCTTTTGTTTCCATAACTTTTTTTTCCACCAGACGAAATGAAGGTGGAGTGCCATTTAATTTACAGGAATAAATCATTTGTTTAGTTATAATAATGATATGGTTCAATAAACTTGAGAACTGATCATCGCCCATCAAAATTTGAATATCTGTGAAAGTGTCTGGGGTATTTATAAATTCACCCCATCTATTACATATTGATGTCCAAAGGATAGTTGCATGTAACGAATAAATGTGTTAGAGTTTCATCGCTATTATGACAAAAAGAACAAAGACCAGAGGTCACGAGAGGAGGTCTCATACGGTGAAGCATAGTATTCGTAAATAAAACATTATGATGTAGTTTCCACTGGAATTCTTGGAGTTTTGTTTCAATGGTAACTCTAAATGGTAACTTGAAAATAATTTCCCACTTAATTTTATTTAATTGAAACAACTGCTGAAAATAAGTTTTACATTTTGGTGGAATAAAATAAAGAGATGAAAGAGCATTCCGTATTACTTTACGTGTTACCATATTCAATGGACAAAATATGTTGTTAATGTGCAAACCAATAGACAATTCTGGTCTAACAAAAAAGGGAGTACAGCCTCTCCATTCTAGTGGTATAGCGGAATTTATGCCGTGCCAAAGGAGATATTGTCTAGGAGTAAACCCAATTTCTTGTAGTTGTGCCCAATTTTTTATTTTCCCATTTGAAATATAAAGGTCCGAGATATAGACAATGCCCCTTAAAATGAAATCTAGATAACACACACTCTTGTTATCAATGAGAATGTTGGCGTTATTCCAAATTATATTGTTAGCAACTGTTTGAACTGGTTGCTGGGATTGTAATTTCCACCAACTGCACAATAGACTGTGATAGAAAGGGGGTAGAGTAACAGGTAATAGCTCAATTTTATAATTACATCTAAAAATTAAGGAACCACCAAGGGGAAGCAGATAGTGGGATAAAAAAAGTTTCCAGGGTAGATTAATTTTTGGATTAAGAAAGCGCTGGACCCATTTAACTCTGAAAGCGTGATAAAGAGCAAAAATGTCCAGCATATTTAGACCTCCCTGGCCAACATCCCCAATCAAAGTGTTACGTGCAATTCTGTCTGGGCCTTTCCAACTAAATTTATGAAGTTTATTATTTATTTTTTTAATATCCGCCATTTTGACATTTATGAGATTGAATATATAGAGAAATTTTGGAATAACCAGTGATTTAATAATTTGAATTTTGCCAATTAGACTCAGACTACGTGAGGACCAAAGATACAAACATTTATTAAGAGAGTCAATAGGAGCTTCCATATTTAGTAGATAGGCACTCTCGTACCTGTAAGAAAAATATATACCAACAATTTTGATTGGAGTTGATGGCCAGAGAACCCCAAATGGTTTATCCGTACAAGACCTCCAGCACCCAAGCCACATTGCCTCTGTTTGTCATAATTTACGTGTAACCCTGAATATGTCTGAAACTTGTTAAGGAGGGAGAACAAATTAATGCAGGCAAGTTTGTCCGAGAGAAAGCAGGTTAGATCGTCAGCAAATGCAGAATACTTAACCCCCTTGCCCTGGATATGAATTCCATGAATAGAGTCATCACATCACAGTGAATTCAAAACTAATTCAAGTGACAAAACAAGCAGCCTATCGGCTGAGATAGCTCCGCTGTTAGAAATGCACATTTCAATTAAAGAACTGAAGACATCAGAAAATGAACAATATGTATAGTATCAAAGCAATCGGACTTACAGTTTTTAACAAGAAGTCGAAAATATCACTTTCTACCAAAAATGACCAAAATATTCACCAAAATTAGAGAATTGAAGATATCATCACGAAATGAACAAATCTGAGAAAGGTCTACATGTAGTATCTATATATGTAATATCAAAGCAATTGAACTTTTGGTTTTTAACAAGAAGTCGAAAATATCACTTTTTACCAAATATGACAAAAATATTCACCAAAATTATAGAATCCAAGATATCATCACGAAATGAACAAATCTGAGAAAGGTCTACATGTAGTATCTAAATATGTAATATCAAAGCAATTGAACTATTGGTTTTTAACAAGAAGTCGAAAATATCACTTTTTACCAAAAATTACAAAAATATTCACGAAAATTAGAGAATTGAAGACATCATCACAAAATGAACAAATCTGAGAGAGGTCCACATGTAGTACCTATATATGTAATATCAAAGCAATCGGACTTGTGGTTTTTAACAAGAAGTCGAAAATGTCATTTTTTACCAAAAATTACAAAAATATTCACCAAAATTAGAGAATTGAAGATATCATCACAAAATGAACAAATCTGAGAGAGGTCCACATGTAGTACCTATATATGTAGTATCAAAGCAATTGGACTTGCGGTTTTTAACAAGAAGTCGAAAATATCACTTTTTACCAAAAATGATAAAAATATTCACCAAAATTAGAGAATTAAAGATATCATTACAAAATGAACAATTCTGAGAGAGGTCCACATGTAGTACCTATATATGTAATATCAAAGCAATTGCACTTGCGGTTTTTAACAAGAAGTCGAAAATATCACTTTTTACCAAAAATGACAAAAATATTCACCAAAATTAGGGAATTGAAGATATCAACATGAAATGAACAAACCTAAGAGAGGTCTACCCAAGGTACATATACACCAAGTATCAAAGCATTCACGCTTGTAGTTTTCAAGAAGAAGTCGAAAAAGTAAAACATTGACACGGACGACGGACAATCACTCATATGATGAGCTCCGCTCGACAAAGTCGACAGCGGAGCTAATAAAGAGGGCGGGCGAAACGGGGTCACCCTGTCTAACTCCCCTTCTTATATCAAAATAGCCAGTGCTTAGACCTCGGTTCATCACACAGCTGGAGGGGTTATTGTAAAATAATTTGATCCAGTTAATAAGGGAAGGGCCAAAATTAAAACTGTTAAGGGAGTGGAAAATAAAATCCCATTCCAAGCTATCAAAAGCCTTTTGAAAATCAATGGCTATAAGTATTCCTGGCTGATTAGTATCTTTGGTGTAATGCATAATTGATTCAATAAGGCGTACACAGTCCCCAATTGATCTACTCTTAATAAAGGCTGACTGCGTTTCATTAACAATTTTTGGAAGAATTTTATCAAGTCTTCGTGCAATGCATTTTGATGCAATTTTGTAATCAGTATTAAGTAAGGTTATTGGTCTCCAGTTTTTGATAAATCTTTTATCTTTCCCCTTTTTTTCAATGAGTGTGATAACCCCATGTTGTTGACTGTTGCTAAGTTTACCGTGCATATATGCAGTATTTAGGGAATTTACGACAATTTCTCCAATTAGAGGCCAAAATGTGCGGTAAAATTCTGGACTTAATCCATCATTACCTGGGGCTTTATTGCTTGGTAAACACTTTAGCGCTTCAAACGCCTCGTTCATTGTGATGGGGCCTTCACACGAATCTCTTTCCATGGAATTTAATTTGGAGTGGGTTGTAAATAAATTGTCCATATTTAATTGATTTATCCACCTACTGCGGTATAAATTAACATAAAAATGTTTAATTTCTGCTTGAACATCATTTGCATTATGTAGAGATCTGTTGTTGCTGTCAATCAGTATTTTATTCACCCTGTTCGTACCAGCTTGTACGGGAACGGATTATTGCTCTGTTTGTAATGTACGCATATTCCCCTGTAATTGTTTTTGTGCGTTTTCGAGCTCATTTTGAATATTAATAGTTGGACGGGTTGACATCAATTTATCTAATTCCGATAGTTTATTTTCCAAATCACGTATTTTATCTTTCCTGGCAACCGCTTTTGACTTGCTATACTTCATTGTACAGTTTTTGATTTTGTATTTAAGAAATTCCCACAAGAGTATACTGTTATTTTGTCCAAACGCGTCAACCCACGTTAAAAAATTATCCTGAATTAGATTAATAAAACTTGTATCTTCTAAAAAGCTATTATTGAATTTCAAATATGATGTTCCAAGTCTACATCGGTCATCACCAATGGTTAAAGTTATAGCAGAATGGTCCGAAAGCACACAGGGGACAATGTCTGCGGCACTCACTGCTAATTGAATCGAGCTACTAACTAAAAAATAATCTAAACGGCTCTGTATAAGCCTAGGTCTTAGGCGCCGCCAAGTAAAACGCTTAGTACCGGGATTACGCAGCCGCCAGATGTCGATCAAATCAAGTTCGGAGCATATATCGTCAAATTTTGAAAGTGAGTTACGCCAAAGTGTCGGGTTACCTCTCATTCTATCTTGAAGAATATCTGGTGTAAAATTATGGTCCCCTCCCCAAACAAATTCACTGTCTGGTTGAATAGTAATAGAATTAAGTAACAGATTCAAAAAAGAGAACATGATCGGTTTCATTGTTAGGTGCATATGAATTAATAAGAGTGTAGGGCTTACCCATAATATCCACTGTGATAATAATGACTTTTCCCATGGAATCTTTTGTGACTGAATGTATTGTATAATCCTGTAGATTACGAAAGATGATGGCCGTACCTCAACTCAATGAATTTCCATGAGAAAATATGCAATGACCAGACAATTGATCTGTCAAAACCTGCTCACCTTTCTCGACTGTGTGCGTTTTCTGAAGAAAAATGATCTGAGATTTGTTATTTTTTAGCCAGTCAAAAACAGACTTTCTTTTCTTTTGGTTTCCTAAACCCCTTACATTTAAGGAAATTATATTAAATTGACTCAACATTACAGGAATTATAGTTATTTGTGTCTACAAAAATGCATCTAGTATCAATAGGGTGAATTACAGGTAATGGTTTTAGTCTCCAAATAACAAGAAAAACAACGACAAAAAAACAGCAGCCATCTACAACGATGTCCACAAAAAACACACAAGTGCCCAAAAACACAAAAGGGCAAAAAAACAAAGAGGCAATAAGCCATGACATTGTATACCAAAAAAGGGCAAAATGCCAGGAGAAAATAAAAAGCTCGAGAGATGCTCGGCATGGCAAGTTCTCTGTTCTAAGTTGATTGTTATGTATAGCTATTAAGAGGTAGGTATAGGCCTTTTAGTAGAAAAAAATAGTTTGGTATTCAAGAGAATAAAAGTGACAAATCTAATCACGATAGATACAATCAATTTTGGAATTATACGCTTTGATATACTGTTGACCAAATTTGATTTCTAGAATGTGTATTTTTTAAATGCATTATACTAGTATTAACAATAAAAAAAAACTTGAATTCGACTAGCGTTACCATCCACCGACTCAAGAAAAAAAAGCAAAAGTGATAACAACTATTTTATATAATTTGAGCCACATGTAGATGACCATAAAGACAGAGCTTGGTAGACATGTATCACATTATTTGAAAACAGTACAGGAGGTCAAACATATACAATTGACTCATTTTGGTTATTTTAATTATTTCCACTTAAAATGGAAGTTGAAACTTTTGGCAGTATAGTATATTCACTTTAAATACCAAAACAAATAAGTTTGGCTACATAAGGACTCCCTTGTAGCACGACGACATAAAATGCAGTAATGGGTCTGATAAATGTTATATTGTTACATTACACAATAGTCTACATTACTATATATTACTAAGACTATTATGTAACTGACCATCGATAAATAGTTTACCATTTGTGAAACATACTTTTTTACCATTCTTATAAGCAGAGTTCATAACATCCTTCAGAGCACGATTGGCATCCAAGTCTGATTTACAGAGATCTACAGTTACAAATATTCCCGTATCACCTAAGCAGGAACGTTTCTTAGCAAGGATATCGCTACGCTGAAGCCGTACGGGAAATTTAACCAATATATGTCGTGGTACACTTTTTTCCTTCCTATTGTCACGTATTGGAACGCGATGGGCGTTGTCAATTAATACATTAGACATTTCAAATTTCTCTGTTAAAATGTTAGTCATAATAGTTGCACAGTCTTCTTTTTTGTTTTCTGCGATTCCACCAAATCTAAGATTATATCCCCGTGTATACCGCTCCAAATTGATAGATGCCGTCTCCGTAATTACTAATCTCTCAGTGGTTGACGCCAAAGCTGACTGTAAACTAGATACCTGTGACTGAAGACTTTGGACAGCACTTTTTACGTTGTCTACGTCCTGGCATATGAACTGTAATGAATTCTCAAAATCTGTACACCTGTTTTCAACAACGGCCACTCGTTCTGAAATTTTCTTTTGTTCCTTTAAAATGGACGACGTGGTGGCAGTAATACCAGAAACTTCTTTCTCCAATTCACATAGACATGACTTCATTAGGGACTTCATATTGGCAAGAGAAAGATTACTCATAGTTTGATGTTCATCCCCTGTTACAGGTGTATCAGGCAGAATGTCATTGTCACTATGAACATCTTGAAAATAGCATGACGTTGTTTCGTTGTTTGTAGCAGATTTGCCCTTCTTTTTATCAAGACGCGGACGATCCCCCATTTCTGCGTACTGTTAGGTAAAGCACTAAGCATGGTAACAAGCTATAAAGTTAGTTCTTTGAAAATATTGTAGAACAGAGAGTTCGCAGCGACGAGCTAACGTGGCACACCTGTTGCGAGCATGCGCACCAAACTTTACCACCAAAATTGTTCATATATAATTTTTAACATAGCCATGAAGTCAAATATGCCACAAGTTTACATTTGCTATGTATCCTTTTTTACCAAAGATATCAAAGCACATTTCAATGCACATTTCATATGTTCCAAAGCAATCAGAAATGCGGTTTTCAACAAGTAGTCCATATACAACAAAAATATTCATCAAAATTAGAGAATTAAAGATATTATCATGAAATAAACAAAACTGATAGGGGTCTATCTATTTTATTTTCACAGAATCATCCCTTCAGTGAAAATAAAGAACTTCTGTCAATAACATCAAGTACATCAAGTGTCAAAGCAATCTACAAACCTATATGCTCTTCCACACATTCCATAATTCCCAGCTCCATATGATCCACCAATAATTACAGTGATTTTCGGAACTCTGGCACATGAGACAGCTGTCACTAATTTAGCTCCATTTTTGGCAATACCTCCAGCCTCAGCATCTTTACCAACCATAAAACCTGAAAAACAACAAAGGTAACATACAACAAAGCATATGTCATGTAGAAAGTGTCTGAATGTTACATCTTAAACACAACAAAACAAGACAAGACAAGCAGCCTGTCGGCTGAGATAGCTTCGCTGTTAGCAATGCACATTTCAATTAAAAAACAGAAGATATCATTGGAAAATGAACAATATGTACAGTATCAAAGCAAGGGGACTTTTCATCAAGAATTCAAAAATATCACTTTTCACCAAAAATGACAAAAATAATCATCAACATTAGATAATTGAAGATATCACCATGAAATTAACAAATCTGAAAGAGGTCCACATGTAGAACCTATATATGTAATATAAAAGCAATTGGACTCTGGTCAGTCAAAATGACTATTATGAACTGTAGGCAGAGTCAGACGCCGATAGGTGGCAGGTTTTCCGAGCAAACAGAAAAATGATGAAAGTCTCTTCCCAGTCCGGGATGAAACACTCTATAACAATCACTCAACACCTTAGTTAAGACCCAAAAAGGGTGGTGTCTTACCTTGCCTGTGCTGTCCCCGGAGCAAGAAGCCAAATAAATGGCTGCTGCGGTGACAGGGTTCGGTGTGCCCAAGAAAGCTAGCCCCAAACCCAATTCCGGGGGTAGTATGCTTTCGAGGTGAAGGCCGAAACAGTTCTGCATGAGGGCATAGGTCGAAAGCGAAACTTGGGAGCTTCCAGGGAGTGCTGATGATATAGAAATCTGACTGCAAAAATGCTGAGACTGACTTATCTCCTATGTGCAGGGACCCTTGTGGTCGTTCGGGCTGGGTCAGCAAACCATGTCCGACCCGCTACGACGGGACCCAACCTGAAGAGACCCTCCTCAATGGATTGGGTGTCTCTTAGGTAGTAGTTGATAAAGACGTTTTGCGTTCTCCAGAAGCCTGCCCTCAGTGTGTACTCGAGGGGGGCGCCTGACGCTAGCACTAGCGAGTTGGCAATCGCACAGACCTCATGCGCTCGTACTTGGTGTCTCTGCAAGCTCTGTGTTGAGGAAGTTAAAGTATTATAGACCTCTAATACAGTCACAGTAATCCACCTGGTGATGGAAGTTCGGGAGGCCGGCCTATCCTGCCTGCCTGGGCCGTAACACAAAAACATGTGCCTGGCACGCCGTCCTGAATCCTTAGTACGGTTTTGGAAGCAACCCCATGCTCGAACCGGACAGAGAAGCAATTCCACCTGATCCACCGGGCCGACAATATTTGACAGCTGGGGGATGACGATCGGTTGAGGATCGTGTCCTGGGATTTGGTTCTTGGTGAGAAACCAGATTCGTGTCTTTAGCACATCTTGATCGTCCATAAAGGTGTAGAATCAAGGATGGTTAGACCAGGCAGAGGATTACACAGGATTGGTTTATTACACACAACTATAGGTGCAGCCATCACACCATGGCTCAGGTAGTGAATACAATACAACATAAAGGTCAAATACAGAGGTCAATGAGATGTGAACTCATTTGCATAATGCATACTCTACACCCTCCCTTTCAAGATATGTCGAAATTCATACAATTGTGAATTCAAAATCTTTTCAAGGTTCAGTCCATATTTGTTAAAGAGTTCATTGCTCAAGTTCATTGACTTCATGATAATAATAAGCACATATAAATATGAGAATCGATTTTGTTATTTATATATTGTTTTGCTTGTTTTTTATTTAACGAATAGATTATCATACATATACACATTTTTTTTTTATTCTATTTTATTTATTTTTTATGGAGTAGAGGTGGACTACTCTTCCTCCAAGCCAAAAAGCTGAGGTTTATTCTGCCTCCTAAGCTTTTTAAGCTTGATCTAAACTAGTTAAAAATTGTAATATCCTATACAACATAATCTCTGTACTTGGGATTTGGTCTGACAGTACGACCGTAATGTGTCTTACAGGTGATGTAGATATATCATTTTGAACATGTTCATTGTTATCTGTATGGATTGTGTTCTCAGTTGATGTAGTAATGGGTTTTTTATTTGGTATGCGGATTTCATCAGGTAATTCACTCTCATGAAATTCTTGTTTAGGTGAAGGTTCAGTGACTGGTAGAATGTGACGACGATTTCTTCTCAGTTCTTTGTTTCCTACTTCAACAATGTAGGATCCGGATTGTTGGAAATATGTTTGACTAATCCTAAGCGATTATAGCCATTTGGGGTTTGTAACCGTACTGTTTGGTTTGGCTTTAATAAGTGGTGTTAGTGCTTTAGCTGATTTGTCAAAATGCTTCTTCTTTTGTCCATGCTTCCTGCTCAGTTGTGATGAAATCTTTCTTGAATTCTTAATGTGTGTATTTAGTAGTGGTTTGCTGATCGGTACTGAAGTGCGCGTTCTTCTTGACATTAATCGTTGAGCTGGAGATCCTAATGTATTATCACTAGACACATTGCGAAGATTTAATAAATTGAGATACAAATCGGATCCTTCTCGCTCTGTTTTCTCTAGAAGTTTTTTAGCGCTCTGTACTGCTCTTTCCTCAAGACCATTTGACTGCGGATATTCAGGGCTACTTGTTATATGGTTAAAATTCTATTCCTTTGAAAACTGTTTAAACTCTATACTTGCAAATTGTCCTGCGTTATCTGAAATAATAGTGTGAGGGATACCATGTACTGTGAAATGTCTCTTGATTTTACTTATCACAGTCCTGGATGTCATATTACGCAGCGTGTCCATTTCAAACCATCTCGAGTACGAGTCCACAAGCACAAGATAATGTAGACCATTCCATTGAAATATATCTGTTGCTACTGTTGACCATGGTAGATCTGGTACAGGATAAGATTTTAGTGGCTCTTTCTGTTGGTGTGCTCTCAAGCTATTACACACAGCACAGGAAGACAATGCCTTATCAATGTCGTCAGACATGCATGGCCAAAATACAATATCTCTGACTCTGCACTTAGTTGCTTCAACTCCCGGATGTCCTCCATGTAGTAGAGCTATGTATTTGGCTCGTAATGATGTCGGTATAACTAATCTAGGTCCTTTCATTACAAGACCATCATCAATTGTGAGTTCATCACGGAACGCATGGTAAGATCGAATTTCAGGCAAAAGCTTCTTGTACATTGGCCATCCGTGTTGAATTACATTAGTTAGCTTTCTTAGAGTGCTATCAGTACTTGTCTCAATCTTTAATTCAGCTAATCTTTCATCTGATATTGGCATGATGGTCATTACATCAAATTTCATGTCTTCTGAATCACATTGCACAGTGTTACTGCATGGAGCTCTGGACAATGTATCAGCTAAGTATAATTCTTTACCTTGTTTATACACCAGTGTTATGTTAAACTTTTGTAGCAGTAACGTCATTCGCTGTAGGCGAGCTGGTGCTGAATGAAGTGGTTTGCTCATTATGGAAATTAGTGGCTTATGATCAGTCTCAACTGTTATCTTTTTCCCCGTAGACATAATCATAGAACTTGCAACATGAAAATACAACAGTCAACAATTCTTTTTCAATTTGAGCATAGTTTCGTTTCGTTGGAGTCATCATTCGAGAGGCAAAAGCTATTGGCTCTCCATTTTGTAAGCATGCTGCTCCCAATCCAAATTGTGAAGCGTCACATGTTAACGTGACTGGCTTACAAACATCATAGTACTTAAGAGTTGCTGGGCTAGTTATAAATTGTTTCAGTTGTTCATATGCTTTCTGATGCTGATCAAGCCAATATCATGTTACATCATTGTGTATCAACTCGTACAATGGTGCTGCAATTTCACTAAGGTTATTGATGAACCTTGATAGATAATTGATCATACCCAAGAAACGATGCAGGGCAGCTGGACCATCTGGAACAGGCATATCGTTGATCGCCCTTACCTTCTCCTACATAGCTGACTTGTTTCAAACAGAACTTGCATTTATCAGGATTCAGCTTTAAGGAGACTTGTCTAGCCCGATCCAATACTTGCTTTAAGTTATCATCATGCTCATCATTACCATTGCCTGCTACAAATATATCCTCTACAATTATTTCGCATGGATATCCAGCAAATATCTGTTCCATTGCACACTGATAGACCTCAGATGCTGAATTTATACCATACAGCATTCGAAGAAATCTGTACCTTCCATATGGTGTACTAAAAGTAGTAAGCAATGAGGATTCTGTATCTAGTGGTATTTGCCAAAATGGACATTTTGCATCCAGTTTCGAAAACACGGTAGCATTTGCCATATTTGCTGCTACCTCTTCCACAGTGCGCATAGGATAGTGTGGACGCTGAATTGCTGGAGGTACACTCGGGTCGACTTTCATTTTGTAAAAACAAGACAATTTACCAAGATCATCATTGAAAAGGTCTGAGTAATCTTTGAGAATAGATTCGGAGAATGATTGTACAGTTTCTATTTGATGAACTTCTTGGCCAAGTGAGAATAAATGCATTCGTAGGCAATCTTGTGAGCCAAGTAGTGGTTTGATATTCTTGTCAACAATGTGGAATTTCAAATTGTAAGTATGGTTACCACTGCAACATGTCAAATTTGTGGTTCCTACAGTGTTCATACTATCACCTCCATATGCAATTAATTGTACTCTTTTACGTGTATCAATTTGTTCTTTATGTCCTGCACACACATGCTGATATACTCCCATGGGCAAGACATTACATTTAGCACCTGTGTCAACTTTAAAGTCAACACGTCTGTCATTAATATATACACAACTATGGATTTCATCTTTGTTTGCAGCAGAATTCATACCAATAGTTTCTATGTCAAAATCTTCAATCACAAACTGATACATGTCATCATCATATTCTTCAACTTCATGAATTGCTCTGTTGAACCCACGATTGTTTCCACTAGATCGACAGCATTTCTGAAAACGATTCATTTTATGGCAACTATGACATGATTTACCAAATGCTGGACATTTCCTAACAGGATGAGCGTTTCCACAGTTTCGACAATTCTTAATTTGTTTGCTAGTATATTTCTGGTTTTGATCTGATGAAGAGTTAGCCTTGTAATTTGGAATTGGTCGCTGCTTAGGACGTGTACCCCTTTGTACTGCATCTATGTTTGATCTGCACTGCAATGTTTTTGAATGCTGTTCACTTATTTCATGTATTTGACAGATGCTGATGGCTTTAATTAATGTTAAATCACATTCTCGAAGAAGGAGTCGTCTAACACTCTCATTGGCAATACCACAAACTAGTCTATCACGAATTAGCTCGTCTTGTAATGCATCAAACTTGCAGCTTTTCACTTTATTTCGAAGATCACTAACATATGCCTGGACAGTTTCACCCTGTTTCTGATTACGAGTATTGAATTTATGCCTTTCCATAGTGACATTAGACTGAGGGTTGCATACTTCCCTAAACTTGCGTTTCAGACACTCTGGGTCCTCCCTGGTTTCTGAAGCAGTTATGACAGAACCATCATCTGCACGTATAGCAGCTTCACTACCCGCAAGATTCAACAAGATGAATGCTTTTGTCTTGGGAGTTTTATCACCATGAGCTGCACTTATGAAAATGTCATATTACTGTTCAAAAATCCTCCAATTTTCAGCTACATCCCCTTCAAATGTTAAGATGTTTGGTTTTTGAAATGAATCAGCCATTATACTCACTGGAAGACTTCGTCTTGAAATTATACAAAGAAATTTAGCAGTGTCTTACCAGAATGTCTTTGTTTGTTACCTGTCAGTCAAAACAGATTTTCTTTACACCATACATAATAAATATACATGTAGTTATGTTGTGGATAGCAGAATCCTACTTCTGACACCATGTAGAATCAAGGATGGTTAGACCAGGTAGAGGATTACACAGGATTGGTTTATTACACACAACTATAAGTGCAGCCATCACACCATGGCTCAGGTAGTGAATACAATACAACATAAAGGTCAAATACAGAGGTCAATGAGATGTGAACTCATTTGCATAGTGCATACTCTACAGCGCACCCGTCCGAGAAAGAAAGTGCGCCTAGTTCTGATCGACGCCTACCTGAGGCGAGGGCCAGTAGAAAGACTATTTTCCACGCCAAAAATTTGAGTGGTGCTGAACAGAGAGGCTCAAAGAGCAGTCTGCTTAGAACGGACAACAACCGAAAAATCCCAGTTGGGTGGTTCCCTTCTACGGGGTCTCGGCGTCTGGAAAGCAGTAAATAGTCTCCTAATAATAGGACAATCGGCTAGTCTTGTTCCCGAAACATTCTCAATGGTGGGAGACAAGGCCGACCTGTAGCCAATGATCGCTGTGTAGGACAAACCCACTTCGTCAAACAGGTGGACGAAGGAGTCTGCTACCTGGCCAATAGAGGGATAGTATGGAACAATCTCCCTTCCGCTACACCAATCAGTGTATGCTCGCAACCTAGAAATGTAGGCCGCGTTGGTGGAATCCCTGTTCGCCCTGGCCAGGACGTTGGCAGCCCCCGCAGATAAAGCTTTCATATGTGCGGGTCTACTGAGAGCCTCTATGCGCAATACCCGCTGGGCTCGTTGGTAGTGCGCCGTCCGGTTGGGACAGCAGGTCCGGTAAGTCCGGAAGCACTACTGGTGTTTCGACTAGCATTTCCAGCAGAAGTGGAAACTAGGCCCTGATTGGCCAGTTGGGTGCGACCAATGACAATATGCAGGTGTGCACCTGTCGAAGTTTTCTCCGGTGCCCGGTGAACTAGCGGGAAGGGAGGAAAGGCATACACAACTAAGTGGGTCCACAGGGTTAGCAAATCGACCCTGGCCTAGGCTCCTGGAGTCAGCAGGAGTGTTATGTACATCAGGAGCTTGGCATTCCGGGGTGCGGCAAACCGGTCTATCTTTGGACCATCCCACAGCCGAAACAGCATGGAGGCTACCCACTAGGGTATCAGCCACTTCGTGTTCTGGAGACGGAGCCGCCACGAAAGGGCATCTGCAAGACTGTTCCTCACCCCTGGAAGGTGGTGTGCGGTTAGCTCCACATTGTATTCCAGGCACCAAAGGAGAATTTGCTCCGCTAAGACTGACGACAATGGGGAACGCGTCCCCCTTCTTCTTGAAAGAGACCACCACTGCGTTGCCTGTGCGGAGCAGGACTCTGTGGTCTTGAACTACGGGTAGAAAGTGAGATAGTGCTAAGTGCACTGCTTTCAGTTCGAGACGGTTGAAATGGTGGTTCCGAAACTAATGCAGTGCGCTCCCCAACCTTGGAGGGAGACATCTGTTACCAGAGTCATACCTGCGGTGAGTGGGTCCAAAGGGGCCACCTGTCCAAGGTTGGCCAGTGACGACCACCAGGGCAGGGCTTCCTTCACTTGGTCCAAGATCAAAACCTGCCTATCTAGTTCCCATAGGAGAGCTCGGCGTTGTAACAACAAGCGTTGTACCGGGCCGCTGCATAGTGCGGCTTGAGGAACCATCCTTCGAACCGAGGTCACCATTCCAATGATCCGCATTAGTTCTCAGAGGGACACTGAGGGAACGCCGACTAGGCATTCGGCTAGGCTGCTTAGCGCTAAGCAACTTGCTTGAAATAGCTACATGGTGTATACCAAGCCTACCTCTGTGTCAAACTCTATGCCCAGGAACACCAACAGTGCGTTGCGTCGAGATGGGACTTGTCGATTTACTAAAGAGCCCAACTGGTGAAGTAAATCCTGTGTTAGCCTGACGTGTTTGGCTAATAACCCCTTGTCCGTGTTGTGTAGTAACCAGTCGTCTAGGTACGGATTGAGGTGTACCGGCATTTGGTGAAGCAGCAGCAGTACCTGTTTCATCACTCTGGTGAACACATAGGGCGCTGTGCATAACCCGAACGGGGGGCACCCAACATTCGAATACTTTTTTTTTTTTTTTTATATTATTATTATTTTTATATAATATTAAAACAGTACAAATACAAATTAACATAACACCGTAAAAATTAAGATGAAAAAACAAAGCAAAACAATCATTTAGAGTAACTCCATTGAATCAAACAGGGGGTCCCATATACTTTTGAATCCATCTTTCTGTATGGCCTTGGAATACTCAGTATTAAAGTTTAAATCAAATTTTTTTTCCATGCCTGTATACTTGGCTGCACCTGTTTCCATTTACACCGCATATTATACAATTTCGTAAAAAGTACCAGAATATTTAAAAGGGAGAGGTGATTTTTGTTTGAATTTAAAGGTATGCCCAATATTATATCTTTCTGAAAAAATTGTATGTAAATATTGCCGTTAACCTCTAAATAATTTTCTTCCTGTGTCCAAAGCTCAAGCACATGGGGGCATTCAAAAAACAAATGATGGCATCTTTCTACAAACAAACCACAAAAAGAACATCTTTCATCCTCTACCAAATTTCTTAAATGCAAGTATCTGTTAGTTGGTGTAATTCTATGTAATAATCGAAATTGAACATTTCTCAATGATACATCGTCCGTAGTTTTATATGGCAGAATGAAAATATCCTGAAATTCTTCAGTTTGCAAAGAAAAGAACTCGCTCCACTTTTTTACAGCAGTAAGTGGTTTTGTTTTAGACTTAATTGATGAATGTAGTAACTATAAATAGTTTTAGATATTTTCTTATTGCCACTGGGAATATAACAGACATCCGTCTTGCATGTTGTCTGTTTATTTTTTTTCAGTTTTGTTTTCCAATTTTGGGGATTGCAGTAATTAAAGATTGATATTGAAGAAACTTTGGAGTAATATTCCATTTTTGGCCAAATACATTCAATGACATAATATTTTTACTTTCATCCTGACCAATAAATCCCCAATTACATCAATTCCTTTGTGATGCCATTTCTTATACATTACAGTGTTATTTCCTACCAATATTGCTGGGTTATACCAAAGTGGTTGATTTACAATATAATCTGTTATGGTAATACAAATTTCTTCCCATACAGTAAATACATCTTTCCAAAATGGATTATCACTCAATACTGTATGTCTAATATAACTTATTTGTTCTTCCCCCATACACTTGAGCAAGTGATGTTTAAATTTTAGTTGACTATTAAAAAGTTGTTTCCATGTATAAAAGTCATCACTGAGTAATTTATAAATCCAGGATGATTTAATAGATTTCATAAATGATAATAAATGGGTCAATTTCAAGCCACCATCGTTGTATTCTAGGCACATTCTATTTCTATTAATTTTATCATAATTAGAGTTCCAAATAAAATTGTAAATTATTTGTTCCAGGTCTTTGATGATATTAGCCGGCATGTTTGGAAGAACTGTCAACAAATGAACCAGTTTTGAAATTGCTAATGTTTTTACCACTGTAACTTTTTTTGTGTCAAGTGCCTCTTTTCCCATGACTTAAACAACTTTTTAATATCGTTGATAACAGGAATATAATTAAGGTCACATAGTAGATTTAAATTCACATCAAATGTGACCCCCAGTACTTGAAAAGGATTGTCTGTCCAATTTAAACCTCTGTCTGATAAAAACTTATCGAGGCAATGTCGTTTACTCCCTATCCAAATAACACTAGTTTTTTCATAATTAGGGCGAAGTCCTGAACAAATAGAGAACTTATCTAAGGTATTGAGCACTTCCCTCAGGGACCATTCAGTTCCCCAAAGAAGTGGCTCACCGAGTCTTTACGAATGGAAGACTCTGAGGGGCCGCTCGAGGTACCGGCTGTATCCGACGCGAGCGAACTGTCTCCTTTCCACTTCAAATATGTGAGAGAGAGCGTGTTCGACTGTGCGTCTCATGACAGGGTCGGTTCCCTCTGGGGACGCCCGTGGGTCGGTAAGAAGGGAGTCAAAACCCACAGCGGAGACCGGACACAAGGGTAAATTCGTTACCGTTGTACCATTACCGCGCGACGAACCCTGGCTGACTGAAAGTGGAGGGGGTGCAACGTGTGCCCTGCCCCAAAAGCCCTGCCCAAAGATCGGAGGCTTGGCTGCCAGCATTCCTGTTGGCATTCAGTGCCCGAGGCCCCAGGGGAGACCCGGTGCAACTAGCCTGAGCCTCGGCCTCCCCCAAATCAGTGGGAGAGCCACAGCTGGGAACGGAGGGTTTCCCGGAAGAGTCGTGTTTGAATGCAAACGATGCTTTCGTGTTTCTTCCTGCTTGCCCACAGGGGGGCCGCAGTTGAGACAGCTCGCTCCGACTGCGTCTGATCTACCCAGCCTGCCAGGAACGCAACTAGCCCCGACAGTCCTTCGACCAAAGCCCTCATCTCGGAGGCAAACCTGGCACCATGCGAGGAAGGATCCACAAAGGGACCCGCAACAGGGGGAAAGACCTCCAGGGGCACAGCCTCGCTGTAGCCGGTAAAATCGGGTAAACCACCACCTGAAAACACAGACTGTGAGGATGCCCTCAGATCAGCGGGGGAGATCGGGAAAAAATATCGGTACCTCCACCATCTACTCCACCACTTCCACCGCCAAGTACCTCCTACTCGACGTCTCGGTACACAAAGTACCGGTAGCCGAGCGTGAGGACTTTCCACTCATGCCAATCACGCAACTCACTTTAACCGATTTTCTTACTGGACGCACGACCTTGCTGTGAAAATACAAGCGACGCGGTCAGTCTCAGCGATTTGATGGCTCTGAAAAAATATCTCAGGCCTCAGAACTCCAGTGAAAAAACACATGCCTTCAAGGCAAAACCCCCAAACCCGCATGCAGCTACGCAAAAAGTATTTCGGATGCGGGTTCTATGCTGGTAAATTCTGAATACAACCACTGCACAGTCGACTCGAAAACGAGGAGACCAAAAAACAGCAGCGAGCCCTGGTGCTATTCATTTCTAAATACGTAGATCAAGCATAAAATGAAGACGACATGCATCAGGGAAGCGAATTACAGTAGGAAAAGGTGACGTAATGAAATCAACAAGTGATTAAGCTACGACGCCCGGGTTTTATTTCTTTGTTGTGAAAAATGCTACACACAAAGGGGAAAACGACACGAGGGTAAAAATGACAAGAAAAACTTATCCTACAAGCTACAATGTCAGATGCCACACCAGCGGCAACAACCCAAGCTAGAAACTGGACAGGAAAAAGCAAGCGATCCAGGCAGAGCTCGCTAGACTTTATCTCCACTCGATGCGGAGAAAAAGAAAAGTGGATATCCAGCCGTAATGGCGCCGCCATATGGGCTCGGTCACGTGGTTTGTGACGTAAGGGAAAGAATCTTGGGGTCATGGGGCTTCCCCTGACCTAGATTCTACTTCTCCGTCATTGGCAGAACCGCTGATTAATGCCTACAGTTCAAAATAGTCATTTTGACTGACCGGAGTTTATGGTGGGTAATTGAGTGTAGTGAATTGAACAAATCTGAGAGAGGTCCTCATGTAGTACCTATATATGTAATATCAAGGCAATTGGACTTGCAGTTTTCAACAAGAAGTCGAAAACATCACTTTTTACCAAAAATGACAAAAATATTCACCAAAATCAAAGAAAACTTAGCAAGAACTCCCGTGTGCTGAGAGTATTGGAGACACATTCAAAATTAATTCATAATTACTTTAACTTGAGATATTGATGGAAAAGCTTATACAAATAAGGTAACTAATATGAACAGATTTAAGTGTAAAACTAACAAGTCATTGTCAACGACACGTCCCCGCTCCATTCATATTTGAGTGACATATACATTCAAAGCAGATCATGACTGAAATGCACCTGTATATGTACAACACATTGTACTAAATCTGAACAAAATCCATCCATGCATGACTGAGATCCGGTTCCGGAATTGTGAAAATACGTGATTTTGATGCATTTTCGGCCTTAAAATGGCCATCATTCAGCTATTGTTAAGCGGATCATGAAACAAATGCACATATCTATTTGTGACATGATGTACAATGTACCATGTGTGTGTGAAGTTTGAACTTTATCAATCCAGACATGTCTCGGATACGGATCCAGAACTGAATTCTTTAAAACAAAATGGCCGCCAGGTAGCCATTTCGAACTAGATCCGGAAAAAAATGACGTGCATCAAGGTCCTATTATGTTTAATGTATGTACCAAATTTGAACAAAATCCGTCCATGCATAACTGAGATCCGGGTCCGGAATGGTGAAAATGTGTGATTTCAATGCATTTTCGGCCTTAAAGCGGCCGCCATTTGGCTATCGTTAATGAGATCATGAAACAAATGCACATACATATTTATGACATGATGTACCTTGTGTGTGTGAAGTTTGAACTTGATCAATCCAGACATGTCTCGGATATGGATCCAGAACTGAATTCTTTGAAACAAAATGGCCGCCAGTCGGCCATTTCAAACCCGATCCAAAATAAAATGACGTGCATCAAGGTCCTATTATGTTTAATGTATGTACCAAATTTGAACAAAATCCGTCCATGCATAACTGAGATCCGGGTCCGGAATGGTGAAAATGTGTGATTTCAATGCATTTTCGGCCTTAAAGCGGCCGCCATTTGGCTATCGTTAATGAGATCATGAAACAAATGCACATACATATTTATGACATGATGTACCTTGTGTGTGTGAAGTTTGAACTTGATCAATCCAGACATGTCTCGGATATGGATCCAGAACTGAATTCTTTGAAACAAAATGGCCGCCAGTCGGCCATTTCAAACCCGATCCAAAAAAAAAAATGACGTGCATCAAGGTCCTATTATGTTTAATGTATGTACCAAATTTGAACAAAATCCGTCCATGCATAACTGAGATCCGGGTCCGGAATGGTGAAAATGTGCGATTTTGATGCATTTTCGGCCTTAAAATGGCCGCTATTCGGCTTTCGTTAATCGGATTATGAAAAAAAAGCATGTGCATATGTCCCATATAATGTGTGATGTATGAGTGAAGTTTGAACTTAATTGGTCCATGCATGTTCGAGATACAGGTGATCACGGACGGACGCACGGACGCACACAGGGCAAAACATAAGTCCCCGTTTTCGGACTACGTCCGAACGGGGACTAATAAGGTCTGCACAATGTAAAAGTAATAAGTTCTGCGTAATGTAATATCTATGTACCAAGTTTGATTGAAATGTGATTAGAACCTAAAAATTATTATGCTAATTAAAGAATTAATATGAACAGATTTTAACCCAAAATTAATCAGGCTGTCTATTGTCCTAGAGCATTTATATACCAAATTTTATTCAAATGTGATGATCAGTACTTGAGATACCATTATTAATTATTTATGTTAATTAGGTGATTAAGAAGCATAAATATTTACCAAAAACTAATATGGTGTATAGTCCTAGATACATTGAAATGTGATGATGAGTACTCTTTAAAAGTGTCATTAAAATCCAATTAGTGGTTCTTTAGACATCAGTGCAGCAGCCATGGAACAGCAAAAAAAAAAACTAATTATGCAAATTAGATAATTAATTAATCAGGTCTCTGAATAGTCCTACAAGATCTATGTTGCAAGTCTCATTGAAATGTGATGTACTTGAGATATCAGATGAAAATTAACTAATTATGCTAATAAGGTGATTAATATGCACAAATATTTACCCAAAAACTAATTGGGTCTCTACACAGTCCTAAAGTAACTATGTACCAGGTTTCATTAAAATGTGATCATTACTACTTGAAATATCAAAAGCTGAAAATTAATTAATTATGCAAATTAGGTAATTAATATGTACTGATATTACCCTAAAAACTATCAGGTATGTGAAGTGTCATATGACATCTATGTACCAAGTTTTATTGAAATGTTATGATTAGTACTTGAGATATCAGTGGAAAAGCCGAAAATTGATTAATCATTATGCAAAATAGGTAATTAATATAAACAAATTTTTACCCAAAACTAATCAAATCTGTGCATTAGTTCAGAGCATCCATTTGCCAAGTTTCATTAAAATCCAATGAGTGGTTCTTCAAATATCAGTGGAACAGTCATGGAACAGCTTAAAATCAGTTAATTATCATGCAAATTAGGTAATTAATATTCATGGTTTTTACCTAAAACTAATCAAATCTGCGCATTAGTTCAGAGTATCCATGTGCCAAGTTTCATCAAAATCCAATAAGTGTTTTTTTAGATATCAGTGGAACAGTCATGGAACTTCTAAAAATCAGCTAATTATTATGCAAATTAGGTAATTAATATTCATGGCTTTTTACCAAAACCTGATCAACTCTGCGCATTATGCCAGAGCATCTGTGTACCAAGTTTCATCGAAATTTGATTAGTGGTTCTTGAGATAACGGTGGAACAAAAAAAGTGACATACATACATACATACATGTACATACAGACAGGGTAGCTGCAAAGACTCCCTTTTGTGCTTCGCACACGGGAGTCAATTAGGGAATTAAAGATATCATTCCAAAATGAACAAATCTGAGAGAGGTCCACAGGTAGTACCTATATATGTAATATCAAAGGAATTGGACTTGCGGTTTTTAACAAGAAGTCAAAAATATTACTTTTTACCAAAAATTACAAAAAAATTCACTAAAATTAGAGAATTGAAGATATCTATAGAGGTCTACCCAAGGTACATATACACTAAGTATCAAAGCATTCAGGCTTGTAGTTTTCAAGAAGAAGTCGGAAAAATAAAACATTGACACGGACAATCACTCATATGATAGGCTCCGCTTGACAAAGTCGACAGCGGAGCTAAAAAAAAATCAAGGATACATTTTGGAATGAATCACAGAACAGTAAATTCTAATATAGTAAATTCTAATATTGCATTAATCAATCTCCACCAAACAATTAAACCTTTAAACCCTATGTTATTTTTTTACATAACACAAGTCATGAATGACATAGCCTTCGCTAGTTGTCATTCTAAAGTTGCATGGACATAAATTGGCAAACGTGATTTCTATGGCATTTTCAAGTTTATAGCACTCTCCATCCAGATCAGCATTATTCTCAACAAGGAAACCAGATAGCACCAAACCAGTACAACAGGTAAAATAACAAGGAAGTATACAAATATGTAGAGTCAGTGTTGTGTCTGTTTGGATGAACTAGTTTGTGGCCCTGGATTAGTTTCAATATCTCTAATAAGGACAAGATTACTTCTCATACGATAATGATACCAATAAAGTGCAAAAATCCAGAAAAATATTATCAAGTTTTTATTATCATACATTAATATTAACAAATCGTGTGAAATTTTATGTACAGAGAAACACATATTTATGCTTTGGTTGACAGAACTTCTCAAAGTAAAAAAAAGAGGACCTGCGAAACTTTATACAATTGTCAGACACGCAGTGAATAGTACCGGTATGTTTTTGTAATACATGTAGTTCCAGTGCCTTTGCTTTCTGAGAAAAAAATCTGGCTCTGCACCTGAAAAAAAAACAAAAAAACATTTTAATAGTCCAAAGTAAGCAGAGGTTGTAGCATATGTGCTCCCATTGGCTGTTAGATTTAATTAAAAAAGATATTTGAGTCTTTTTAGTACGAAAAAATATTACTTAATAAATTTATACCAGCCAGAAAGAAATTGCAGTTCACACTGTACTATTTTAAACATGTTCTACCAAAGTCTAGGATGAACTAATTCACCAGTCTGTTTCCACTCTACAAAGTTGTCAAATTAATATTCACGGGATTCTGCAAAAATAAAATATTAAGAATGTGCAAAAAGCCAGAGTACTTGTGTTTTCAATGTCATTAAAATCTGACCAGGAATATGCAGAAAATTTCACTTGAGCTGAACCAAATGAATGCCAAGCTATCAAAAGAAATAAAAAAATACTATTGAGAAAAATACAAAAAAATAATACATTTAATATAAAAGCAGATAGAAGTGCATAAAAAACTAATCAGCAGAGGTAGTAACCTAAGTGTATGTCAAATTTCCTTTGAACTGGATTGCAGTGTTCATTCTAGAAAATTGTCTCAGATTGGCTGCTAATTTGCATATTAATTTGCATACTAATTAACATATTGTAGTTGTATTAAAATAATATATAAAATAATATCCGGAGTTTTTAAAAAAAAAATTATGACTATTAAAATTGAGGATTACGTGAATTTGACCCCCTCCCTAATATTGTTTCACATATCCCTTAATGCACAATGTCAACAATAAAAAACATGGTCACCGTTAAATCCATCTCAATCGAGGTCCGTAATTTATTTTCCTGCTCATAATGGAGATAAATTATGGTAGCTAAACATTGAAATTGCCACCCTGACTTCAGTACTGAAATAAATAGCTGATTGGGAAAATGTGAGGTTCGATTGACCGATAAACTTCAACACCGCATGGAGCATGGAGGTCCCGGTCACGAGTGTAGTAACGCACTCGGGTATCATATTTACTTCAAAGGTAATTTTAAAGTGATGATAGATTCACTGATATTGAATTACAGTACTTTTCAATTTCATCATTGCTTTCAAGCAGTCACGGTTGGCCGAACTTGACTTGTGTTTTCTCGATAATTCTAGTCTAATATGGCGTCACGAAACCAAGTTTCAATCTGCTAGCAGTTGCCAATGAACACCGGAAATAGCAATCGTGCATAACAGAATCACGATCAGCGTGTTCTAAACTTTTACGTTTTTATTATTCCAGTATTTTATATGCCAAACGTTATTCCCAAGCCTCCTAAATGAAGAGATAAACTTTCGATTTACACGTTTCATAACCAGTTCTTAAACTAATAGCAGGACTGTTTTTCTGGTGCGATCGCTAGTTTCTCACCAAAGTCAGGACACAAAAGGATAAATCAAAGTTCATAATAAATACCATAAGCACAGTTTCTTACCTTTGAGATAGAATTTAATCTATATAAGCCTTGTGCAAAGAAAGATACAGTCCCGGAATACAATATCCTCAGACGAAAACGACGCCGATTTCCTTAGCGGTTAGACTGGCGCATGCGCAATACGGTATGCCAGTTCTCTTGCGAGATATCGTTAAAACTCGGATTTTTCCGGCAAATTTTGGCATTTTTACTAGTAGAATGTTGAAAATCACAGAAAAACACAATGAAACTTTGGCGAATCAAAAAAATACTTGGCGTGCATATGTATGGCATTGAGAATTACATATGCACCAACTTGGAAAAACATTGGACAGAGCATATCAAAGTTATAAGAGGTAAAAGACAGATGAATGGACCCCAATCTATAAGCCTTCGGCAGACTTCGTCTGCGAAGGCAAAAAAAAAAAAAAACTGCACACAGAGGGAAACAAGTCATTTGCAGGTGATAGGGAAAATAATATGTGGCAATGAAGCAACATTGATATTTTTACTTATGCCACATGCTAAAAAAAATATACATATTTGTTCTCACAATACAACACATTATCTATGATTTACTCGCAAATAATTTTTAAATTATCACCATTCATGTATAAATATATATTACCTGTGATGTTTTGTAAAAATATAAGTGGAATTCCTCGTTGACAACATAGTTCAATAAAATGCGTGCCCTGAAAATACACAAACGGGTCAAGGTTGAAAAGCTGACATCCTCATATATCTTGCCAAGGTTGTTGTTGCAGAAACCCTACCAGATTATATTCAGCACGGATAAACATTTTTTTTAAACAACTTGATGATAATACAAAGAAATCATAATCATATTGAATTCAAAGCATTATCATATTACACACGCACGCACACACACACACACACACACACATACACACGCATGCACGCACGCGCACACACACACACACACACACACACACACACACACACACACATACTTGTATTGCAATATGTTCCGAGGACTTCATTGGATTAACTTTTAATATAGTTGAATTAACTTTTAATATAGTTGCGATATGAACTCGATTAAAACGCGTTCCTATATAGGGTTGCGTTTTAATTGGAGTTTAATTAAACTCAATTACAATGCAATACAATGGAGAATTGCATTTTAATTAAGTTTAATTAAACAAGAGTTGAATATCCGGTGACTGAACATAGAAATGTTTGCGAAGCTTAGGTTTAGTATCGGGGTAAGGTATGGTACAATTATATTAAATATTAATATAACGTGAACCATACCTTCCCCCGATACTAAACCTAAGCTACGCAAAACGTATTAATAATCGAATTAACTATTAATATAAATTATGTTTTCCGAGGACTATGAAAAAGGTCCTCGGAAGGTGTGTATGTCCTCGGAAGTAGGTATATATCTGTATTTTTGTCCTCGCAACATATAGCAATCCAAACACACACACACACACACACACACACACACACACACACACACACACACACACACACACACACACACACACACACACACACACACACACACACACACACACACACACACACACACACACACACACACACACACACACACACACACACACACACACACACACACTTCATTTTTTAACAAATTAGGAAACACAAGTCAGGTCATGACATGACAGACTCCCTGTTAGTTAAATAGTAAACAAAACTGAATCAGACATTAAGAATCAGAACATGGAACAAAGTTTGATTGCGTAAATAAATGTATGTCAGAGACATTCCTCAAAAGTAGCATTTGCATTCAGCCATTTTGAATGGTGCCATTATATACATGTATATGTATATGTTCATTGTATGTTCCAAGAACGACAGTAGCTGCCATGTATAAGCGTGATCTGAATTACACGATTGATTCTGAAGAATTTTTAACATTAAAATGGCTGCCATATGACCATCTTGAGTCTGATCAACTAACAAATATATATGCATATGTGTGACATGATGTATCTATGAAGTTTGAATGAGAATGGTCAAGGCATGTTAGAACAAGCCATGCATGGCACAGACCCTGTTAGTTATCCAACTTAAGATATATAGTTTTGTTTATAGTAATATAGTTGGAACATAAACATGTCAGAGATATGGATCCAGAAGCTGATGCTTTGTTATGATAATTTTTAAACATTGAAATGATTGATATTCAGTCATCTTGTATCTGATTGTCAAACAAGAACTTGTCTATATTGGGAGATATTGCTCTGGAACAGCATTAATTAAAACAAAATGGCCACTTGTCAGGCATTTTGAATACATCTGTACAGTGAATATATAAATTTGAACATAATCGGTCAAGTCATGTCAGAAATACAGCTCTAGAACCGCATTCGTTAAAATTAAATTGCCACCAGTCAGCCATTCTGAATCCGATTTGAAAAATAAAATGACATGCATCAAGGTCCCATAATGTCCAACGTATGTACCAAGTTTGAACAAAATCCTTCCCTAAATTTTTATTTTTATGATTTTTCAGCACAAGAAAGGTTGCCATTCAGTCAAACCAAAGATCTGTATATCTATGACATGATCTATAATGAATATAATCAGTCAAAGCATGGCAGAGATATGGCACTAGAACTGCATTCATTAAAACAAAATGGCCACCAGTCAGTCATTTTCAATTCGATCTGAAAAAAAGAATGGCAAGCATCAAGGTCCCATAATGTCCAACGTATGTACCAAGTTTGAAGAATATTCATCTATAAATTCTTGATTTAGATGATTTTTCAGCACAAAAATAGCGGTCTACGGCCATCTTGAATCAGATGGTGAAACAAATTGATGTGCATATGTATACCGGGGGTAATATAATGTATGATGTATGTGTGAAGTTTGAATGTAATCAGTCCAGACAGGTCTAAGATATCGATGCATGCATGAACACATGGATGCAGAGATCAACCATAAGTCCCCGTTTTCAGACTGTGTCAGAACAGGGACTAAATATGGCTCTGGAACAGCGTTTGTTAAAAAAAAAAGAGTGCCAGTGGGTCTCAATTTTCAATGTATGTATTAAGCAAAATTCATCCATACATGAATGAAATGGCAGAAATGCTTGATTCAATATATTCATTAACATGTCATTGTCAATGATATACATGTAGTCCCCATAATGTATGATGGAATTCATAATGTCGACTGATGTGTATGAGATACGGCTCTGTGGAATTGCATTCATTTGGCTGCCAGTCAGCCATTTTGGACTCAATCCGAAAAACAAAATGATGTAAATCAAGTTTCAATTGTGTCCAATGAAGGTATCAAGTTTAAATGAAATCCATCTATACATGAAATAATGCATTGTGTTTATGTATGACAACCCCCTTAAATCCTGCATAAAAGTATTCAAATTGAAGCAAAATGACCACGATACTGAACCATCAAAACACATAATTATGTTGAATGACTTTCTGCTTTGGCAGGAGTTACTGTGCACAGAAACGTGAACTTGTCACACCTTTGCTGAGATTGCAAGAGACATTTTTAAAGTTTTGGGAAAATGAGGAATAAAATGGCATGTCTTAACACATTCGTCAACCGATGTAGGTATTCCAAAATAAGTCAAATGAGGTGTACTGAAGTCACTGCCTCAGCCAAAAAATTCCACTAAACAGCGAAGCACTGACTTCTTGAAACAACCATTCAAAATGAAAATGAAAAATTCATCCTGCCAATGATGGTTATTATGTATGACATCATACATTGTACTTATGATATGCAATGTGTTTTTATGTATGACATCACACATTGTACTTATATGCATTGTGTTTTTATGTATGACATCATACATTGTACTTATGATATGCAATGTGTTTTTATGTATGACATCATACATTGTACTTATATGCATTGTGTTTTTATGTATGACATCACACATTGTACTTATGATATGCATTGTGTTTTTATGTATGACATCATACATTGTACTTATATGCATTGTGTTTTTATGTATGACATCACATTGTACTTATGATATGCATTGTGTTTTTATGTATGACATCATACATTGTACTTATGATATGCAATGTGTTTTTATGTATGACATCACACATTGTACTTATATGCATTGTGTTTTTATGTATGACATCATACATTGTACTTATATGCATTGTGTTTTTATGTATGACATCACATTGTACTTATGATATGCATTGTGTTTTTATGTATGACATCATACATTGTACTTATGATATGCATTGTGTTTTTATGTATGACATCATACATTGTACTTATGATATGCATTGTGTTTTTATGTATGACATCATACATTGTACTTATGATATGCATTGTGTTTTTATGTATGACATCACATTGTACTTATGATATGCATTGTGTTTTTATGTATGACATCATACATTGTACTTATGATATGCATTGTGTTTTTATGTATGACATCATACATTGTACTTATGATATGCATTGTGTTTTTATGTATGACATCATACCTTGTACTTATGATATGCATTGTGTTTTTATGTATGACATCATACATTGTACTTATGATATGCATTGTGTTTTTATGTATGACATCATACATTGTACTTATGATATGCATTGTGTTTTTATGTATGACATCACATTGTACTTATGATATGCATTGTGTTTTTATGTATGACATCATACCTTGTACTTATATGCAGTGTGTTTTTATGTATGACATCATACATTGTACTTATGATATGCATTGTGTTTTTATGTATGACATCATACATTGTACTTATGATAAACATTGTGTTTTTATGTATGACATCACACATAGTACTTATGATATGCATTGTGTTTTTATGTATGACATCATACATTGTACTTATGATATGCATTGTGTTTTTATGTATGACATCATACATTGTACTTATGATATGCATTGTGTTTTTATGTATGACATCACACATTGTACTTATGATATGCATTGTGTTTTTATGTATGACATCATACATTGTACTTATGATATGCATTGTGTTTTTATGTATGACATCATACATTGTACTTATGATATGCATTGTGTTTTTATGTATGACATCACACATTGGACTTATGATATGCATTGTGTTTTTATGTATGACATCATACCTTGTACTTATATGCATTGTGTTTTTATGTATGACATCATACATTGTACTTATGATATGCATTGTGTTTTTATGTATGACATCACACATTGTACTTATGATATGCATTGTGTTTTTATGTATGACATCATACATTGTACTTATGATATGCATTGTGTTTTTATGTATGACATCATACATTGTACTTATGATATGCATTGTGTTTTTATGTATGACATCACACATTGTACTTATAATATGCATTGTGTTTTTATGTATGACATCACACATTGTACCTGTGATATGCATTGTGTTTTTATGTATGACATCATACATTGTACTCATGATATGCATTGTGTTTTTATGTATGATATCATACATTGTACTTATGATATGCATTGTGTTTTTATGTATGACATCACATTGTACTTATGATATACATTGTGTTTTTATGTATGACATCATACCTTGTACTTATATGCATTGTGTTTTTATGTATGACATCATACATTGTACTTATGATATGCATTGTGTTTTAATGTATGACATCACACATAGTACTTATGATATGCATTGTGTTTTAATGTATGACATCATACATTGTACTTATGATATGCATTGTGTTTTTATGTATGACATAATACATTGTACTTATGATATGCATTGTGTTTTTATGTATGACATCATACATTGTACTTATATGCATTGTGTTTTAATGTATGACATCATACATTGTACTTATGATAGGCAGTTTTAATGTATGACATCACACATTGTACCTGTGATATGCATTGTGTTTTTATGTATGACATCATACCTTGTACTTATATGCATTGTGTTTTTATGTACGACATCATACATTGTACTTATGATATGCATTGTGTTTTTATGTATGACATCATACCTTGTACTTATATGCATTGTGTTTTTATGTATGACATCATACATTGTACTTATGATATGCATTGTGTTTTTATGTATGACATCATACCTTGTACTTATATGCATTGTTTTTATGTATGACATCATACATTGTACTTATGATATGCATTGTGTTTTTATGTATGACATCACACATTGGACTTATGATATGCATTGTGTTTTTATGTATGACATCATACCTTGTACTTATATGCATTATGTTTTTATGTATGACATCATACATTGTACTTATGATATGCATTGTGTTTTTATGTATGACATCACACATTGGACTTATGATATGCATTGTGTTTTTATGTATGACATCATACCTTGTACTTATATGCATTGTGTTTTTATGTATGACATCACACATTGTACTTATGATATGCATTGTTTTTATGTATGACATCATACATTGTACTTATAATATGCATTGTTTTTATGTATGACATCATACATTGTACTTATGATATGCATTGTGTTTTAATGTATGACATCACACATAGTACTTATGATATGCATTGTGTTTTAATGTATGACATCATACATTGTACTTATGATATGCATTGTGTTTTTATGTATGACATCATACATTGTACTTATGATATGCATTGTGTTTTTATGTATGACATCACACATTGGACTTATGATATGCATTGTGTTTTTATGTATGACATCATACCTTGTACTTATATGCATTGTGTTTTTATGTATGACATCACACATTGGACTTATGATATGCATTGTGTTTTTATGTATGACATCATACCTTGTACTTATATGCATTGTGTTTTTATGTATGACATCATACATTGTACTTATGATATGCATTGTGTTTTTATGTATGACATCACACATTGGACTTATGATATGCATTGTGTTTTTATGTATGACATCATACCTTGTACTTATATGCATTGTTTTTATGTATGACATCACACATTGTACTTATGATATGCATTGTTTTTATGTATGACATCATACATTGTACTTATAATATGCATTGTTTTATGTATGACATCATACATTGTACTTATGATATGCATTGTGTTTTAATGTATGACATCACACATAGTACTTATGATATGCATTGTGTTTTAATGTATGACATCATACATTGTACTTATGATATGCATTGTGTTTTTATGTATGACATCATACATTGTACTTATGATATGCATTGTGTTTTTATGTATGACATCACACATTGGACTTATGATATGCATTGTGTTTTTATGTATGACATCATACCTTGTACTTATATGCATTGTGTTTTTATGTATGACATCATACATTGTACTTATGATATGCATTGTGGTTTTATGTATGACATCACACATTGGACTTATGATATGCATTGTGTTTTTATGTATGACATCATACCTTGTACTTATATGCATTGTGTTTTTATGTATGACATCATACATTGTACTTATGATATGCATTGTGTTTTTATGTATGACATCACACATTGGACTTATGATATGCATTGTGTTTTTATGTATGACATCATACCTTGTACTTATATGCATTGTGTTTTTATGTATGACATCACACATTGTACTTATGATATGCATTGTTTTTATGTATGACATCATACATTGTACTTATAATATGCATTGTTTTTATGTATGACATCATACATTGTACTTATGATATGCATTGTGTTTTTATGTACGACATCATACCTTGTACTTATGATATGCATTGTGTTTTTATGTATGACATCATACATTGTACTTATGATATGCATTGTGTTTTTATGTATGACATCACACATTGTACTTATGATATGCATTGTGTTTTTATGTATGACATCACACATTGTACCTGTGATATGCATTGTGTTTTTATGTATGACATCATACATTGTACTTATGATATGCATTGTGTTTTTATGTATGACATCACACATTGTACTTATGATATGCATTGTTTTTATGTATGACATCACATTGTACTTATGATATACATTGTGTTTTTATGTATGACATCACACCTTGTACTTATATGCATTGTGTTTTTATGTATGACATCATACATTGTACTTATGATATGCATTGTGTTTTTATGTATGACATCACACATTGTACTTATGATATGCATTGTGTTTTTATGTATGACATCATACATTGTACTTATGATATGCATTGTGTTTTTATGTATGACATCACACATAGTACTTATGATATGCATTGTGTTTTAATGTATGACATCATACATTGTACTTATGATATGCATTGTGTTTTAATGTATGACATCACACATTGTAACTGTGATATGCATTGTGTTTTTATGTATGACATCATACATTGTACTTATGACATGCATTGTGTTTCTTCCAAGTTTACAAAAATCAAAATGAAAGACAGCACCTTCAAAGCAGAGTCTGAAAATAATACACCATTGTTTCCAAGAATACCAACAGGATAACCATGGATACGAGCAAATCCTATAAACAAGAGAATAGATCTGTTAATCCCTAGAAGTATGTTACATTGTAACAAAAATATGTGTTAATAGACGTCATATAATCAAAGGCAGTCAGGGATTGTTGATTAATTTTTTTGAGAATAGCCAATTTTCAAAAAATGTGGAAAAAAAACTCAGAGGGTTTTCATTGCAAAAAGAAAGAAACGACATCTGGATTACAAAAATCCTGCGATCATGAGGTGAATGGCGGACGTGTCGGTACATTACTCCAAGTAAAACAATGAAATCTGCTGTGTTATAACATATTCCTCTTATTTATCTAGTTGCAAATGAAGTGCTCGGACTGTTGTTACAGTAATAGGAATGTTCGATTGAGCCAGGATTCCTACCTGTGCTGAGTATGTGAATCAAATTGATGGCATAAAAGTGATACTACAACCAAAGACATAGCCAAGATGGCGGCGACGGAAAAGAGCTCCACGACCTACAACAATATTCCAGACGTAACAATCTTGAGATTCATGGAATTCCTGAACAGCAACAAGAAAATACTGATGTCATTGTTGCGTCAGTTGCTAAAGTTAACTGGAGTTGTTATATCCAAGCACTACATAGATATTACCGGTAGTCACCGCTTGCCATCAAGACGTCAACAGGAAAATCATCACAACCCTCCTCCTATAATCGTCAAGTTTTTACGTAGAACTGTCAGAAACAAGATATACAATGCAAAGAAACACATACAAAATAAATCTACCAAAGACCTGAAAATTGACAATAAGACGAACACCGGAATCTTTATAAATGAAAACCTGACTCCCGAAAATAAGCAGTTATTCCATAAGGTGAATGAAAAGAGAAGGTTATGCAAATGGAAATTTATTTGGACAGTTAACAGGACAATCCTTGTCCGGAAGTCAGATGGAGAGCGACCCATCCGAATAATTTCAGTCAATGACATCAATGGCTAATATTACAACAATCTCATGAATTCCATCAATAACACTACATCGCCAATAAAATTCAATAATATTGTAAATCATATTCTGTGGAACAATTTACCTCCAATTATAACACTGATCTGAAGAAATACTTCTCCACTTTTCATGCAAATATCAGATCCATCGGTAAGAATTTTGATGATCTTGTTTCACTGTTAAATATTATACCACATCACTTTTCCATTATCGCTTTGACTGAAACATGGTTACATAATGACTCTGATTGCTCACTTTTCAATTTGCCTTGCCATAATTTTATCACCTCAAACCGCTCACATTCTCAAGGTGGAGGGGGCGTGCTTTATTTACATAAAACATAGCAAAACTATTGAAACCTTGCCCGCAAGGGAATAGTTGATACAACTGGTTAACCCTTTTTCCGGTCAGGGGAGTTTCACGCTATCAGGTTAAGTCGTTGAAAAACGGTCATGATTCAATGCACTCCAGTAGCCAGCATCTGTGCATGCTATCCTGCCAGACATTTTTGCAAAAATAGGCCATAGTTAACAGACTGTATCGACCACAGTTTTCACATTTTTTGCAATCTGTTTGCATACACACTTCATTACCACCATGGACAACAATTTCTCGTATAAAAAAAATCACCGTTTTATTTCAATACACATTTTTTACTGTCGTTAAGTAACGATGTTTTGCCCTTTGTACAGTCTCAATAAACACGTGTTAAACATTGAAATAAATATTGCTTAATTGAAAACACATTACAAGCAAGTACAAGGTCACTACATGAATGCAAGTTCGAAGTAAGAAGAAAAAAAACGCGTGAGTATGGGGATATTTGGGACATGTACGGGGGAAAACGTGTTTGACGTACTCGACCCGTTAGCGTACATTTCAAATTGCAACGTATATTCAACGACTTGAACTACATGTGTAACATATTACAACGTACTTTCCATGACTTAACTGATGTTATATTCAAGCTCTAACGTATATTAACCGACTTGACCGTATGACTAAGTCCACACTTACAACGTATATTTAACGACTCAAACTGAGACTGAAACGAACGAGAACGTAACTGCAACGACTTGATCGGGGTTACCTTCACACGGCAACGTATATTCACCGACATGACCACATTAACCAACTAAATATTTCAACGTATATTTAACGACTTGAAATAAAACGAACTAGCGAGAACGTAACTGCAGGGACTTGGCGTGTATATATACACTCACGCAGAAACGTATTTCCACCGACTAGACCCGATGAACTATCCCGACATTAAAACGTATAAACACCGACTGAGCATGAAACTAAATTAACGATAACGTATTTTCACCAACTCAAACTATTGTACAGTTCGTGACGCTGTAATAAGTTCCAAATTTATTTGTTGTACGCCTTTCTTAGTCGTCCACCCCGGCGGGCTGCTCCCATGCGTCTGCCTGATGTTGAGGGCTGCTCTTCCGTACTTCGTGTTTGTGTTCCCACGGTGCGTTTTCCCCTCAGTGCCATGTTGTGATGAAAAGCAGCGAAACATTCGCCCGCATGAAGGTGAACTTTACAAATTGGGCATCCTTTTGATGTTTCTGATAATCGGCAACTCGCAGTTTTTCTCCCGTCCTTGCTGCACTGCTTACACGATTTTTGACGCCCGGATAGTCTGCATATTTCGTGCGAATCCATGTTTTCACTACGAATAAATGACTAAACTTCTCTTCTGGATTTTTGAATTCTACTCGAGTGTCGACCAATCAGTTGTTTACCTGTGCGGATATTGAAGAATTTGTGCGTTACTTTAGTCGTGCGATTCAATGCCTTGAAACATTCATAAGCATTGACCAATGCAACATCTATGAGGTAACAGGCCATGTAGATCCACCAACGATTGTTTTTTCTGCCCGTGTGATAGTATTTTCGCCTTTGGTTAGAACGATCCACGCCACCCATGTGATGTCTGTAACATTGTAACGATACAGGCACGTGTCTCTCGTCATCTACTGCTTCTGCAGACGTAGCCAGTGGGGGATAGACTGTATTTAAAATCAATATTTGTGCGCTGTCATCCTGGTATGCAGTAATATTGATAGTGTCGTCCGGTCTAGTTGCTGCTTTCATTTCACCAATTTTCAATTTCAGCTTCTTGCTTTTCCCTTCAGGAATTAATTGCGGCGGCATGGTTTTTCGATTTCGTCTGCTAAAACTACTGACCATGTACACTTTCTTGTCTTGTAATTCAAGGGCTGTGTTAACTGACGTAAAAAGCGAATCACAGAAAAGAATATGGTTTTTTTCTGTGAAGGGCTGTAGCAACCGGTGTGTTGTCTTCTTGATTGTCCCAGTTTCTTTCTTTCTCCCCTCAATTGTAGTTTTATATTTCACCCCCAAATATGGTTCAAAGTTTGCAATGTCAGACGTTGTCGAGTCGCACACCTGCCATATTTTGAAGCCATCACGGTCGGGTTTGTGGGGCAATCTCTGCTTAAACTTGGACTGTCCTTTGAATCTAATCATACCCTCATCAATCGAAATTTCCTGTCCCATCTGGTAGTATCGCAGAAAATTTTCGAGTACGGGTTTCAGCCACGGGTTGATTTTATACAACGGGTCGGCCTCTGATCGTTGACGGCGACGTTCAATGTCAGGATCCCGCCGTGGGTCATTTACTGGATCAGCTAAATGGAAATGACGCATTAGCATTTGAAATCTGGCCTGAGTCATTACTGATGCAATTCCCATGTTCTGCAGAAAGGGGTCACTCGACCAATAATCGTCGATTGCTGATTTGTGATCAACACCCATACATATCATCACACCAAAGAATGCTTGCATTTCACTGAAATTTGTATTACGCCATCGGGCATTTAATTTTTTTGCAATGCATTTTTGATGATATTTGGCGTATTTATTAGTCTCGGTAGAAGCCAGTTCTATCAGTTCTGGTGGGATAAATTTGTAGAAATATTCCACCTCACGAGCATATGAAGGCAGTTCGAAAGTTGGTCCAGGTTCGGGCTCAAAAACTGGAATAGTAAATATATCGCTGTCTTCCTCCGTGGCCATTCTCCATTAACCAGTGCCGGAGGCAACATAATCGAATGTAGCACCAATTTCTGTGTCGGATTCAATTTCAATGTCGCTATCGAGTACAGGTGGGTAACGTTGCTCTAAAAAATCGTCATTCTCAGCACGATCTTCATCGATTTCTGAATCTGTATCGTCGTCAGTTGCAACTATGAAGTCATCTGGTATTTTGTGTCGTAGCTCACCCGTTTTTTCGTCCAATACAAGTTCATCATCACGCGTGTCCATTGGCGATGCGTGTGCATACACAACACGTTTTTTAATAGTTTGTTTTTCGGGGAAACTCGCAAGTGTTGATTGTTCTGTATCGCATACATTTTCTTGTACCATTTCTTTGGTGACATCTACGTTTTGTTGCGTACTCGCTGGGTCGATATGTTCAGGCCCCTGCTTTTCTGCGTTGGCAGTTGTGGCGGATGTCGACGGTTCCGAATCGCAAACATTGTCTTGCAAAAATTGTATCACATCTTCGACGGCACGTTGTATTTCAGCGTGACCAACTTCCGTTTCTTCGGCATCTGCTTTGTCGGCAGCTGGCGATTCAACCACTTTACGGTTCGTCTTCGATTTACATTTGCCTCCTGGTTTGCCCCTGCAGTCCTTCAAACGGTTTTCTTCTGTAATCGCATGTTCATTGACAGAGGAGACAGTCTCCGACTTGCGTTTGTTCTTATTCTTTTTACGCCTTTTCTTGAGTGGACTATTATCACTGATGTCCGTGGTACGCTCGGCTGGTAACTCACCGACATCAAATGTTTCCTTTGCTTTGGATTTCTTTCTTTTTCCACGCTTTGCTGGTGAAAAATCTGTCGTGTCAATGTCAAACTTATCACTCCCCATGCCACTGCACGATTGACGCGTTTTCTTCAGTTTCCTTCTTGCCTTCATAAAACACTTTCTATTTGTATAGGACGGCATATTAACGTAAGTGTCAGAAAGGAGGCACACTGCAAGTCTGGGCTTTATCTCACTTTCTTCGGCCATACTTATACTGAACGACCAGATGTCCACAAGACTGCATCTCCCCACAATTTGAATATTTATTGTTCTGGAAATAAATATGTTATTTTTTTGAACACGGATTGGTTACAATTTGCATACACATAAAATTGCATATGCTAGCTCAGACGGTGAAATCACGTGGACTTTAATATTTCCCACCAGCTGTCCCGGTCATTTTACGTTGGTGATTGTCGACATTCCAAGCTCAGCCGTTGGAATCCGTTTTGCTATTCATTCTAAGTGCCGGGACTATTTGCCAAGCTGGTCAAAATACGTTACTACCGTTATAACCGTGAATCGTGTCGTTCAAATACGGTTGTAATGCTGCAGTTTGCAATGTGGTCAAGGCGGTTTTTTTACGTCGTCGCAAACGTCGCGTTGCGACGGTAAAATAGTGAAATGAGCAGACAAGAGTATAGAATTACATTCTTTATTACTTGGTTAATTTATTTGACTTGGCGTAATCGAAAACAAATTCTCTCCCTCCATAATTTCGCAAGTGTAAAATATCAGGTTCCGTACAACGTATTATAAACGCTTGACCGTCTGAGCAACCTAAATAGCAGGCCGTTTTTCAACGACTTAACCAGTTAGCTAGCTGGAGTGGGAAATTCTAGCATACCCATATTGACGGCGGTTTTTCACCGACTTGACCGGAAAAGGGTTAAGTTGAGATCAAGAATTGGCTAAATTCTTGAAATAGTGAAATTTTATAACATAATTTTCATTCCTTACTACCAAATACCACTCTAAGCTATACATTTGGGAAAGGGGTGTTGATTTTGTGATGTTCTGCTTCCATTGATTTTGTTTAATTTTCTCTGTGTCTCTATTTTTTCCCCCAAAAACGTTTCAACTGTATAACAAGGTATGGTGGTAATACTTGATTGGTCACATTTTTTACAATGTCATGAACTTCGTTGCAATGACTACACGAATATTCATATATTGTTTCTTCACTAAAATAATCATTGAGGCAATTTTGATTAGAAAGTGGTTCATTATTACTAGAATATGTGATAGGAAGTTGTAAAACAGTAAATGCTTCAAGTCTAACATTCTGATATGCACAGTGTTTTGATTTATATTATAGATACCCATAAATATATTTTGTAAAGTAATGTACTGGCATATTATTACTGTTTACCTCATATTGTTCTAATATATCAAATATAATCACAATAAACTCATGGGCATCATTTTCCACAAGAGGATTAAACAATTCTGTACTTTTAATCCATTTCTGTAACCATACTGCACTATTAAAACTGTTGTTACCCAAATACATCTGGATTATAAATGATTTCCATTCACATAAAAAACAAGATGGTGTTTTATTTTTTCTGCATTGATGGGTTTTTGATTTGGTAAGAATGTAGCTTGCAAATGCTGAAGTATGTATTAATACTTGTATAATAACATTTTGATAACATGCAAGTCCAAGGTTTTGTAACCCAGCACCAGGAAGTTCATTTATAACATCTATCCAATCAGTACTCACAATATTCTTTTGATACAGGTGAAACTGATTTAGTAATTGCATTACATTTGAAGATATTTCACTTTGATTTGTTAGTCTGTCCAATTTGTTCATTAATTGGCCCATAAAATTATCAACTTCATGGGTAGCAACATCTAATTCTACATGATTACTATTCTAGTCTGAATAATTTCAAATGTTGTATTTTTCAATATACTATCCTATGCATTGAGGTCATCAATTTACAGTATGGAAGAACATAATTAAATTCTCAGACAAATATATTGTCCCAGAAAATATCTAGTGCAGATCAAAGTTCCAGAATTATGATATTTTTAGAATTATTATTCACCAAGGTTAAAATAGTTTATTGTACTTGCAAAATATTTTGGCGAAGAAAAACATATTCCTTGCGACTACCACCAAGATCTTACTATTTACTTCAAGGTTTTGTTGTTTACTGTACTGTTGAGGCTGTGACTCGCATGCTCTTATTTCCAGCATGCATTTACGATTTTGTTTGCGTTTTAGTCTAAAACTCTTTTTCTTAAGGTAGAGATGCAGGTTCGTGGGCACATGGGAGTGAATTTTTTTTTTTTTTTGCTTTTTATTATCCAAACAGTCTTGGCTATAGACTGTTAAAATTTTGTAGAATTGTGAATAGTGGAACATACTCAAAAAACGATTTTAAAATATAGATAACAGGTGCAAACATTCTCTCTTTTGAATGCTTAGCAAGATTTAGCAAGGCTGTACATAAATAATAAAAAAAGAAACATGGTGAAAAAAAGAAATAACGGGATTTCCATATTATGCACTATATTTAACTTTTAACAAAACGATAATACATTTAAATTTGGAACTGTTACAGCCATTTTAATTATGAGCATTAGCAAACTTCTTACTGAGTGAATTGTTATGCAAATTAGCAATTATCTCAGCTTCTTTTTAGTGCACATCCCAGAACTTTAAAAAAAAAATAGCTCCTAGACGCTTTGACCTTTTGTTTTGAAATTTTCACAAATGACTGACAATGTGTTTATCTTCAAAACGCCGTCGGGGCATTGTTTTTGGTTGAACAGTGTTACAACAATCGTACAGACAACTAGCCTGGGTGTTAATTTATGCATAAACTTGAAGTAGTAAAATTTGAGCTGCTGCCCTGCAAAATTGACAACTGGTAGACAGTTTTCAAGACAGCACTTTCTTCATAGTAAACAGATGTACCCATAAACCAATTTTGACAGAAAACAGAAGCATGGTTTAGAAGCTAATTTTTTTTAAATCACTTTTGACCAAAAAAGCACATTTTTGTGCATATTTTCAAACTACAGTGTCCATGAAAAAAATATACTAACAAAATTTTAAAATTCATACAATAAGCTTTCCGAAAATATACAGTTTTGTGGACAAGGGAGGTCATCTTGGTTTCCTAATTAACTAATTAAAATACCTGTCAGGTAAACTGCATCTCTAAATAATGATACCCCCGGTAATATTGGAATGACACTTATATAATTGTGCAAAGTTAACTTAATAGTCTGGATATTCGCAAATGCTGCTCAGTTAACAACTACTATATATGCCAACTTATAGTATAATTATCTTATGTGACTTAATAGGATATAACTGATTGTACAGTAATAACTTTAGAAAACTTATTGCACTGAAGAATACTGAATATGCTTTATAGCAACTTATAGTATAATTATCTTATGTGAACTCTAGGATATAACTTATTGTACATGTACAGTGGCAACTTTACAAAACATATTGCACTTAGTTCGTAACTCACTGAACAATGAAGACTAGTACCGAGTACAACTGCATACAGTAGAATACTATCTTATAATGTTTAACCACAGTCCCTCACGACTGTGGTTTAACATAGTAAGTAAACTAAAAGAATGCGTTTGTACTGATGACAGTACCAAGCTCAAGCAATTGTTGACAACTGAGCTTGATTATAAACCTTGACCAGATTTAATTAACATACAATGACTTCTCACAAAGATCAAATGTTAACTAAAGTATAAATAGAAGGCATTTTCTTATAATGAACTCCAGATGGCCCTGATTATAATAAGATGGAAAAACATACTCAAGTCACACAATGGAAATGAAATTACACACATAGTTGTACAAAACTAACCCAATGCAGCTATTTGAGAAGATTATTGCTCACAGTATAAACTCACAAATGTGTTTGAAAATAAACTTTGAACAGATCTAATTACCATACAGTGACTTCACACAAAGGTCAAATATTAACTAGAGTAAAAACAAAGGCATTTTTCTATAATGAACTTAAGATGGCACTGGTTCCAATAAGATGAAAATGTATACATAATCACACAACAATGGAGAATTCCAATGGATTTCAAACTATTACACCATGGATTTCAAACTATTACACCATGGATTTCAAACTATTACACCATGGATTTCAAACTATTACACCATGGATTTCAAACTATTACACCATGGATTTCAAACTATTACACCATGGATTTCAAACTATTACACCATGGATTTCAAACTATTACACCATGGATTTCAAACTATTACACCATGGATTTCAAACTATTACACCATGGATTTCAAACTATTACACCATGGATTTCAAACTATTACACCATGGATTTCAAACTATTACACCATGGATTTCAAACTATTACACCATGGATTTCAAACTATTACACCATGGATTTCAAACTATTACACCATGGATTTCCTCGTTAAATCCTGATTAGGAGGATTGAATTTCAAAACATTAAAATTACTTTTCTTCAACTAAAAAAAGCTTTCACAACAATTACGTTTTACCTGAAAAAATTATGAATTATTATTATGAATTATGCATGTAAAGGGCACCAATATTGACATTGGTTATCCTTACACCTTTGTTTATAACATATATAAATTTGAAACCGATTGAGTAAAAATTACCACTAGATCTTGCCCACAAGAGATAACCAATCAGTAGCCATCTCTAATTAATTATGCAAGCAAAAAGTACCAACATCGAACTTGGCCATCATTGCATGTTTGTTTGTACCATATATAAATTTGTAACCGATCGTTTAAAAATTACTTGAGTTATCACACCCACAACAACAACAATGCCAAAATCTTTCCATTAATATACCTTCCCCTTCATTTACACTACACTATGGGCAAGGCAATCATTACCATTTTCACACCTAAATACAATTTAACTAGTTCACTCTGAATCAATATTTGTTGACACCCTCATTCAAAATAAGAAAGTCGTCGTCGGCGTAGTTTATAGGAAACCAAATACCCCAATTACCGAATTTCTTGATAGCCTAGAACTATGTCTTGACTACATTTCCTCAAAAAATAGAGACTGTATCATATTAGGGGACATGAATATTGATACCAGCGTGAACAGTTCAACAAGTGGCAGATATATTGAACTTTTGAACAGTTATAATTATGCACAAATAATTAATACTCCAACTCGAGCCACCCCAGATTCCCAAACAGTTATAGACCATATTCTCACTAATATCTCCAGTTATTTCTTGGATTCTGGTACCTTAGAAACCGACATTAGTGGCCAGTTGCCAATTTTTTCTATTGCAAAAAATCGTGACTATGTTCTTAAAAATAATAAAAAATATGTAAATGCAATTTCTCCCATTATAATTCTACAAACTTTCTTTCTGACCTGAGTAATATTTATATAATAAATCAAGACACCAATGTCGCTTTCAATACTTTATATGATATTTTTATGGGGTTTGTTCTACTCGCGCTCTTATTACTGAATGCAATGCAAGGGACGCCCCAATACGTAAACCCTGGGTATTCAGGGGTCTCGTTATTTCAGGTAGGACAAGTCATTGTCAATGACACGTCCCCGTTCCGTTCATATTTGAGTGACATATACATTCAAAGCAGATCATGACCGAAATGCACCTGCATATGTACAACACATTGTGCTAAATCTGAACAAAATCCATCCATGCATGACTGAGATCCGGTTCTGGAATTGTGAAAATACGTGATTTTGATGCATTTTCGGCCTTAAAATGGCCATCATTTCGCTATTGTTAAGCAGATCATGAAACAAAGGCACATATCTATTTGTGACATGATGTACCATGTGTGTGTGAAGTTTGAACTTGATCAATCCAGACATGTCTTGGATACGGATCCAGAAGTGAATTCTTTAACAAAATGGCCGCCAGTCGGCCATTTCAAACTTGATCCGAAAAAAAAAAAGACGTGCATCAAGGTCCTATTATGTTTAATGTATGTACCAAATTTGAACAAAATCCATCCATGCATAACTGAGATACGGGTCCGGAATGGTGAAAATGTGCGATTTCAATGCATTTTCGGCCTTAAAGCGGCCGCCATTTGGCTATCGTTAATGAGATCATGAAACAAATGCACATACATATTTGTGACATGATGTACCTTGTGTGTGTGAAGTTTGAACTCGATCAATCCAAGCATGTCTCGGATACGGATCCAGAACTGAATTCTTTAAAACAAAATGGCCGCCAGTCGGCCATTTCGAACTTGATCCGAAAAAAAAAAATGACGTGCATCAAGGTCCTATTATGTTTAATGTATGTACCAAATTTGAATGAAATCCGTCCATGCATAACTGAGATCCGGGTCCGGAATGGTGAAAATGTGCAATTTCAATGCATTTTCGGCCTTAAAGCGGCCACCATTTGGCTATCGTTAATGAGATCATGAAACAAATACACATACATATTTGTGACATGATGTACCTTGTGTGTGTGAAGTTTGAACTCGATCAATCCAGACATGTCTCGGATACGGATCCAGAACTGAATTCTTTAAAACAAAATGGCCGCCAGTCGGCTATTTCGAACTTGATCCGAAAAAAAAATGACGTGCATCAAGGTCCTATTATGTTTAATGTATGTACCAAATTTGAATGAAATCCGTCCATGCATAACTGAGATCCGGGTCCGGAATGGTGAAAATGTGCGATTTCAATGCATTTTCGGCCTTAAAGCGGCCGCCATTTGGCTATCATTAATGAGATCATGAAACAAATGCACATACATATTTGTGACATGATGTACCTTGTGTGTGTGAAGTTTGAACTCGATCAATCCAAGCATGTCTCAGATACGGATCCAGAACTGAATTCTTTAAAACAAAATGGCCGCCAGTCGGCCATTTCGAACCCGATCCAAAAAAAAAAATGACGTGCATCAAGGTCCTATTATGTTTAATGTATGTACCAAATTTGAACAATATCCGTCCATGCATAACTGAGATCCCGGTCCGGAATGGTGAAAATGTGCGATTTTGATGCATTTTCGGCCTTAAAATGGCCGCTATTCGGCTATCGTTAATCGGATCATGAAAAAAATGCATGTGCATATGTCCCATATAATGTGTGATGTATGAGTGAAGTTTGAACTCAATCGGTCCATGCATGTTCGAGATACAGGTGATCACGGACGCACGGACGCACACAGGGCAAAACATAAGTCCCCGTTTTCGGACTGCGTCCGAACGGGGACTAATTAAAAACAAATTATTTTCTAGTATGAAAAACAACCCCACAAATGCTGATATCAAAGCTAAATACAAGCAATTTCGAAACATTCTGACAAAACTGTTAAAATTGGATAAAAAACGTTATTTTAAATATAAATATATTTCTGCAAATGAGACTACGAGTAAGATTTGGATAACAATTAACAGTATTTTAAATAAATTTTAATCACTATCTCACAGGAAATTTCCCATTGTCCTTTTTCTTCCAAGCAGTTACAGAATCGGATATTGTGAAATTTATTTACCGATTAGACCCCAACAAGGCAATGGGATATGATCACATGCACCCTAAATTGATGCTGCAAAGTATATTTCTAGACCTCTAGTGCACATTCATAACTGTTCAATAGCTCAAGGTATTTTTTCTGACTTTCTAATATTTGAATCAGCTGTAAATGATCCTAAAAAGTTCAACATCCTCTTGCCCTCACAATATGGTTTTCGGAAAAAATCTAGAACCGCCCTCGCCCTAGTTGACCTTGTTTCTGATATCACTGCCAACATGGACAACGGTTTTGTTACATTTGGGGTATTCATTGACTTAAAAAAGGCATTGGATACTATTGACCACAATATTCTCCTTGAAAAACTGGCTTATTATGGGATAAGGGGTCTCCCGCTTTCGTGGTTTCAAAGCTACCTAACTATAGACACCAAACAGTAAAATGAATGAATGAATGGATGAATGAATGAATCCCGCGCTAATGGAACTGTTCTTGTTTTTCTGAAAAATGTAACTGATGTTGAAAGGATTTGTGCTGTTGGACACATCGCCATTGGCGAGTCAAATATTTCCGTGCAGCCGTTGGTCAAACCTGCTACTAAATTTATAATATCAGGGGTTCCGCTTTTTGTTTCAAACAACGTGTTGCATACAGAACTATTGAGATATGGACGTATTGTCAGTACAATACGTTTAATACCACTGGGATGTAAAAACCCCATGCTTAAACACATTAAATCGTTTCGGAGGCAAGTTTACATGCATACTGATGAAAAACTTGATGGGGCTGTCAATGTTAGCTATGAAGATCGATTGTATCGCATTTATCTCTCTACGGATGAAATTACATGTCAAAGATGCAACAAAAAAGGCCATATACAAAGAAACTGTTTTGAAAATATCTCCACTGTATCTAACGATAAACCACGAGATAAAGTTGTTTCAACACAGCTTGAGCAAACCGACCAACATGATAATGACAAAAATGATGTGCCTGATCATACCGGTGATCAAATCAAAGTCACTTGTACTGATTATCCCGATGAGGAAAAATGTGCAATCTTTGTGTCTGAACCTATTACTATTACTACTTCTGCATTTCAACATGATGAAAGTGATTGTATAGATACTACTACTGCTGTAGCAAAAAACGATATTCGGTACGGTCCTGAAAATAAAACTGTGGAACTTGGTGACTTTGCTACCACGCGTAATTTAAATGACAAAGAATCTGTCGAACATACCACGGCTGCTGAGAACAATGAAAGTAATACAACTGATGACTTGATTAACTCAAACGACACCTCCACGTCCGTCAAATCTCTATATGAAGAAACATTTCAATTTTCAGTACCTGGTATACCAACGAAAACATTCAGTTTTACTAGTAACTTTAAAATTCCACGATGCACTGAATACGAACAACAAAAGGATGTATCACTGCTATCAGAAGATGCAGTGCGGACCTTTGTGAACTACTCTTTCGACTCCAGGAAAGTAGGCGAACTTGCTACCCAATATTGTCCTAATTTGATTTTACTGGTTCGGTCAATCAATCATGTGATAGCGCACTCTAGTCTTGCCAAAAAAGAAAGGACACGCATGGAAGGAATTAGCCAGAAATTAAGATACTACATGATTCAACAATCAAGCAAGTCTGGGACCACCTAACTTAAGAATGTATTTGATACGATAATGAAGTTCATTGAACTGATAATTAAGATTACATATATCAGTTTGTATCATATTCTGTTATCGTATCATAACTTATATAAGTTATTGTTAATTGATTTATTTTTATACTCAAGGAATAAAAAACAGAAATGAATGAATGAATGAATGAATGAATGAATGAATGAATGAATGAATGAATGAATGAATGAATGAATGTCATTCCAGGGGAACATCTCCATGTCATCACTGGGGAAAAGCTCAATGTCATCACTGGGGAAAAGCTCAATGTCATCCCTGAGAAACATCTCAATGTCATCACTGGGAAACATCTCAATGTCATCACTGGGAAACATCTCAATGTCATCACTGGGAAACATCTCAATGTCATCCCTGGGAAACATCTCAATGTCATCCCTGGGAAACATCTCAATGTCATCACTGGGAAACATCTCAATGTCATCACTGGGAAACATCTCAATGTCATCACTGGGAAACATCTCAATGTCATCACTGGGAAACATCTCAATGTCATCACTGGGAAACATCTCAATGTCATCCCTGGGAAACATCTCAATGTCATCACTGGGAAACATCTCAATGTCATCACTGGGAAACATCTCAATGTCATCACTGGGAAACATCTCAATGTCATCCCTGAGAAACATCTCCATGTCATCCCTGGGAAACATCTCAATGTCATCACTGGGAAACATCTCAATGTCATCACTGGGAAACATCTCAATGTCATCCCTGGGAAACATCTCAATGTCATCCCTGGGAAACATCTCAATGTCATCCCTGAGAAACATCTCAATGTCATCCCTGAGAAACATCTCAATGTCATCACTGGGAAACATCTCAATGTCATCACTGGAAAACATCTCAATGTCATCACTGGGAAACATCTCAATGTCATCCCTGGGAAACATCTCAATGTCATCACTAGGAAACATCTCAATGTCATCCCTGGGAAACATCTCAATGTCATCCCTGGGAAACATCTCAATGTCATCCCTGAGAAACATCTCAATGTCATCCCTGGGAAACATCTCAATGTCATCCCTGGGAAACATCTCAATGTCATCACTGGGAAACATCTCAATGTCATCCCTGGGAAACATCTCAATGTCATCACTGAGAAACATCTCAATGTCATCACAGGGAAACATCTCAATGTCATCCCTGGGAAACATCTCAATGTCATCCCTGGGAAACATCTCAATGTCATCACTGGGAAACATCTCAATGTCATCCCTGAGAAACATCTCAATGTCATCCCTGGGAAACATCTCAATGTCATCCCTGGGAAACATCTCAATGTCATCACTGGGAAACATCTCAATGTCATCCCTGGGAAACATCTCAATGTCATCACTGAGAAACATCTCAATGTCATCACTGGGAAACATCTCAATGTCATCCCTGGGAAACATCTCAATGTCATCCCTGGGAAACATCTCAATGTCATCACTGGGAAACATCTCAATGTCATCCCTGGGAAACATCTCAATGTCATCCCTGAGAAACATCTCAATGTCATCCCTGAGAAACATCTCAATGTCATCACTGGGAAACATCTCAATGTCATCACTGGAAAACATCTCAATGTCATCACTGGGAAACATCTCAATGTCATCCCTGGGAAACATCTCAATGTCATCCCTGAGAAACATCTCAATGTCATCCCTGGGAAACATCTCAATGTCATCCCTGGGAAACATCTCAATGTCATCACTGGGAAACATCTCAATGTCATCCCTGGGAAACATCTCAATGTCATCACTGAGAAACATCTCAATGTCATCCCTGAGAAACATCTCAATGTCATCACTGGGAAACATCTCAATGTCATCACTGGGAAACATCTCAATGTCATCCCTGGGAAACATCTCAATGTCATCCCTGGGAAACATCTCAATGTCATCCCTGAGAAACATCTCAATGTCATCACTGGGAAACATCTCAATGTCATCACTGGGAAACATCTCAATGTCATCCCTGGGAAACATCTCAATGTCATCCCTGGGAAACATCTCAATGTCATCCCTGAGAAACATCTCAATGTCATCCCTGGGAAACATCTCAATGTCATCCCTGAGAAACATCTCAATGTCATCACTGGGAAACATCTCAATGTCATCACTGGAAAACATCTCAATGTCATCACTGGGAAACATCTCAATGTCATCCCTGGGAAACATCTCAATGTCATCCCTGAGAAACATCTCAATGTCATCACTGGGAAACATCTCAATGTCATCCCTGAGAAACATCTCAATGTCATCACTGGGAAACATCTCAATGTCATCCCTGGGAAACATCTCAATGTCATCCCTGGGAAACATCTCAATGTCATCCCTGAGAAACATCTCAATGTCATCCCTGGGAAACATCTCAATGTCATCCCTGAGAAACATCTCCATGTCATCCCTGGGAAACATCTCAATGTCATCCCTGAGAAACATCTCAATGTCATCACTGGGAAACATCTCAATGTCATCACTGGGAAACATCTCAATGTCATCCCTGAGAAACATCTCAATGTCATCACTGGGAAACATCTCAATGTCATCCCTGAGAAACATCTCAATGTCATCACTGGGAAACATCTCAATGTCATCCCTGAGAAACATCTCAATGTCATCCCTGAGAAACATCTCAATGTCATCACTGGGAAACATCTCAATGTCATCACTGGGAAACATCTCAATGTCATCCCTGGGAAACATCTCAATGTCATCCCTGGGAAACATCTCAATGTCATCCCTGAGAAACATCTCAATGTCATCCCTGAGAAACATCTCAATGTCATCACTGGGAAACATCTCAATGTCATCCACGGGAAACATCTCAATGTCATCCCTGGGAAACATCTCAATGTCATCACTGGGAAACATCTCAATGTCATCACTGGAAAACATCTCAATGTCATCACTGGGAAACATCTCAATGTCATCCCTGGGAAACATCTCAATGTCATCCCTGAGAAACATCTCAATGTCATCCCTGAGAAACATCTCCATGTCATCCCTGGGAAACATCTCAATGTCATCCCTGAGAAACATCTCAATGTCATCACTGGGAAACATCTCAATGTCATCACTGGGAAACATCTCAATGTCATCCCTGAGAAACATCTCCATGTCATCCCTGGGAAACATCTCAATGTCATCCCTGAGAAACATCTCAATGTCATCACTGGGAAACATCTCAATGTCATCACTGGAAAACATCTCAATGTCATCACTGGGAAACATCTCAATGTCATCCCTGGGAAACATCTCAATGTCATCCCTGGGAAACATCTCAATGTCATCCCTGAGAAACATCTCAATGTCATCACTGGTAAACATCTCAATGTCATCCCTGAGAAACATCTCAATGTCATCACTGGTAAACATCTCAATGTCATCCCTGAGAAACATCTCAATGTCATCACTGGGAAACATCTCAATGTCATCACTGGGAAACATCTCAATGTCATCACTGGGAAACATCTCAATGTCATCACTGGGAAACATCTCAATGTCATCCCTGGGAAACATCTCAATGTCATCACTGGGAAACATCTCAATGTCATCCCTGGGAAACATCTCAATGTCATCCCTGGGAAACATCTCAATGCCATAAATGGGAAACATCTCAATGTCATCCCTGGGAAACATCTCAATGCCATAAATGGGAAACATCTCAATGTCATCACTGGGATACAACTCAATGTCATCACTGGGAAACATCTCAATGTCATCACTGGGAAACATCTCAATGTCATCCCTGGGAAACATCTCAATGCCATAAATGGGAAACATCTCAATGTCATCACTGGGAAACATCTCAATGTCATCACTGGGAAACATCTCAATGTCATCACTGGGAAACATCTCAATGTCATCCCTGGGAAACATCTCAATGTCATCACTTGGAAACATCTCAATGTCATCCCTGGGAAACATCTCAATGTCATCCCTGGGAAACATCTCAATGCCATAAATGGGAAACATCTCAATGTCATCCCTGGGAAACATCTCAATGCCATAAATGGGAAACATCTCAATGTCATCACTGGGAAGCATCCCAATGTCATCCCTGGGAAACATCTCAATGTCATCACTGGGGAACATCTCAATGTCATCACTGGGAAGCATCCCAATGTCATCCCTGGGGAACATCTCAATGTCATCACTGGGGAACATCTCAATGTCATCACTGGGGAACATCTCAATGTCATCACTGGGAAACATCTCAATGTCATCCCTGGGAAAGATCTCAATGTCATCACTGGGAAACATATCAATGTCATCACAGGGAAACGTATCAATGTCATCACTGGGAAACATCTCAATGTCATCACTAGGAAACATCTCAATGTCATCCCTGAGAACATCTCAATGTCATCCCTGGGAAACATCTCAATGTCATCCCTGGGAAACATCTCAATGCCATAAATGGGAAACATCTCAATGTCATCACTAGGAAACATCTCAATGTCATCCCTGAGAACATCTCAATGTCATCACTGGGAAGCATCTCAATGTCATCCCTGAGAACATCTCAATGTCATCCCTGGGAAACATCTCAATGCCATAAATGGGAAACATCTCAATGTCATCACTTGGAAACATCTCAATGTCATCCCTGAGAACATCTCAATGTCATCCCTGAGAACATCTCAATGTCATCCCTGGGAAACATCTCAATGTCATCCCTGGGAAACATCTCAATGTCATCACTGGGAAACATCTCAAAGTCATCCCTGGTAAACATCTCAATGTCATCAATAGGAAACATCTCAATGTCATCCCTGAGAACATCTCAATGTCATCACTGGGAAGCATCTCAATGTCATCCCTGAGAACATCTCAATGTCATCCCTGGTAAACATCTCAATGTCATCACTAGGAAACAACTCAATGTCATCCCTGGGGAACATCTCAATGTCATCCCTGGTAAACATCTCAATGTCATCACTAGGAAACATCTCAATGTCATCCCTGAGAACATCTCAATGTCATCACTGGGAAACATCTCAATGTCATCACTGGGGAACATCTCAATGTCATCCCTGGGAAACATCTCAATGTCATCACCGGGAAGCATCTCAATGTCATCACCGGGAAACATCTTAATGTCATCAATGGGAAACAACTCAATGTCATCCCTGGGGAACATCTCAATGTCATCACTGGGATACATCTCAATGTCATCCCTGAGAAACATCTCAATGTCATCACTGGGATACATCTCAATGTCATCCCTGAGAAACATCTCAATGTCATCACTGGGAAACATCTCAATGTCATCCCTGGGAAACGTCTCGATGTCATCACTGGGGAACAGCTCAATGTCATCACTGGGGAACATCTCAATGTCATCCCTGGGATACATCTCAATGTCATCACTAGGAAACATCTCAATGTCATCACTGGGAAACATCTTAATGTCATCACTGAGGAACATCTCAATGTCATCACTGGGGAACATCTTAATGTCATCAATGGGAAACAACTCAATGTCATCCCTGGGGAACATCTCAATGTCATCACTGGGATACATCTCAATGTCATCCCTGAGAAACATCTCAATGTCATCACTGGGAAACATCTCAATGTCATCCCTGGGAAACGTCTCGATGTCATCACTGGGGAACATCTCAATGTCATCACTGGGAAACATCTCAATGTCATCACTGGGAAACATCTTAATGTCATCACTGAGGAACATCTCAATGTCATCACTGGGGAACATATCAATGTCATCACTGGGGAACATATCAATGTCATCACTGGGAAACATATCAATGTCATCCCTGGGAAACATCTCGATGTCATCACTGGGGAACATATCAATGTCATCACTGGGGAACATATCAATGTCATCACTGGGAAACATATCAATGTCATCCCTGGGAAACGTCTCGATGTCATCACTGGGAAACGTCTCGATGTCATCACTGGGGAACAGCTCAATGTCATCACTGGGAAACATCTCAATGTCATCCCTGGGGAACATCTCAATGTCATCACTGGGAAACATCTCAATGTCATCCCTGGGAAACATCTTAATGTCATCACTGAGGAACATCTCAATGTCATCACTGGGGAACATATCAATGTCATCCCTGGGAAACATCTCGATGTCATCACTGGGGAACATATCAATGTCATCACTGGGGAACATATCAATGTCATCACTGGGAAACATATCAATGTCATCCCTGGGAAACGTCTCGATGTCATCACTGGGAAACGTCTCGATGTCATCACTGGGGAACAGCTCAATGTCATCACTGGGGTGCATCTCAATGTCATCACTGGGGTGCATCTCAATGTCATCACTGGGAAACATCTCAATGTCATCCCTGGGAAACATCTTAATGTCATCACTGAGGAACATCTCAATGTCATCACTGGGGAACATATCAATGTCATCACTGGGGAACATATCAATGTCATCACTGGGAAACATATCAATGTCATCCCTGGGAAACATCTCAATGTCTTCCCAGGGAAACATCTCAATGTCACCACTGGGAAACATCTCAATGTCATCACTGGGGAACATATCAATGTCATCCCTGGGAAACATCTCAATGTCTTCCCAGGGAAACATCTCAATGTCACCACTGGGAAACATCTCAATGTCATCACTGGGGAACATATCAATGTCATCACTGGGGAACATATCAATGTCATCACTGGGGAACATCTCAATGTCATCACTGGGGAGCATATCAATGTCATCCCTAGGGAACATCTCAATGTCATCCCTAGGGAACATCTCAATGTCATCCCTGGAAAACATATCAATGTCATCCCTGCGAAACATCTTAATGTCATCACTGGGGAACATCGCAATGTCATCACTGGGGAGCATCTCAATGTCATCCCTCGGGAGCATCTCAATGTCATCCCTGGTAAACATCTCCATGTCATCCCTGGGGAACATATCAATGTCATCACTGAGGAACATCTCAATGTCATCCCTAGGGAGCATCTCCATGTCATCCATGGGTACCATCTCAATGTCATCACTGGGAAACATCTCAATGTCATCCCTGGGAAACATCTCAATATCATCCCAGGGAAACATCTCAATGTCATTCCTGGGAAACATCTCAATGTCATCCCTGGGAAACATCTCAATGTCATCCCTGGGAAACATCTCAATGTCATCCCTGGAAAACATATCAATGTCATCCCTGCGAAACATCTTAATGTCATCACTGGGGAACATCTCAATGTCATCACTGGGGAGCATCTCAATGTCATCCCTCGGGAGCATCTCAATGTCATCCCTGGTAAACATCTCCATGTCATCCCTGGGGAACATATCAATGTCATCACTGGGAAACATCTCAATGTCAACCCTGGGAAACATCTCAATGTCATCACCGGGAAACATCTCAATGTCATCACTGGAGAGCATCTCAATGTCATCCCTGAGAACATCTCAATGTCATCACTGGATGCATCTCAATGTCATCCCTCGGGAGCATCTCAATGTCATCCCTGGTAAACATCTCCATGTCATCACTGGGGAACATCTCAATGTCATCCCTAGGGAACATCTCAATGTGATCCCTAGGGAACATCTCAATGTCATCCCTAGGGAAACATCTCAATGTCATCCCTAGGGAAACATCTCAATGTCATCCCTGCGGAACATCTCAATGTCATCCCTGGGAAACATCTCAATGTCATCACTGGTAAACATCTCAATGTCAATACCGGGAAACATCTCAATATCATCCCTGGGGAACAACTCAATGTCATCCCTGGGAAACATCTCAATGTCATCCCTGGGAAACATCTTAATGTCATCACTGAGGAACATCTCAATGTCATCACTGGGGAACATCTCAACGTCATCACTGGTAAACATCTCAATGTCAATACCGGGAAACATCTCAATATCATCCCTGGGGAACAACTCAATGTCATCCCTGGGAAACATCTCAATGTCATCCCTGGGAAACATCTCAATGTCATCCCTGGGAAACATCTTAATGTCATCACTGAGGAACATCTCAATGTCATCACTGGGGAACATCTCAACGTCATCACTGGGGAGCATCTCAATGTCATCCCTGGGAAACATCTCAATGTCATCCCTGGGGAACATCTCCATGTCATCCCTGGGGAACATCTCAATGTCACCACTGGGAAACATCTCAATGTCATCCATGGGGAACATCTCAATGCCATAAATGGGAAACATCTCAATGCCATAAATGGGAAACATCTCAATGTCATCACTGGGGAACATCTCCATGTCATCCCTGGGGAACATCTCAATGTCACCACTGGGAAACATCTCAATGTCATCCATGGGGAACATCTCAATGCCATAAATGGGAAACATCTCAATGCCATAAATGGGATACAACTCAATGTCATCCCTGGGATACAACTCAATGTCATCCCTGGGATACAACTCAATGTCATCCCTGGGAAACATCTCAATGTCATCCCTGGGAAACATCTCAATGCCATAAATGGGAAACATCTCAATGTCATCACTGGGAAACATCTCAATGTCATCCCTGGGAAACATCTCAATGTCATCCCTGGGAAACATCTCAATGCCATAAATGGGAAACATCTCAATGTCATCACTGGGATACAACTCAATGTCATCCCTGGGATACAACTCAATGTCATCACTGGGAAACATCTCAATGTCATCACTGGGAAACATCTCAATGTCATCCCTGGGAAACATCTCAATGCCATAAATGGGAAACATCTCAATGTCATCACTGGGAAACATATCAATGTCATCACTGAGAAACATCTCAATGTCATCACTGAGAAACATCTCAATGTCATCACTGGGGAACATCTCAATGTCATCACTGGGAAACATCTCAATGTCATCACTGGGAAACATCTCAATGTCATCCCTGGGAAACATCTCAATGTCATCACTGGAAAACATATCAATGTCATCACAGGGAAACGTATCAATGTCATCCCTGGGAAACATATCAATGTCATCACTAGGAAACATCTCAATGTCATCCCTGAGAACATCTCAAAGTCATCACTGGGAAACATCTCAATGTCATCACTGGGGAACAGCTCAATGTCATCACTGGGAAACATCTCAATGTCATCCCTGAGAAACATCTCAATGTCATCACTGGGAAACATCTCAAAGTCATCACTGGGAAACATCTCAATGTCATCACTGGGGAACAGCTCAAAGTCATCACTGGGAAACATCTCAATGTCATCACTGGGGAACAGCTCAAAGTCATCACTGGGAAACATCTCAATGTCATCCCTGAGAAACATCTCAATGTCATCACTGGGGAACATCTCAATGTCAACACTGGGGAGCATCTCAATGTTATCCCTCGGGAGCATCTCAATGTCATCCCTGGGAAATATTTCAATGTCATCCCTCGGGAGCATCTCAATGTCAGCACTGGGAAACATCTCAATGTCATCCCTGGGAAGCATCCCAATGTCATCCCTGGTAAACATCTCAATGTCATCACTGGGGAACATCTCAATGTCAACACTGGGGAGCATCTCAATATTATCCTTCGGGAGCATCTCAATGTCATCCCTGGGAAACATCTCAATGTCATCCCTCGGGAGCATCTCAATGTCATCACTGGGAAACATCTCAATATCATCACTGGGGAACATCTCAATGTCATCCCTGAGAAACATCTCAATGTCATCACTGGGAAACATCTGAGTGTCATCACTGGGAAACATCTCAATGTCATCCCTGGGAAACATCTCAATGTCATCACTAGGAAACATCTCAATGTCATCACTGGGAAACATCTCAATGTCATCCCTGAGAACATCTCAATGTCATCACTGGGAAACATCTCAATGTCATCCCTGAGAACATCTCAATGTCATCACTGGGAAACATCTCAATGTCATCACTGGGAAACATCTCAATGTCATCACTGGGGAACATCTCAATGTCATTCCTGGGAAACATCTCAATGTCATCCCTGGGAAACATCTCAATGTCATCCCTGGGTACCATCTCAATGCCATCCACGGGAAACATCTCAATGCCATAAATGGGAAACATCTCAATGTCATCACTGGGAAATATCTCAATGTCATCACTGGGAAACAACTCAATGTCATCCCTGGGAAACATCTCAATGTCATCCCTGGGAAACATCTCAATGTCATCACTGGGGAACATCTCAATGTCAACACTGGGGAGCATCTCAATGTTATCCCTCGGGAGCATCTCAATGTCATCCCTGGGAAACATCTCAATGTCATCCCTCGGGAGCATCTCAATGTCATCACTGGGAAACATCTCATTTTCATCACTGGGAAACATCTCAATGTCATCCCTGGGAAACGTCTCAATGTCATCACTGGGAAACATATCAATGTCATCACTGGGAAACATATCAATGTCATCAATTGGAAACAACTCAATGTCATCACTGGGAAACGTCTCAATGTCATCACTGGGAAACATATCAATGTCATCACTGGGAAACATCTCAATGTCATCAATTGGAAACAACTCAATGTCATCCCTGGGGAACATCTCAATGTCATCCCTGGGGAACATGTCAATGTCATCACTAGGAAACATCTCAATGTCATCCCTGGGAAACATATCAATGTCATCACTGGGAAACATATCAATGTCATCACTGGGAAACATCTCAATGTCATCACTGGGAAACATCTCAATGTCATCACTGGGAAACATCTCAATGTCATTCCTGAGAAACATCTCAATGTCATCCCTGGGAAACATCTCAATGTCATCCCTGGGGAACATCTCAATGTCATCACTGGGAAACATCTAAATGTCATCACTGGGAAACATCTCAATGTCATCAATTGGAAACAACTCAATGTCATCACTGGGAAACATATCAATGTCATCACTGGGAAACATCTCAATGTCATCACTGGGAAACATCTCAATGTCATCACTGGGAAACATCTCAATGTCATCCCTGGGAAACATCTCAATGTCATCCCTGGGGAACATCTCAATGTCATCACTGGGAAACATCTAAATGTCATCACTGGGAAACATCTCAATGTCATCAATTGGAAACAACTCAATGTCATCCCTGGGGAACATCTCAATGTCATCCCTGGGAAACATCTCAATGTCATCCCTGGGAAACATCTCAATGTCATCACTAGGAAACATCTCAATGTCATCCCTGGGAAACATATCAATGTCATCACTGGGAAACATATCAATGTCATCACTGGGAAACATATCAATGTCATCACTGGGAAACATATCAATGTCATCACTGGGAAACATCTCAATGTCATCACTGGGAAACATCTCAATGTCATCAAAGGGAAACATCTCAATGTCATCCCTGGGGAACATCTCAATGTCATCACTGGGAAACATCTAAATGTCATCCCTGGGAAACATCTCAATGTCAACACTGGGAAACATCTCAATGCCATAAATGGGAAACAACTCAATGTCATCCCTGGTAAACATCTCAATGTCATCACTGGGAACATATCAATGTCATTCCTTGGCTTCTCCCTTAACTTGAGATTGGATGGCTCCTCCATGACCCTGAGATTGAGTGGGTCCTCCCTGACCTTGACATTGGGTGGCTTCTCCCTTAGCCTGAGATTGGGTGGCTCCTCCATGACCCTGAGATTGGGTGGCTCCTCCATGACCCTGAGATTGAGTGGTTCCTCCCTGACCTTGAGATTGGGTGACTTCACAATGACCCTGAGATTGAGTGGCTCCTCCATGACCCTGAGAGTGAGTGGCTCCTCCCTGAATCTGAGATTGGGTGGCTCCTCCCTTGACCTGAGATTGGGTGGCTCCTCCCTGACCTTGAGATTGAGTGGCTCCTCCATGACCTTGAGATTGAGTGGCTCCTCCCTGACCCTGCGATTGAGTGGCTCCTCCCTGACCCTGAGATTGGGTGGCTACTCCATGACCCTGAGATTGGGTGGCTTCTCCATGACCCTGAGATTGAGTGGCTCCTCCCTGACCCTGAGATTGAGTGGCTACTCCATGACCCTGAGATTGAGTGGCTACTCCATGACCTTGAGATTGAGTGACTCCTCCCTCACCCTGATATTGGGTGGCTCCTCCCTGACCCTGAGATTGGGTGGCTACTCCATGACCCTGAGATTGGGTGGCTCCTCCCTGACCCTGAGATTGAGTGGCTCCTCCCTGACCCTGAGATTGAGTGGCTACTCCATGACCCTGAGATTGAGTGGCTCCTCCCTGACCCTGAGATTGAGTGGCTCCTCCATGACCCTGAGATTGAGTGGCTCCTCCCTGACCCTGAGATTGAGTGGCTCCTCCCTGACCCTGAGATTGGGTGGCTACTCCATGACCCTGAGATTGGGTGGCTCCTCCCTGACCCTGAGATTGAGTGGCTCCTCCCTGACCCTGAGATTGGGTGGCTCCTCCTTGACCCTGAGATTGAGTGGCTCCTCCCTGACCCCGAGATTGAGTGGCTCCTCCCTGACCCTGAGATTGAGTGGCTCCTCCATGACCCTGATATTGAGTGGCTCCTCCATGACCCTGATATTGAGTGGCTCCTCCATGACCCCGAGTGGCTCCTCCCTGACCCTGGGATTGAGTGGCTCCCCTATAACAAAAAATGAGAAAAAATTGCATTCACCTGTAACTAGTGTATCTCCATAGAGTGATTTGAATTCATCAAACATACTGCCATCAACTATCCTTGCTATAACTTGTCTGACATCATATTGCTTCATTAAGTCAGTTCCTACAATACCATACATCTCATCAGCAGGGTAAATAGGCTCTTCTGGTGGCACTACACTCACCTGTCATAATAACAGTAACAAATCATTGATAGATGTGGTTAAAAGATGTAGACGAAATCAATGAATGTAGAAATTATGCAAATTGACTACTGGGTAACTGATATAAACAGAAATAATAAGTTTTAAATTAAAATAAAATATCGTAAAAACAGAAAAATTTCATTTTAGATTAGCATTATCCAGAACCCTGACATTGTGCAGCAATGTCCCATAGTGATGTCACCAGAGGACTAATAAAGAGCCTCATTGTGAAATGCAATAACTGACTGATAGTAGACAGCAACTTCAATCATTTTTTAGGAATTAAAATATTCATTTTGTGCACAGATATATAAACAACGATAATATTCACATAGCAATAGGTGATTTTAGACAATGGGGTAGCAAGCATTTCACAGGCAGAGTTAATCAAGAAAAATATGGATAATAATCACCCCAATACATCATTGATACCATGCACAAATAAAGTGAGAACATGCATGGCACAGTCCTAGTTATCAAATTTAAGATATATAGTTTTGTTTATAGTAATATAGTTGGAATATAAACATGTCAGCAATATGATTATGATTTTTTTAACATTAAAATGATTGACATCTTGCATCTGATTGTCAAATGAGTAGTTGTCCATATTGAGAGATATTGCTACCAGTCGGTCATTTTGAATACATCTATATATCTATGACATAATGAATATATAATTCATAATTTGAACATAATCAGCAAAGCATGTCAGAGATATGGCTCTGAAGTGCATTGATAAAAACAAAATAGCCGCCAGTCAGCCATTTTGAATCTGATCTGAAAAATAAAATTACGTAAATCAGGAACTGATGTCTAATGTATGTACAAGTTTGAACAAAATCAATCCATAAATGCCACAAATACTTGATTTTTGATGATTTTTAGCACAAAAATGATTGACATTTGGACATTTTGAATCAGATAGTCGAACTAATATACCTGTATAATGAATATATAAAAATTGAACATAATCAGTCAAAGCATGGCAGAGATATGGCACTAGAATTGCATTCATTGAAACAAAATAACCACCAGTCGGCCATTATAAATCTGATCTGAAAAATAAGATGACGTGCATCAGGAATCCATTATGTCTAATATTGTACCAAGTTTGAACAAAATCCATCCATAAATGCCAGAAATGCTTGATATTTGATGATTTTCTAGAATAAAAATGGCCGCCATTTTGAATCAGTATCCATGCCAGAGTCAACAACTAGAACAACAATGACAACAGACATTTTACCCTAATATATCTTTTTCCTTAATCTATAATCATAGTGAATACATGTAATAATAATATTGTAATTTTATTTGAAAAACTAAGTCATTTTATGCATGCATATGTGAATTACTCAATTGAGTTATCACAAAATACTTACATCAATCACTTTTTTGTAATTTAGATTCTTGATAATTCTTCTGGCTTGGTAAAGTGCATGTTCGTCATTCATGGCATAATAATCTGTCACTCCAGATGTTCTGAATGTTGTCAAATATGAAACACAATTAACATATCCTGACATTTGAAGGTCAAAGATGCCATAGAAATATTACAAATTTTAAAAATTAGCTGCATAAACAATTTTTCCTTCACTGTTGTAATGAAAGGCTTCAATAAGGCATGGTTCAGTTAATATGTTGAGAGTGCATATGCACTCTGAATGAAAAGTATGAATAAATAAGCACAGTCTGTTTATAGGTACCATAAACCATTTCATTTCTATATCAATAAACACAAGTTTATATAATATACAATAAAGTCAATTGATTGCAAAATATTTTCATGTGAATGCATGCCCTCACTAAAGTGAATACAATAGTCAAATAATTTTATAAAACTATGTCCAAAATGTTGAACTCACTTCAGTGAGCAAAGATCACAACAAAAACATAGAAAATTTAAATTAATAATCATGCATCAGAGGGGTGGTTGGGGGGGGGGGGTCTATGGTGGGTATGAACTATGTGAATAGGCAAGTTCGGAGAACCCTCTGCCTAAATTCACTACGTTCAATTACCCACCATAGACTCCGGTCAGTCAAAATGACTATTTTGAACTGTAGACAGAGTCAGACGCCAATAGGTGGCAGGTTTTCCGAGTGAACAGAAAATGATGAAAGTCCTTTTTCCCAGTCAGGGATGATACAGTCTACAACCATCACTCATCACCTAGTTAAGACCCAAAAGAGGGTGGTGTCTTACCTTGCCTGTGCTGTCCCCAGAGCAAGAAGCCAAAAATGCTGCTACGGTGACAGGTTTCGGTGTGCCCGAGAAAGCTAGGCCCAAATCCAATACTGGGGGGTAGTATGCTTTCGAAGTAAAGACCGAAACAGTTCTGCATGAGGGCATAGGTCGAAAAGCAAGATCTGGAAACTTTCAAGGAGCGCTGACGGTAGAGAAATCTGTCCGCAAAAATGCTGAGACCGACTTATCGCCTATGCGCAGAGACCCTTGTGGTCGTTCAGGCTGGGGCAGCAACCAGAGTCTGACCCGCTACGACGGGACCCAACCTAAAGAGGCCCTCTTCAATAGATTGAGTGTCTCTTAGGTAGTAGTTGATAAAGATGTTCTGCGTTCCCCAGAAGCCAGCCCTCAGTATACATGTATGCTTGAGGGGGGCGCCTGACGCTAGCACTAGTGAGCTTGGTGTCTCTGCAAGCTTTGTGTCGAAGAAGTTAAAGTATTATAGACCTCTAATACAGTAGCAGAAATCCACCTGGCGATGGAAGTCGGGGAGGCTGGCCTATCATGCCTGCCTGGGCCGTAACACAAAAACATGTGCTTGGCACCCCGTCTCGAAACCCTAGTACGGTTCTCGTAGCAACTCAGTGCTCGAACCGGGCAGAGAAGCAATTCCTCCTGATCCTCCGGGCCGACAATATTTGACAGCCAGGGGATGACGATCGGCTGAGGATTGTGTCCTCGGATTTGGTTCTAGGCGAGAAACCCGATTCGTGTCTTCAGCACAACTTGATTGTCCATAAGGGCGGTACACTTGTCCGAGAGGACAATGCCCCCAGTTCTGACTGATGTCTACCTGAGGCGAGGGCCAGTAGGAAGACACACAAATTTGAGTGGTGCTGATCGGAGAGGCTCAAAGGGTGGTCTGCTTAGAGCAGACAACACAACCTAAACATCCCAGTTGGGCAGTTCCCTTGTACAGGGTCTCGGCCTCTGATTATGGAAGGCAGTAAATAGTCTCCTAATAATAGGAAAATCGGCTAGTCTTGTTCCCAAAGCATTCTCAATGGTGGGGGACAAGGCCGACCTGTAGCCAACGATTGCTGCGTAGGACAAACTTACTTCGTCAAACAGGTGGACGAAGGAGTCTGCTACCTGGCCAATAGAGGGATGGTATGGATCAAATCTCCCTTCTGCTACACCAATCAGTGTACATTTGTGTATACTTGCCACCTAGCATTGTAGGCAACATTGGTGGAATCCCTGTTCGCCCTGACCAGGACGTTGGCAGCCCGCTCAGATAAACAATTCGTCTGTGTGAGTCTACTGATAGCCTCTATGCGTGTAAGTGCTACACCGCTGGGCTCGTTGGTAGTGCGCCGTCCGGTTGGGACAGCAGGTCCGGTGGTCCAGAAGCACTACAATAACTGTAGTTTCGACTAGCATTTTCAACAGAAGTGGAAACTAGGCCTTGGTTGGCCAATTATGACAATTATGACAATACGCAGGTGTGCACCTGTCAAAGTTTTTTCTGATGCCCGGTGAAATAGCGGAAAGGGGGGAAAGGCGTACACATCTATGTGGGCGCACGGGATTGATAAGGCATCCCTGGCCAAGGCTCCTGGAGTTGGCAGGAGTGTTATGTATGTCGGGAGCTTGGCGTTTCGGGGTGCGGCAAACAGGTCTATCTTTGGACCGTCCCACAGCCGAAACAGTCTGGAGGCTACCCACTGGGGTATCTGCCACTCCGTGTTCTGGAACGGAGCCGCCTCGAAAGGGCGTCTGCCAGACTGTTCCACACCCCTGGAAGGCGGTGTGCGGTTAGCTCCACATTGTATTCCAGGCACCAAAGAAGAATTTGCTCTGCTAGGACTGACAACGATGGAAAACACCCATCCCCCCTCCTTGTAGAAGGAGACCACCGCTGTGTTGTCTGTGCGGAGCAGGACTCTGTGGCCTCAAACTACGGGTAGAACGTGTGGTAGTGCTAAATGCACTGCTTTCAGTTCGAGCCGGTTGATATGGTGGCCCCAAAACTAATGCGGGCCATATATCTTGTCTTGTTTGTCCAATAGATGCGCTCCCCTACCTTGGAGGGAGGCATCCGTTACCAGATTTGTAGCTGTGGCGAGTGGGTCCAAGGGGACCCCCTGTCTGAGGTTGGCCAGTGATGACCACCAGGGCAGGGCTTCCTTCGCTTGGTCCGAGATCAATACCCGCCTGTCTAGTTCCCGTAGGAGAGCTCGGTGTTGTAGCATCAAGCATTGTACCGGGCGGCTGCGTAATGCGGCCTGGGGAACTACCCTTCGAATCAAGGTCATCATTCTGATGATCCGGATTAGTTCTCGGAGGGACACTGCGGAAACGCTGACTAAGTGTTCAGCTAGGCTGCTTAGCACCAAGCAACACGCTTGAAATAGATATACCAAGCCTACCTCTGTGTCAAACTCCATGCCCAGGAACACCAACTGTTGCGTTGGGTAGGGATGGGACTTGTCTGATTTACTAAAGAGCCCAACTGGTGAAGTAAATCCTGTGTTAGCCTTACTTGCTCGGCTAATAACCCCTTGTTTGAGTTACGTAATAACTAGTCGTCTAGGTACGGATTAATGTGTACCGACATTTGGTGAAGCAGCAGCACCAACTGTTCCATCCATTCTGGTGGAACGTAGGGGGCTGTGCATAACCCCAAGGGGGGCACCCGAGATTCGAATACTTGGCCCAGCTGGGCGATTCGAGGGAGTTGGCAACTCACTGGGTGCATCAGTATGTGCAGGTATGCCCCACTTAAGTCTAGTGAGGCTAGCCAGTCGAAACGGTGGATGGAGAGAAGAACGCTGAATGGTGTCTCATGCAGAACCGATCGAGGAGCACGTACTGATTCAGTCTGCCTAGGTCCAGAACTGGATGCCGCCACCTGTAGATTTGGTACTACAAACACATTTGAGTAGAAGCCTGGACTTAATGCCGGCTGATCTACCTTTTCCAGCAAACTGTCTACTTCCTGTCTGTCTGATTGCTTCCGCCTTGCGGGAGCCCCCTGGCAGTGACCCCAATGGGAGAGACACTGACGGGGGAGATGGAGATTTCAGGGGTATCCTGTAACTGTATGTCACCACCTGGACGACCGCCCGAGGAGCATTAGGTGCCACCACCTGGTCCCTTCTTCCCTGGGGGCGCGCCACTACTCTTCCCTTCCGCGGAAGGGTATGAGTGCTTGCCTCCTGGCTGACTCTGGCTAGCGAACGTCACCTTAGGGCGTTGTGTTTTCTGTGCTTGGGGCGACTCCGTTTATCCTTGGCAGTGGCCAACTGGCTAGCGAATTCGACCTGAACCATTTGGTTCGTTGACTCCAAATCTCTGAGACTGCACCCCCCATCAAAGAGGGTGGAAGATGTCCAGTCTGCGTAACTGAGGGGGTGACGTACTCCCTGACTCAGTTCGCCGACGAAAACACACGCGTCTAAGACCGCGTCTCGTTGCACAGTAGTAGCCCCAGCCAGGAGAGCCAGCTGACACTGGGGGATGTCGCACGTAGCTGTGCGGTGGCCCACCCGTAAATGTGTCGCCTGGTCTAGGTGGATGGTGAGTTCTGCCTCTGAGGTCTTAGAGCCATGGGTGCGCACAATAATACGCTCCAGCAACTCTGCGGGATCCACAGCGGAGCCCGGACTCAAGGGTAAATTCCTAAGTCAGGTATCGAGCGACGACCTGATGAGGGGACCCGATGCGACTAGCCTGAGCCTGGGCCTCACCCAAATTAGCGGGAGAGTCGCGGCTGGGAATGCGAGCGATGCTTTGTGTTTCTTCCTGCTTGCCGACCGAGGGGCCGCAGTGGAGACAGCTCGCTCTGACTGCATCTGATCTACCCGGTCTGCCAGTGACGCAATTTGCCCCGACTGTCATTCAACCAAAGCCCTCATCTCGGAGGCAAACCCGGCGCCGTGTGAGGACGGATCCACAAAGGGACCCGCAACGGGCCCCATAGGAGGAAAGACCTCCAGGGGCACAGCCTCGCTGTAGCCGGTAAAATCGGGTAAACCACCACCTGAAACCAGACTGTGTGGATGCCTACCGATCAGCGGGGGGAGACCGAAAAATATCGGTACCTCCACCATCTGGCCTCCTACTCGACGTCTCAGTTCACGAAGCACCGGTAGCCGAGCGTGAGGACTTTCCACTCATGCCAACACGCAACTCACTTTGACCATGCTGTGAAAATACGAGCGACGTGGTCAGTCTCAGCGATTTTGCCTGGCTCTGGAAAACATCCCAGGCCTCAGAACTCCATTGAAAAACACACGCCTTCAAGGCAAAAACCCTGAATTCGGCATTCAGCCACGGCAAAAAGCATCCCGGATGCGGGTTCCATGCTGGTAAATTCTGATTATAACCAGTCGCCTCGAAAAACAAGGAGACAAAAACCGGCGGCGAGCCTCTGGTGCTGTCATTACATCTATCCATTTCTAAATACATTGGTAAAGCATAAAATGAACACAACATGCATGAGGGAAGCGAAATACAGTTGAAAAAGGTGACGCAACAAAAAACAATGATGTGTTTAAATTGTGTCGTCGGGTTTTATTTTCTTTGTTGTGAAAAATTATACACACAAAAGGGGAAATCGACACGGGGGTAACAAATAAGAAAAACATATCCTACCAGCCACAGTGTCAGCTACCGCTGGCCGCCGTAGCAACCTAAGCCAGAAACCTGGACAGGAAAAAGCAGGCTATCCAGGCAGAGCCGCTAGACTTCATCCCCGTTGATGCAGAGATAAAGAAAGAGTAAAGGTCAAGGTGAAGTGGCGTCGCCACATTACCTCGGTCACGTGGTTCGTGATGTAAGGGAAAAAAATCTTGGGGTCATGGGGCGTCCCCTGACCTAGATTTTATCTCTCTGTCATTGGCAGAATCGCTGATTAATGCCTACAGTTCAAAATAGTCATTTTGACTGACCGGAGTCTATGGTGGGTAATTGAACGTAGTGAATTTCTACATATACAAAAACACATTTTGTCTAGCCTTCATATAATTATTGAAAAAAAAATTGAAAAAATTTGTCAGAGAAATGGGTGAAAATTGGAATGGTTGTCAGCTGGCTGGTTGAATCAAAATCATAGAACAAACCAATAAAAAACAAGTCATTGTCAATGACACGTCCCCGTTCCGTTCATATTTGAGTGACATATACATTCAAAGCAGATCATGACCGAAATGCACCTGCATATGTACAACACATTGTACTAAATCTGAACAAAATCCATCCATGCATGACTGAGATCTGGTTCCGGAATTGTGAAAATACGTGATTTTGATGCTTTTTCGGCCTTAAAAAAATGGCCATCATTCAGCTATTGTTAAGCGGATCATGAAACAAATGCACATATCTATTTGTGACATGATGTACCTTGTGTGTGTGAAGTTTGAACTTGATCAATCCAGACATGTCTCGGATACGGATCCAGAACTGAATTCTTTAAAATAAAATGGCCGCCAGTCGGCCATTTCGAACTTGATCCAAAAAAAAAATGACGTGCATCAAGGTCCTATTATGTTTAATGTATGTAACAAATTTGAACGAAATATGTCCATGCATAACTGAGATCCGGGTCCGGAATGGTGAAAATGTGCGATTTCAATGCATTTTCGGCCTTAAAGCGGCCGCCATTTGGCTATCGTTAATGAGATCATGAAACAAATGCACATACATATTTGTGACATGATGTACCTTGTGTGTGTGAAGTTTGAACTCAATCAATCCAAGCATGTCTCAGATACGGATCCAGAACTGAATTCTTTAAAACAAAATGGCCGCCAGTCGGCCATTTCAAACCACACACACACGCGCGCACACACTTCATTTTTTAACAAATTAGGAAACACAAGTCAGGTCATGACATGACAGACTCCCTGTTAGTTAAATAGTAAACAAAACTGAATCAGACATTAAGAATCAGAACATGGAACAAAGTTTGATTGCGTAAATAAATGTATGTCAGAGACATTCCTCAAAAGTAGCATTTGCATTCAGCCATTTTGAATGGTGCCATTATATACATGTACATGTATATGTTCATTGTATGTTCCAAGAACGACAGTAGCTGCCATGTATAAGCGTGATCTGAATTACACGATTGATTCTGAAGAATTTTTAACATTAAAATGGCTGCCATATGACCATCTTGAGTCTGATCAACTAACAAATATATATGCATATGTGTGACATGATGTATCTATGAAGTTTGAATGAGAATGGTCAAGGCATGTTAGAACAAGCCATGCATGGCACAGACCCTGTTAGTTATCCAACTTAAGATATATAGTTTTGTTTATAGTAATATAGTTGGAACATAAACATGTCAGAGATATGGATCCAGAAGCTGATGCTTTGTTATGATAATTTTTAAACATTGAAATGATTGATATTCAGTCATCTTGTTTTTGATCGTCAAACAAGAACTTGTCCATATTGGGAGATATTGCTCTGGAACAGCATTAATTAAAACAAAATGGCCACTTGTCAGGCATTTTGAATACATCTGTATAGTGAATATATAAATTTGAACATAATCGGTCAAGTCATGTCAAAAGAACAGCTTGAGAAACGCATTCATTAAAATAAAATTGCCACCAGTCAGCCATTCTGAATCCGATTTGAAAAAAAAAATGACGTGCATCAAGGTCCTATTATGTTTAATAATGTATGTACCAAATTTGAACAAAATCCGTCCATGCACAACTGAGATCCGGGTCCGGAATGGTGAAAATGTGCGATTTTGATGCTTTTTCGGCCTTAAAATGGCCGCTATTCGGCTATCGTTAATCGGATCATGAAAAAAATGCATGTGCATATGTCCCATATAATGTGTGATGAATGAGTGAAGTTTGAACTTAATCGGTCCATGCATGTTCGAGATACAGGTGATCACGCACGCACGCACGCACGCACGCACGCACACAGGGGAAAACATAAGTCCCCGTTTTCGGACTACGTCCAAACGGGGACTAACAATTATGTGCGATGTCAACACCAAGTTTGAATACAATCAGGAAATACATACGATGACATTAAAATTTATGTTTTCACTTGACATTGAGTCATCAACACTCTAAAACAACGGATGAGAATATGCAAAGCACTATGTCGTGCATATGTATGGAATTTAATCAGTAAAAGTGTTGCAGAGAAACACATGAAATACAAGTAGTAGCCACCAGATGGCCATTTTGAGTCTGATCTGATAAACATAGTGTCATGTATTAAGGTCCATAAACTTCAATGTACATCTGTAAATCTGTCATGTACAAATAATATAATGACTGAGTGAAAACCTGTCATGTACAAATAATATAATGACTGAGTGAAAACCTGTCATGTACAAATAATATAATGACTGAGTGAAAACCTGTCATGTACAAATAATATAATGACTGAGTGAAAACCTGTATGCTATGTACAAATAATATAATGACTGAGTGAAAACATGTCATGTACAAATAATATAATGACCGAGTGAAAACCTGTATGCCATGTACAAATAATATAATGACTGAGTAAAAACCTGTATGTCACGTACAAATATTATTTGTACATAATATACCGGTATATACAAAGTTTCATGGTAGCCTGATGAGCTAAGCTAAAAATGTAAAGAAACACAAGTAACAATTTATGAATATAGAATGAACAAAAGAATGGTGTTGCCAGCTTTGATGTTCTCATAAACTTAACAATTCTAAAAAATTCTATAGAAAATGAAAATTAAATTAATTTCGACTCACCACAAGAATGACAACATTCATAGACAAGTGAAGATTACATGTGTTTACTTACTTACAATGTAAGTCTGCACCACCTAACTCTTCTGCTGAAATAATTTCTTTTGTAGCAGCCTTCACCTAAAAGAATTGTGAGAACAATAGTAGATGCTGATACAAGTAAACATAGTCTCTGAGTAGTAGACAGTTATCTCTCACTGTAGATATATACTATAGTGTCTCTGTGTAGTAGACAGTCATCTCTCACTGTAGATATATACTATAGTGTCTCTGTGTAGTACAGTTATCTCTCACTGTAGATATATACAAAAGTGTCTCTGTGTAGTAGACATATACTATAGTGTCTCTGTGTAGTAGACAGTCATCTCTCACTGTAGACATATACTATAGTGTCTCTGTGTAGTAGACAGTTATCTCTCACTGTAGATATATACTATAGTGTCTGTGTAGTAGACAGTCATCTCTCACTGTAGATATATACTATAGTGTCTCTGTGTAGTAGACAGTCATCTCTCACTGTAGACATATACTATAGTGTCTCTATGTAGTAGACAGTTATCTCTCACTGTAGATATATACTATAGTGTCTCTGTGTAGTAGACAGTCATCTCTCACTGTAGACATATACTATAGTGTCTCTATGTAGTAGACAGTTATCTCTCACTGTAGATATATACTATAGTGTCTCTGTGTAGTAGACAGTCATCTCTCACTGTAGATATATACTATAGTGTCTCTGTGTAGTAGACAGTTATCTCTCACTGTAGATATATACTATAGTGTCTCTATGTAGTAGACAGTTATCTCTCACTGTAGATATATACTATAGTGTCTCTATGTAGTAGACAGTCATCTCTCACTGTAGATATATACTATAGTGTCTCTATGTAGTAGACAGTTATCTCTCACTGTAGATATATACTATAGTGTCTCTATGTAGTAGACAGTCATCTCTCACTGTAGATATATACTATAGTGTCTCTATGTAGTAGACAGTTATCTCTCACTGTAGATATATACTATAGTGTCTCTATGTAGTAGACAGTTATTTCTCACTGTAGATAAATACTATAGTGTCTATGTGTAGTACAGTTATCTCTCACTGTAGATATATACAAAAGTGTCTCTGTGTAGTAGACATATACTATAGTGTCTCTGTGTAGTAGACAGTCATCTCTCACTGTAGATGTATACTATAGTGTCTCTGTGTAGTAGACAGTCATCTCTCACTGTAGATATATACTATAGTGTCTCTGTGTAGTAGACAGACATCTCTCACTGTAGATATATACTATTGTGTCTCTGTGTTGTAGACAGTTATCTCTCACTGTAGATATATACTATTGTGTCTCTGTGTAGTAGACAGTTATCTCTCACTGTAGATATATACATTACAGTTCTCGCAAAAGCTTTGGCTTTTGTGGTATCATTGTCACCTACGCATGGCTTCATTGTCGCCTCAGCATGGCATCATAAATATTTGGTGACCAGCCGATGAACAATTTGAAAATCATGATTCACACGGAAGTCCTTCGATACTAAAAATCGTCGACCTCAGTCTGGTTTACCATATTTCCCAACTTGCAAAACTGATTTGTATTTCAGCCCTGTGTTCTGTTTTGTTTTTCTTGAACTGAGGTCAAATCCCATCTGTTTGTCAAAATATACCGATGTTTTTCAGTGAATAATTGTGAAGCCTGTCACAGCACAAAAAACTAAGTGAATCGACGCCGGAGATTGGATGGTACGAGGACCCTTCAATTTGCATCAAATATGCTTTGTTACAACATCATTGATTGGCTGAGAGTCACCTGATCGGGGCACGACCTGGGTCACAGAACCATATTTGTCCGTATTATCAACAGGACTTTGCGAGAGAACCACACCCACATTTTCATCCATTTTTAGTGCGGAAGTTGCCAACAAATGTCGAAAAACTTGTGAATTTTATGGATTCGAATAAAATAAAACTAGCGATTGGTAAGATTGGTTAATAATATATCCCCCGATGCTCTTCGAATTTTTTTTATTTCAAGGTGAGAAATGGATAGTTGAAGTTCCATCGATTTCAACGCGACTGTTCCACCGCGATAACTCTTTGCACTGTTGTAATTTCGCGAGGTAAAAAAAATATATAATAAATAGTACTTGTTTCATTATTTGGTTTTACAGCCCGCAAATTACGGGACAAGATCCCCATGAATTACGATAAATAAATGCTGATTGTGTTGAATGACGGACGTCGGGATCGTTTGGAGAAACCAACGGGGATCGATATTCCAAACAAATTATTGGGACACAGTCGGTAGACATTTCAAACAAATGAAATTATTAACGAAAGACAAGATTTTTCTAGATTTTTATGAACATACTGTCATACCAAATATATGCAAAATTGACAAATACACAAAGAGGTGTAATATTAGGTTTTATTTTAGCCTTAGAAATATTTTCTTTCACTCAGTCTATGCTGGGACTTCTATTTAGCTTCATGGTTCTTCGGCTTGTCTTCTCCTTGGGGGAAAACAACAATAATTATACAAATCGTAACTCAACACAATCAGGAAAGGAAACCCAGACAACCATGTCGTACTTCTGTTGAAATACATTTTGTAGCAGTTCGTCACGCCAGAATATTGTCTAAAATAAAATATTCAATCCCATCCAAATCTAGATCAAAGGGTCAGATTGCGTGCATATAATTATAGATAGTTGAAACAAAAAGTATTTGAACTTTTGACGGTTGTTCAACATCTATGCACGGTTACTAAACTAGTAACCGTGATCTATAAAAAACAGAAAATTGTTAGTAGTCCAAATTTGTGCACGGTCGAAAATGAAACAGAAATTGTCCGGTCAAATTCAACAAGCGGTCGCAAAAGTGAGCGATTCATTTGAAAAGCGGAAGCGGGTGAGAGGTTGGGCGAAATGAGTAATGTACTTCTTTGTTTGTTGAAGCGATGCATAATGAGGCCACAATGAAGCGAAGTGATAACCGCCTAACTTTTTAATGTCGCGACATTGATGCGACGATGAAGCCATAACAATGCCATAACGATGCGATGCTGAAGCAAAGCTGATGCTGAAGTGAAGTCAAAGCTTTCGCGAGAACTGTACTGTACTATAGTGTCTCTGTGTAGTAGACAGTTATCTTTCACTGTAGACATATACTATAGTGTCTCTGTGTAGTAGTTATCTCTATGAACAAATAAATCCTACAAGAGATACCATGCGACTGTGTTCTGCTGAGTAAACTGCTCAAAAACAAAACTTTTAAAAAATGTATAATACTTGCATACTCACCAATGGCGGGCCACCTAAAAAAATGGTTCCATGCTTTCTTACTATAACACTTTCATCAGACATTGCAGGTACATAGGCACCACCGGCAGTACAACTTCCTAATACAATGGCAATCTGTATTAAATACAATATATTAGACTCTACTAATACAGACACCACCTGCAGTACATCTACCTCATACCATCAATATCTGTATTCAATACAATATATTAGACATCACTGATACAGACATCACCTGCAGGACATCTACCTCATACCATCAATATCTGTATTCAATACAATATATTAGACTCTACTGATACAGACATCACCTGTAGTACATCTACCTCATACCATCAATATCTGTATTCAATACAATATATTAGACTCTATTGATACAGACATCACCTGCAGTACATCTACCTCATACCATCAATATCTGTATTCAATACAATATATTAGACTCTACTGATACAGACATCACCTGCAGTACATCTACCTCATACCATCAATATCTGTATTCAATACAATATATTAGACTCTATTGATACAGACACCACCTGCAGTACATCTACCTTATACCATCAATATCTGTATTCAATACAATATATTAGACTCTACTGATACAGATATCACCTGTAGTACATCTACCTTATACCATCAATATCTGTATTCAATACAATATATTAGACATCACTGATACAGACATCACCTGTAGTACATCTACCTCATACCATCAATATCTGTATTCAATACAATATATTAGACTCTACTGATACAGACATCACCTGCAGTACATCTACCTCATACCATCAATATCTGTATTCAATACAATATATTAGACTCTATTGATACAGACACCACCTGCAGTACATCTACCTTATACCATCAATATCTGTATTCAATACAATATATTAGACTCTACTGATACAGATATCACCTGTAGTACATCTACCTTATACCATCAATATCTGTATTCAATACAATATATTAGACATCACTGATACAGACATCACCTGTAGTACATCTACCTCATACCATCAATATCTGTATTCAATACAATATATTAGACTCTACTGATACAGACATCACCTGTAGTACATCTACCTTATACCATCAATATCTGTATTCAATACAATATATTAGACTCTACTGATACAGACACCACCTGCAGTACATCTAGCTTATACCATCAATATCTGTATTCAATACAATATATTAGACTCTACTGATACAGACATCACCTGCAGTACATCTACCTTATACCATCAATATCTGCATTCAATACAATATATTAGACTCTACTGATACAGACACCACCTGCAGTACATCTACCTCATACCATCAATATCTGTATTCAATACAATATATTAGACTCTACTGACACAGACATCACCTGCAGTATATCTACCTTATACCATCAATATCTGTATTCAATACAATATATTAGACTCTACTGGTACAGACATCACCTGCAGTACATCTACCTTATACCATCAATATCTGTATTCAATACAATATATTAGACATCACTGATACAGACATCACCTGTGGTACATCTACCTCATACCATCAATATCTGTATTCAATACAATATATTAGACTCTACTGATACAGACATCACCTGTAGTACATCTACCTCATACCATCAATATCTGTATTCAATACAATATATTAGACTCTACTGATACAGACACCACCTGTAGTACATCTACCTTATACCATCAATATCTATATTCAATACAATATATTAGACTCTACTGATACACACATCACCTGCAGTACATCTACCTTATACCATCAATATCTGTATTCAATACAATATATTAGACTCTACTGATACAGACACCACCTGTAGTACATCTACCTCATATCATCAATATCTATATTCAATACAATATATTAGACATCACTGATATAGACATCACCTGCAGTACATCTACCTTATACCATCAATATCTATATTCAATACAATATATTAGACATTACTGATACAGACATCACCTGTAGTACATCTACCTCATACCATCAATATCTGTATTCAATACAATATATTAGACTCTACTGATACAGACATCACCTGCAGTACATCTACCTCATACCATCAATATCTGTATTCAATACAATATATTAGACTCTACTGATACAGACACCACCTGTAGTACATCTACCTCATACCATCAATATCTGTATTCAATACAATATATTAGACTCTACTGATACAGACATCACCTGCAGTACATCTACCTCATATCATCAATATCTGTATTCATTACAATATATTAGACATTACTGATACAGACATCACCTGCAGTACATCTACCTTATACCATCAATATCTGTATTCAATACAATATATTAGACATCACTGATACAGACATCACCTGCAGTACATCTACCTTATACCATCAATATCTGTATTCAATACAATATATTAGACATCACTGATACAGACATCACCTGTGGTACATCTACCTCATACCATCAATATCTGTATTCAATACAATATATTAGACTCTACTGATACAGACATCACCTGTAGTACATCTACCTCATACCATCAATATCTGTATTCAATACAATATATTAGACTCTACTGATACAGACACCACCTGTAGTACATCTACCTTATACCATCAATATCTATATTCAATACAATATATTAGACTCTACTGATACACACATCACCTGCAGTACATCTACCTTATACCATCAATATCTGTATTCAATACAATATATTAGACTCTACTGATACAGACACCACCTGTAGTACATCTACCTTGTACCATCAATATCTATATTCAATACAATATATTAGACATCACTGATATAGACATCACCTGCAGTACATCTACCTTATACCATCAATATCTATATTCAATACAATATATTAGACATTACTGATACAGACATCACCTGTAGTACATCTACCTCATACCATCAATATCTGTATTCAATACAATATATTAGACTCTACTGATACAGACATCACCTGCAGTACATCTACCTCATACCATCAATATCTGTATTCAATACAATATATTAGACTCTACTGATACAGACACCACCTGTAGTACATCTACCTCATACCATCAATATCTGTATTCAATACAATATATTAGACTCTACTGATACAGACATCACCTGCAGTACATCTACCTCATATCATCAATATCTGTATTCATTACAATATATTAGACATTACTGATACAGACATCACCTGCAGTACATCTACCTTATACCATCAATATCTGTATTCAATACAATATATTAGACATCACTGATACAGACATCACCTGCAGTACATCTACCTTATACCATCAATATCTGTATTCAATACAATATATTAGACATCACTGATACAGACATCACCTGTAGTACATCTACCTCATACCATCAATATCTGTATTCAATACAATATATTAGACTCTACTGATACAGACATCACCTGCAGTACATCTACCTCATACCATCAATATCTGTATTCAATACAATATATTAGACTCTACTGATACAGACACCACCTGTAGTACATCTACCTCATACCATCAATATCTGTATTCAATACAATATATTAGACTCTACTGATACAGACATCACCTGCAGTACATCTACCTCATATCATCAATATCTGTATTCATTACAATATATTAGACATTACTGATACAGACATCACCTGCAGTACATCTACCTTATACCATCAATATCTGTATTCAATACAATATATTAGACATCACTGATACAGACATCACCTGCAGTACATCTACCTTATACCATCAATATCTGTATTCAATACAATATATTAGACATCACTGATACAGACATCACCTGTGGTACATCTACCTCATACCATCAATATCTGTATTCAATACAATATATTAGACTCTACTGATACAGACATCACCTGCAGTACATCTACCTCATACCATCAATATCTGTATTCATTACAATATATTAGACATTACTGATACAGACATCACCTGCAGTACGTCTACCTTATACCATCAATATCTGTATTCAATACAATATATTAGACTCTACTGATACAGACATCACCTGCAGTACATCTACCTCATACCATCAATATCTGTATTCATTACAATATATTAGACATTACTGATACAGACATCACCTGCAGTACATCTACCTTATACAATCAATATCTGTATTCAATACAATATATTAGACTCTACTGATACAGACATCACCTGTGGTACATCTACCTCATACCATCAATATCTGTATTCAATACAATATATTAGACTCTACTGATACAGACATCACCTGTAGTACATCTACCTCATACCATCAATATCTGTATTCAATACAATATATTAGACTCTACTGATACAGACACCACCTGTAGTACATCTACATCATACCATCAATATCTGTATTCAATACAATATATTAGACTCTACTGATACAGACATCACCTGCAGTACCATCTACCTCATACCATCAATATCTGTATTCATTACAATATATTAGACATTACTGATACAGACATCACCTGCAGTACATCTACCTTATACCATCAATATCTGTATTCAATACAATATATTAGACTCTACTGATACAGACATCACCTGTAGTACATCTACCTCATACCATCAATATCTGTATTCAATACAATATATTAGACTCTACTGATACAGACATCACCTGCAGTACATCTACCTCATACCATCAATATCTGTATTCAATACAATATATTAGACTCTACTGATACAGACACCACCTGTAGTACATCTACCTCATACCATCAATATCTGTATTCAATACAATATATTAGACTCTACTGATACAGACATCACCTGCAGTACATCTACCTCATACCATCAATATCTGTATTCATTACAATATATTAGACATTACTGATACAGACATCACCTGCAGTACATCTACCTTATACCATCAATATCTGTATTCAATACAATATATTAGACATCACTGATACAGACATCACCTGTGGTACATCTACCTCATACCATCAATATCTGTATTCAATACAATATATTAGACTCTACTGATACAGACATCACCTGTAGTACATCTACCTCATACAATCAATATCTGTATTCAATACAATATATTAGACTCTACTGATACAGACACCACCTGTAGTACATCTACCTTATACCATCAATATCTATATTCAATACAATATATTAGACTCTACTGATACAGACATCACCTGCAGTACATCTACCTTATACCATCAATATCTGTATTCAATACACTCCTATTTTCAAAAAAGGAGACAAAACAAATCCAAACAATTACAGAGGCATCACACTTCTTAATAGTGTCAGTAAACTTTTCACCTCCATTCTTAAGCAACGGCTTTTGAAACATCTAAAGGAAAACAACACAATTATCAGAGAACAAATAGGATTCATGCCAAACTGTAGCACCAAAGACCATTTATTTGTCCTCAAACAACTAACCACAAAATACCTGAGCAACAAAAAGACTTTGTTTGCTTGTTTCATTGACTTCCAGAAAGCCTTTGATTCCATCTGGCATCTAGGTCTCTTCTGGAAACTTATCCAAAGTGGTATTACAGGTAAATTCTACAACATCATAAAATCCATTTATCTGAACTCAACAGGATGTGTTAAACTTTAAAACAGTGTGTAACAGACAGCTTCACAATTAATAGAGGAATTAGACAAGGGGATGGACTCAGCCCACTCCTTTTCAATATCTATGTAAATGACATTAAAACATCATTAGACTTGGCTCATAATGACCCACCAAGTCTCCTAAACACAAGTCTCCCATGTCTGCTATATGCAGACGACCTTGTAGTATTATCCCAATCACATACTGGCTTACAAAATGCCATAAATTCTCTTGAAACTTACTGTCAGAAATGGAAACTCAATATTAATATCTCTAAGTCAAAAATCATCATGTTTAGTAGGTCAAAAAAATCACAGGACAAACTAAAATTCTATGTTGATGGAAAGGAACTTGAAAATACAAAAACCTACACATACCTTGGCATTAAACTACACAAATCAGGTAAATTCATCGGAGCACAAGAAGACCTCAGAGCTAGAGCAATGAAGGCATGTTTCAAAATGAAACAAATGCTATTCTCAGAAAAACTAACTCCAATCAAAACATACTTAAAAATGTTCGATGCAATTGTAAAACCAATTATGCTTTACTGCAGTGAAATTTGGACGAGCGAGAACATCAATAAATCGCATCTAATGGCAAATCTGTCAACACCAATGGAAAAAGTACAAATACATTTCTGCAAATACCTTCTAAAAGTAAATAGCAAAGCAAGTAATTTGGCAAGCCTACTAGAGTTGGGAAGATATCCTCTCCTAGCATCAAGCTTAAAATATATGATCAAATATTGGATCAAAATTAATAATTCTAACCCAAATTCGCTAGTACATGAAGCTTACAATCTTGGGATACATCTTGATAAAAAAGGAAAAGACAACTGGGTAACAGACATAAAACAAATTTTAGAAAATTTAAATATGGGAAATATTTGGGAAAACCATAAATCTCTTGATGAAAAACAAATCACTGAAACAGTAACGCGCAAACTAGAACAATCCTTTGAAATACATAGTACAGAAACATTACACGATGACAATAAAGGTAAAAACCATAAAAACAAGTTACGAACCTATAGGAAAATTAAAACAGAATTTGCATATGAAAAATATCTCACCACAATCAAAAATCCAAATCATAGAGCAGCTATGACAAAACTCAGAATAAGTGCTCATACCCTTCAAATCGAAAGGGGCAGATATAATAACATTTTAGCGGAGGACCGAATTTGCCCAGTTTGTGACAAACAGGAAATTGAAAACGAAAAACATTTTCTTCTCAATTGTGATTTATACAAGAAGGAACGAGAAATCATGATCAAGAATATTAAATACAATATAAGCAACTTGGGGACGGATGACGAAAAACTTACAAATATACTAAAAATTAAAAATGACAAAACAATCATTGAACTAGGAAAATTCATCCACACTTGTTTCAAATTACGACAAGAAAAAATCTTAAAATGCCAGTTGCCTCAACCAACCGCCAAATAATTTAATTTAATTTTATTTTTTATTTTCTATTGTCTTTGAATGTCTTGTGTTATTTTTTTTTTTTTTTTTTTTTTTTTTTTTTTGTTTGCTATCTTTTTTGTATTACTTTATTGTAATTTCAACTAAGATCCCACTCCGGGATACGGTTTCAATAAAGATTATTATTATTATTATTATTATTATTCAAATACAATATATTAGACTCTACTGATACAGACACCACCTGTAGTACATCTACCTTGTACCATCAATATCTATATTCAATACAATATATTAGACTCTACTGATACACACATCACCTGCAGTACATCTACATCATACCATCAATATCTGTATTCAATACAATATATTAGACATCACTGATGCAGACATCACCTGCAGGACATCTACCTCATACCATCAATATCTGTATTCAATACAATATATTAGACATCACTGATACAGACATCACCTGCAGTACATCTACCTCATACCATCAATATCTGTATTCAATACAATATATTAGACATCAGTGATACAGACATCACCTGCAGCACGTCTACCTTATACCATCAATATCTGTATTCAATACAATATATTAGACTCTACTGATACAGACATCACCTGCAGTACATCTACCTCATACCATCAATATCTGTATTCATTACAATATATTAGACATTACTGATACAGACATCACCTGCAGTACATCTACCTTATACCATCAATATCTGTATTCAATACAATATATTAGACATCACTGATACAGACATCACCTGTGGTACATCTACCTCATACCATCAATATCTGTATTCAATACAATATATTAGACTCTACTGATACAGACATCACCTGTAGTACATCTACCTCATACCATCAATATCTGTATTCAATACAATATATTAGACTCTACTGATACAGACACAACCTGTAGTACATCTACCTTATACCATCAATATCTATATTCAATACAATATATTAGACTCTACTGATACACACATCACCTGCAGTACATCTACCTTATACCATCAATATCTGTATTCAATACAATATATTAGACTCTACTGATACACACATCACCTGCAGTACATCTACATCATACCATCAATATCTGTATTCAATACAATATATTAGACATCACTGATACAGACATCACCTGCAGGACATCTACCTCATACCATCAATATCTGTATTCAATACAATATATTAGACATCACTGATACAGACATCACCTGCAGTACATCTACCTCATACCATCAATATCTGTATTCAATACAATATATTAGACATCAGTGATACAGACATCACCTGCAGCATGTCTACCTTATACCATCAATATCTGTATTCAATACAATATATTAGACTCTACTGATACAGACATCACCTGCAGTACATCTACCTCATACCATCAATATCTGTATTCATTACAATATATTAGACATTACTGATACAGACATCACCTGCAGTACATCTACCTTATACCATCAATATCTGTATTCAATACAATATATTAGACATCACTGATACAGACATCACCTGTGGTACATCTACCTCATACCATCAATATCTGTATTCAATACAATATATTAGACTCTACTGATACAGACATCACCTGTAGTACATCTACCTCATACCTTCAATATCTGTATTCAATACAATATATTAGACTCTACTGATACAGACACAACCTGTAGTACATCTACCTTATACCATCAATATCTATATTCAATACAATATATTAGACTCTACTGATACACACATCACCTGCAGTACATCTACCTTATACCATCAATATCTGTATTCAATACAATATATTAGACTCTACTGATACAGACACCACCTGTAGTACATCTACCTTGTACCATCAATATCTATATTCAATACAATATGTAAGACTCTACTGATACAGACATCACCTGCAGTACATCTACCTTATACCATCAATATCTGTATTCAATATAATATATTAGACTCTACTGATACACACATCACCTGCAGTACATCTACCTCATACCATCAATATCTGTATTCAATACAATATATTAGACATCACTGATACAGACATCACCTGCAGTACATCTACCTCATACCATCAATATCTGTATTCAATACAATATATTAGACATCAGTGATACAGACATCACCTGCAGTACGTCTACCTTATACCATCAATATCTGTATTCAATACAATATATAAGACTCTACTGATACAGACACCAACTGCAGTACATCTACCTCATACCATCAATATCTGTATTCAATACAATATATTAGACTCTACTGATACAGACACCACCTGCAGTACATCTGCCTCATACCATCAATATCTGCATTCAATACAATATATTAGACTCTACTGATACAGACACCACCTGCAGTACATCTGCCTCATACCATCAATATCTGTATTCAATACAATATATTAGACATCACTGATACAGACATCACCTGCAGTACATCTATCTCATACCATCAATATCTGTATTCAATACAATATATTAGACATCACTGATACAGACATCACCTGTAGTACATCTACCTCATACCATCAATATCTGTATTCAATACAATATATTAGACTCTACTGATACAGACACCAACTGCAGTACATCTACCTCATACCATCAATATCTGTATTCAATACAATATATTAGACTCTACTGATACAGACACCACCTGCAGTACATCTGCCTCATACCATCAATATCTGCATTCAATACAATATATTAGACTCTACTGATACAGACACCACCTGCAGTACATCTGCCTCATACCATCAATATCTGTATTCAATACAATATATTAGACATCACTGATACAGACATCACCTGCAGTACATCTATCTCATACCATCAATATCTGTATTCAATACAATATATTAGACTCTACTGATACAGACACCACCTGCAGTACATCTGCCTCATACCATCAATATCTGTATTCAATACAATATATTAGACATCACTGATACAGACATCACCTGCAGTACATCTATCTCATACCATCAATATCTGTATTCAATACAATATATTAGACTCTACTGATACAGACATCACCTGTAGTACATCTACCTTATACCATCAATATCTGTATTCAATACAATATATTAGACATCACTGATACAGACATCACCTGTAGTACATCTACCTTATACCATCAATATCTGTATTCAATACAATATATTAGACTCTACTGATACAGACATCACCTGCAGTACATCTACCTCATACCATCAATATCTGTATTCAATACAATATATTAGACTCTACTGATACAGACATCACCTGCAGTACATCTACCTTATACCATCAATATCTGTATTCAATATAATATATTAGACATCACTGATACAGACATCACCTGCAGTACATCTACCTCATACCATCAATATCTGTATTCAATACAATATATTAGACATCACTGATACAGACATCACCTGTAGTACATCTACCTCATACCATCAATATCTGTATTCAATACAATATATTAGACATCACTGATATAGACATCACCTGCAGTACATCTACCTCATACCATCAATATCTGTATTCAATACAATATATTAGACTCTACTGATACAGACACCACCTGCAGTACATCTACCTTATACCATCAATATCTGTATTCAATATAACATATTAGACATCACTGATACAGACATCACCTGCAGTACATCTACCTCATACCATCAATATCTGTATTCAAGACAATATATTAGACATCACTGATACAGACATCACCTGTAGTACATCTACCTTATACCATCAATATCTGTATTCAATACAATATATTAGACATCACTGATACAGACATCACCTGCAGTACATCTACCTTATACCATCAATATCTGTATTCAATACAATATATTATACTCTACTGATACAGACATCACCTGTAGTACATCTACCTCATACCATCAATATCTGTATTCAATACAATATATTATACATCACTGATACAGATATCACCTGTAGTACATCTACCTCATACCATCAATATCTGTATTCAATACAATATATTAGACTCTACTGATACAGACATCACCTGTAGTACATCTACCTTATACCATCAATATCTGTATTCAATACAATATATTAGACTTTACTGATACAGACATCACCTGTAACACATCTACCTTATACCATCAATATCTGTATTCAATACAATATATTAGACTCTACTGATACAGACATCACCTGTAGTACATCTACCTCATACCATCAATATCTGTATTCAATACAATATATTAGACTCTACTGATACAGACACACAGTACATCTACCTCATACCATCAATATCTGTATACAGTACAATATATTAGACATCACTGATACAGACACCACCTGCAGTACATCTACCTCATACCATCAATATCTGTATTCAATACAATATATTAGACTCTACTGACACAGACATCACCTGCAGTATATCTACCTTATACCATCAATATCTGTATTCAATACAATATATTAGACTCTACTGGTACAGACATCATCTGCAGTACATCTACATTATACCATCAATATCTGTATTCAATACAATATATTAGACATCACTGATACAGACATCACCTGTGGTACATCTACCTCATACCATCAATATCTGTATTCAATACAATATATTAGACTCTACTGATACAGACATCACCTGTAGTACATCTACCTCATACCATCAATATCTGTATTCAATACAATATATTAGACTCTACTGATACAGACACCACCTGTAGTACATCTACCTTATACCATCAATATCTATATTCAATACAATATATTAGACTCTACTGATACACACATCACCTGCAGTACATCTACCTTATACCATCAATATCTGTATTCAATACAATATATTAGACTCTACTGATACAGACACCACCTGTAGTACATCTACCTTGTACCATCAATATCTATATTCAATACAATATATTAGACATCACTGATATAGACATCACCTGCAGTACATCTACCTTATACCATCAATATCTGTATTCAATACAATATATTAGACTCTACTGATACAGACATCACCTGTAGTACATCTACCTCATACCATCAATATCTGTATTCAATACAATATATTAGACTCTACTGATACAGACATCACCTGCAGTACATCTACCTCATACCATCAATATCTGTATTCAATACAATATATTAGACTCTACTGATACAGACACCACCTGTAGTACATCTACCTCATACCATCAATATCTGTATTCAATACAATATATTAGACTCTACTGATACAGACACCACCTGCAGTACATCTATCTCATACAATCAATATCTGTATTCAATACAATATATTAGACATCACTGATACAGACATCACCTGCAGTACATCTACATCATACCATCAATATCTGTATTCAATACAATATATTAGACTCTACTGATACAGACATCACCTGCAGTACATCTACCTCATACCATCAATATCTGTATTCATTACAATATATTAGACATTACTGATACAGACATCACCTGCAGTACATCTACCTTATACCATCAATATCTGTATTCAATACAATATATTAGACTCTACTGATACAGACATCACCTGCAGTACATCTACCTCATACCATCAATATCTGTATTCATTACAATATATTAGACATTACTGATACAGACATCACCTGCAGTACATCTACCTTATACCATCAATATCTGTATTCAATACAATATATTAGACTCTACTGATACAGACATCACCTGTAGTACATCTACCTCATACCATCAATATCTGTATTCAATACAATATATTAGACTCTATTGATACAGACATCACCTGCAGTACATCTACCTCATACCATCAATATCTGTATTCAATACAATATATTAGACTCTACTGATACAGACACCACCTGTAGTACATCTACCTCATACCATCAATATCTGTATTCAATACAATATATTAGACTCTACTGATACAGACATCACCTGCAGTACATCTACCTCATACCATCAATATCTGTATTCATTACAATATATTAGACATTACTGATACAGACATCACCTGCAGTACATCTACCTTATACCATCAATATCTGTATTCATTACAATATATTAGACTCTACTGATACAGACATCACCTGCAGTACATCTACCTCATACCATCAATATCTGTATTCATTACAATATATTAGACATTACTGATACAGACATCACCTGCAGTACATCTACCTTGTACCATCAATATCTATATTCAATACAATATATTAGACTCTACTGATACAGACACCACCTGTAGTACATCTACCTTGTACCATCAATATCTATATTCAATACAATATATTAGACTCTACTGATACACACATCACCTGCAGTACATCTACCTCATACCATCAATATCTGTATTCAATACAATATATTAGACATCACTGATACAGACATCACCTGCAGGACATCTACCTCATACCATCAATATCTGTATTCAATACAATATATTAGACATCACTGATACAGACACCACCTGTAGTACAACTACCTTATACCATCAATATCTGTATTCAATACAATATATTAGACTCTACTGATACAGACACCACCTGCAGTACATCTGCCTCATACCATCAATATCTGTATTCAATACAATATATTAGACTCTACTGATACAGACACCACCTGTAGTACATCTACCTCATACCATCAATATCTGTATTCAATACAATATATTAGACTCTACTGATACAGACACCACCTGCAGTACATCTGCCTCATACAATCAATATCTGTATTCAATACAATATATTAGACATCACTGATACAGACATCACCTGCAGTACATCTATCTCATACCATCAATATCTGTATTCAATACAATATATTAGACATCACTGATACAGACATCACCTGTAGTACATCTACCTCATACCATCAATATCTATATTCAATACAATAGTCAATATCTGTATTCAATACAATATATTAGACATCACTGATACAGACATCACCTGTAGTACATCTACCTCATACCATCAATATCTGTATTCAATACAATATATTGACTCTACTGATACAGACATCACCTGCAGTACATCTACCTCATACCATCAATATCTGTATTCAATACAATATATTAGACTCTACTGATACAGACATCACCTGTGGTACATCTACCTCATACCATCAATATCTGTATTCAATACAATATATTAGACTCTACTGATACAGACATCACCTGTAGTACATCTACCTCATACCATCAATATCTGTATTCAATACAATATATTAGACTCTACTGATACAGACACCACCTGTAGTACATCTACATCATACCATCAATATCTGTATTCAATACAATATATTAGACTCTACTGATACAGACATCACCTGCAGTACCATCTACCTCATACCATCAATATCTGTATTCATTACAATATATTAGACATTACTGATACAGACATCACCTGCAGTACATCTACCTTATACCATCAATATCTGTATTCAATACAATATATTAGACTCTACTGATACAGACATCACCTGTAGTACATCTACCTCATACCATCAATATCTGTATTCAATACAATATATTAGACTCTACTGATACAGACATCACCTGCAGTACATCTACCTCATACCATCAATATCTGTATTCAATACAATATATTAGACTCTACTGATACAGACACCACCTGCAGTACATCTGCCTCATACCATCAATATCTGCATTCAATACAATATATTAGACATCACTGATACAGACATCACCTGTACCGGTAGTACATCTACCTCATACCATCAATATCTGTATTCATTACAATATATTAGACTCTACTGATACAGACATCATCTGCAGTACATCTACATTTTGTACCTCATACCATCAATATCTGTATTCAATACAATATATTAGACTCTACTGATACAGACACCACCTGTAGTACATCTACCTTATACCATCATTATCTGTATTCAATACAATCAATTGGACTCTACTAATACAGACATCACCTGCAGTACATCTACCTCATACCATCAATATCTGTATTCAATACAATATATTAGACTCTACTGATACAGACATCACCTGTAGTACATCTGCCTCATACCATCAATATCTGTATTCAATACAATATATTAGACTCTACTGATACAGACATCACCTGTAGTACATCTACCTTATACCATCAATATCTGTATTCAATACAATATATTAGACTCTACTGATACAGACACCACCTGTAGTACATCTACCTTATACCATCATTATCTGTATTCAATACAATCAATTGGACTCTACTAATACAGACATCACCTGCAGTACATCTACCTCATACCATCAATATCTGTATTCAATACAATATATTAGACTCTACTGATACAGACACCACCTGCAGTACATCTACCTTATACCATCAATATCTGCATTCAATATAATATATTAGACATCACTGATACAGACATCACCTGCAGTACATGTACCTCATACCATCAATATCTGTATTCAATACAATATATTAGACATCACTGATACAGACATCACCTGTAGTACATCTACCTTATACCATCAATATCTGTATTCAATACAATATATTAGACATCACTGATATAGACATCACCTGCAGTACATCTACCTTATACCATCAATAACTGTATTCAATACAATATATTATACTCTACTGATACAGACATCACCTGTAGTACATCTACCTCATACCATCAATATCTGTATTCAATACAATATATTAGACATCACTGATACAGATATCACCTGTAGTACATCTACCTCATACCATCAATATCTGTATTCAATACAATATATTAGACTCTACTGATAGAGACATCACCTGTAACACATCTACCTTATACCATCAATATCTGTATTCAATACAATATATTAGACTCTACTGATACAGACACCACCTGTAGTACATCTACCTCATACCATCAATATCTGTATTCAATACAATATATTAGACTCTACTGATACAGACACCACCTGCAGTACATCTATCTCATACAATCAATATCTGTATTCAATACAATATATTAGACATCACTGATACAGACATCACCTGCAGTACATCTACATCATACCATCAATATCTGTATTCAATACAATATATTAGACTCTACTGATACAGACATCACCTGCAGTACATCTACCTCATACCATCAATATCTGTATTCATTACAATATATTAGACATTACTGATACAGACATCACCTGCAGTACATCTACCTTATACCATCAATATCTGTATTCAATACAATATATTAGACTCTACTGATACAGACATCACCTGCAGTACATCTACCTCATACCATCAATATCTGTATTCATTACAATATATTAGACATTACTGATACAGACATCACCTGCAGTACATCTACCTTATACCATCAATATCTGTATTCAATACAATATATTAGACTCTACTGATACAGACATCACCTGTAGTACATCTACCTCATACCATCAATATCTGTATTCAATACAATATATTAGACTCTATTGATACAGACATCACCTGCAGTACATCTACCTCATACCATCAATATCTGTATTCAATACAATATATTAGACTCTACTGATACAGACACCACCTGTAGTACATCTACCTCATACCATCAATATCTGTATTCAATACAATATATTAGACTCTACTGATACAGACATCACCTGCAGTACATCTACCTCATACCATCAATATCTGTATTCATTACAATATATTAGACATTACTGATACAGACATCACCTGCAGTACATCTACCTTATACCATCAATATCTGTATTCATTACAATATATTAGACTCTACTGATACAGACATCACCTGCAGTACATCTACCTCATACCATCAATATCTGTATTCATTACAATATATTAGACATTACTGATACAGACATCACCTGCAGTACATCTACCTTGTACCATCAATATCTATATTCAATACAATATATTAGACTCTACTGATACAGACACCACCTGTAGTACATCTACCTTGTACCATCAATATCTATATTCAATACAATATATTAGACTCTACTGATACACACATCACCTGCAGTACATCTACCTCATACCATCAATATCTGTATTCAATACAATATATTAGACATCACTGATACAGACATCACCTGCAGGACATCTACCTCATACCATCAATATCTGTATTCAATACAATATATTAGACATCACTGATACAGACACCACCTGTAGTACAACTACCTTATACCATCAATATCTGTATTCAATACAATATATTAGACTCTACTGATACAGACACCACCTGCAGTACATCTGCCTCATACCATCAATATCTGTATTCAATACAATATATTAGACTCTACTGATACAGACACCACCTGCAGTACATCTGCCTCATACCATCAATATCTGTATTCAATACAATATATTAGACTCTACTGATACAGACACCACCTGTAGTACATCTACCTCATACCATCAATATCTGTATTCAATACAATATATTAGACTCTACTGATACAGACACCACCTGCAGTACATCTGCCTCATACAATCAATATCTGTATTCAATACAATATATTAGACATCACTGATACAGACATCACCTGTAGTACATCTACCTCATACCATCAATATCTATATTCAATACAATAGTCAATATCTGTATTCAATACAATATATTAGACATCACTGATACAGACATCACCTGTAGTACATCTACCTCATACCATCAATATCTGTATTCAATACAATATATTGACTCTACTGATACAGACATCACCTGCAGTACATCTACCTCATACCATCAATATCTGTATTCAATACAATATATTAGACTCTACTGATACAGACATCACCTGTGGTACATCTACCTCATACCATCAATATCTGTATTCAATACAATATATTAGACTCTACTGATACAGACATCACCTGTAGTACATCTACCTCATACCATCAATATCTGTATTCAATACAATATATTAGACTCTACTGATACAGACACCACCTGTAGTACATCTACATCATACCATCAATATCTGTATTCAATACAATATATTAGACTCTACTGATACAGACATCACCTGCAGTACCATCTACCTCATACCATCAATATCTGTATTCATTACAATATATTAGACATTACTGATACAGACATCACCTGCAGTACATCTACCTTATACCATCAATATCTGTATTCAATACAATATATTAGACTCTACTGATACAGACATCACCTGTAGTACATCTACCTCATACCATCAATATCTGTATTCAATACAATATATTAGACTCTACTGATACAGACATCACCTGCAGTACATCTACCTCATACCATCAATATCTGTATTCAATACAATATATTAGACTCTACTGATACAGACACCACCTGCAGTACATCTGCCTCATACCATCAATATCTGCATTCAATACAATATATTAGACATCACTGATACAGACATCACCTGTACCGGTAGTACATCTACCTCATACCATCAATATCTGTATTCATTACAATATATTAGACTCTACTGATACAGACATCATCTGCAGTACATCTACATTTTGTACCTCATACCATCAATATCTGTATTCAATACAATATATTAGACTCTACTGATACAGACACCACCTGTAGTACATCTACCTTATACCATCATTATCTGTATTCAATACAATCAATTGGACTCTACTAATACAGACATCACCTGCAGTACATCTACCTCATACCATCAATATCTGTATTCAATACAATATATTAGACTCTACTGATACAGACATCACCTGTAGTACATCTGCCTCATACCATCAATATCTGTATTCAATACAATATATTAGACTCTACTGATACAGACATCACCTGTAGTACATCTACCTTATACCATCAATATCTGTATTCAATACAATATATTAGACTCTACTGATACAGACACCACCTGTAGTACATCTACCTTATACCATCATTATCTGTATTCAATACAATCAATTGGACTCTACTAATACAGACATCACCTGCAGTACATCTACCTCATACCATCAATATCTGTATTCAATACAATATATTAGACTCTACTGATACAGACACCACCTGCAGTACATCTACCTTATACCATCAATATCTGCATTCAATATAATATATTAGACATCACTGATACAGACATCACCTGCAGTACATGTACCTCATACCATCAATATCTGTATTCAATACAATATATTAGACATCACTGATACAGACATCACCTGTAGTACATCTACCTTATACCATCAATATCTGTATTCAATACAATATATTAGACATCACTGATATAGACATCACCTGCAGTACATCTACCTTATACCATCAATAACTGTATTCAATACAATATATTATACTCTACTGATACAGACATCACCTGTAGTACATCTACCTCATACCATCAATATCTGTATTCAATACAATATATTAGACATCACTGATACAGATATCACCTGTAGTACATCTACCTCATACCATCAATATCTGTATTCAATACAATATATTAGACTCTACTGATAGAGACATCACCTGTAACACATCTACCTTATACCATCAATATCTGTATTCAATACAATATATTAGACTCTACTGATACAGACACCACCTGTAGTACATCTACCTCATACCATCAATATCTGTATTCAATACAATATATTAGACTCTACTGATACAGACACCACCTGTAGTACATCTACATCATACCATCAATATCTGTATTCAATACAATATATTAGACATCACTGATACAGACATCACCTGCAGTACATCTACCTTATACCATCAATATCTGCATTCAATATAATATATTAGACATCACTGATACAGACATCACCTGCAGTACATCTACCTCATACCATCAATATCTGTATTCAATACAATATATTAGACATCACTGATACAGACATCACCTGTAGTACATCTACCTTACACCATCAATATCTGTATTCAATACAATATATTAGACATCACTGATATAGACATCACCTGCAGTACATCTACCTCATACCATCAATATCTGTATTCAATACAATATATTAGACTCTACTGATACAGACACCACCTGCAGTACATCTGCCTCATACCATCAATATCTGCATTCAATACAATATATTAGACATCACTGATACAGACATCACCTGCAGTACATCTACATGTACCTCATACCATCAATATCTGTATTCAATACAATATATTAGACATCACTGATATAGACATCACCTGCAGTACATCTATCTCATACCATCAATATCTGTATTCAATACAATATATTAGACTCTACTGATACAGACACCACCTGTAGTACATCTACCTCATACCATCAATATCTGTATTCAATACAATATATTAGACATCACTGATACAGACATCACCTGTACCGGTAGTACATCTACCTCATACCATCAATATCTGTATTCATTACAATATATTAGACTCTACTGATACAGACATCATCTGCAGTACATCTACATTTTGTACCTCATACCATCAATATCTGTATTCAATACAATATATTAGACTCTACTGATACAGACACCACCTGTAGTACATCTACCTTATACCATCATTATCTGTATTCAATACAATCAATTGGACTCTACTAATACAGACATCACCTGCAGTACATCTACCTCATACCATCAATATCTGTATTCAATACAATATATTAGACATCACTGATACAGACATCACCTGCAGTACATCTACCTCATACCATCAATATCTGTATTCAATACAATATATTAGAGTCTACTGATACAGACATCACCTGTAGTACATCTGCCTCATACCATCAATATCTTATTCAATACAATATATTAGACTCTACTGATACAGACATCACCTGTAGTACATCTACCTTATACCATCAATATCTGTATTCAATACAATATATTAGACTCTACTGATACAGACACCACCTGTAGTACATCTACCTCATACCATCAATATCTGTATTCAATACAATATATTAGACTCTACTGATACAGACACCACCTGTACCGGTAGTACATCTACTTCATACCATCAATATCTGTATTCATTACAATATATTAGACTCTACTGATACAGACATCATCTGCAGTACATCTACATTTTGTACCTCATACCATCAATATCTGTATTCAATACAATATATTAGACTCTACTGATACAGACACCACCTGTAGTACATCTACCTTATACCATCATTATCTGTATTCAATACAATCAATTGGACTCTACTAATACAGACATCACCTGCAGTACATCTACCTCATACCATCAATATCTGTATTCAATACAATATATTAGAGTCTACTGATACAGACATCACCTGTAGTACATCTGCCTCATACCATCAATATCTTATTCAATACAATATATTAGACTCTACTGATACAGACATCACCTGTAGTACATCTACCTTATACCATCAATATCTGTATTCAATACAATATATTAGACTCTACTGATACAGACACCACCTGTAGTACATCTACCTTATACCATCATTATCTGTATTCAATACAATCAATTGGACTCTACTGATACAGACACCACCTGCAGTACATCTACCTTACACCATCAATATCTGCATTCAATATAATATATTAGACATCACTGATACAGACATCACCTGCAGTACATCTACCTCATACCATCAATATCTGTATTCAATACAATATATTAGACATCACTGATACAGACATCACCTGTAGTACATCTACCTTATACCATCAATATCTGTATTCAATACAATATATTAGACTCTACTGATAACGACATCACCTGTAGTACATCTACCTTATACCATCAATATCTGTATTCAATACAATATATTAGACTCTACTGATACAGACACCACCTGTAGTACATCTACCTTATACCATCATTATCTGTATTCAATACAATCAATTGGACTCTACTAATACAGACATCACCTGCAGTACATCTGCCTCATACCATCAATATCTGTATTCAATACAATATATTAGACATCACTGATACAGACATCACCTGCAGTACATCTATCTCATACCATCAATATCTGTATTCAATACAATATATTAGACATCACTGATACAGACATCACCTGTAGTACATCTACCTCATACCATCAATATCTGTATTCAATACAATAGTCAATATCTGTATTCAATACAATATATTAGACATCACTGATACAGACATCACCTGTAGTACATCTACCTCATACCATCAATATCTGTATTCAATACAATATATTAGACTCTACTGATACAGACATCACCTGTAGTACATCTACCTCATACCATCAATATCTGTATTCAATACAATATATTAGACTCTACTGATACAGACATCACCTGTGGTACATCTACCTCATACCATCAATATCTGTATTCAATACAATATATTAGACTCTACTGATACAGACATCACCTGTAGTACATCTACCTCATACCATCAATATCTGTATTCAATACAATATATTAGACTCTACTGATACAGACACCACCTGTAGTACATCTACATCATACCATCAATATCTGTATTCAATACAATATATTAGACTCTACTGATACAGACATCACCTGCAGTACCATCTACCTCATACCATCAATATCTGTATTCAATACAATATATTAGACATCACTGATACAAACATCACCTGCAGTACATCTACCTTATACCATCAATATCTGTATTCAATACAATATATTAGACTCTACTGATACAGACATCACCTGTAGTACATCTACCTCATACCATCAATATCTGTATTCAATACAATATATTAGACTCTACTGATACAGACATCACCTGCAGTACATCTACCTCATACCATCAATATCTGTATTCAATACAATATATTAGACATCACTGATACAGACATCACCTGCAGTACATCTACCTCATACCATCAATATCTGTATTCAATACAATATATTAGAGTCTACTGATACAGACATCACCTGTAGTACATCTGCCTCATACCATCAATATCTGTATTCAATACAATATATTAGACTCTACTGATACAGACATCACCTGTAGTACATCTACCTTATACCATCAATATCTGTATTCAATACAATATATTAGACTCTACTGATACAGACACCACCTGTAGTACATCTACCTTATACCATCATTATCTGTATTCAATACAATCAATTGGACTCTACTAATACAGACATCACCTGCAGTACATCTACCTCATACCATCAATATCTGTATTCAATACAATATATTAGACTCTACTGATACAGACACCACCTGCAGTACATCTACCTTATACCATCAATATCTGCATTCAATATAATATATTAGACATCACTGATACAGACATCACCTGCAGTACATGTACCTCATACCATCAATATCTGTATTCAATACAATATATTAGACATCACTGATACAGACATCACCTGTAGTACATCTACCTTATACCATCAATATCTGTATTCAATACAATATATTAGACATCACTGATATAGACATCACCTGCAGTACATCTACCTTATACCATCAATAACTGTATTCAATACAATATATTATACTCTACTGATACAGACATCACCTGTAGTACATCTACCTCATACCATCAATATCTGTATTCAATACAATATATTAGACATCACTGATACAGATATCACCTGTAGTACATCTACCTCATACCATCAATATCTGTATTCAATACAATATATTAGACTCTACTGATAGAGACATCACCTGTAACACATCTACCTTATACCATCAATATCTGTATTCAATACAATATATTAGACTCTACTGATACAGACACCACCTGTAGTACATCTACCTCATACCATCAATATCTGTATTCAATACAATATATTAGACTCTACTGATACAGACACCACCTGTAGTACATCTACATCATACCATCAATATCTGTATTCAATACAATATATTAGACATCACTGATACAGACATCACCTGCAGTACATCTACCTTATACCATCAATATCTGCATTCAATATAATATATTAGACATCACTGATACAGACATCACCTGCAGTACATCTACCTCATACCATCAATATCTGTATTCAATACAATATATTAGACATCACTGATACAGACATCACCTGTAGTACATCTACCTTACACCATCAATATCTGTATTCAATACAATATATTAGACATCACTGATATAGACATCACCTGCAGTACATCTACCTCATACCATCAATATCTGTATTCAATACAATATATTAGACTCTACTGATACAGACACCACCTGCAGTACATCTGCCTCATACCATCAATATCTGCATTCAATACAATATATTAGACATCACTGATACAGACATCACCTGCAGTACATCTACATGTACCTCATACCATCAATATCTGTATTCAATACAATATATTAGACATCACTGATATAGACATCACCTGCAGTACATCTATCTCATACCATCAATATCTGTATTCAATACAATATATTAGACTCTACTGATACAGACACCACCTGTAGTACATCTACCTCATACCATCAATATCTGTATTCAATACAATATATTAGACATCACTGATACAGACATCACCTGTACCGGTAGTACATCTACCTCATACCATCAATATCTGTATTCATTACAATATATTAGACTCTACTGATACAGACATCATCTGCAGTACATCTACATTTTGTACCTCATACCATCAATATCTGTATTCAATACAATATATTAGACTCTACTGATACAGACACCACCTGTAGTACATCTACCTTATACCATCATTATCTGTATTCAATACAATCAATTGGACTCTACTAATACAGACATCACCTGCAGTACATCTACCTCATACCATCAATATCTGTATTCAATACAATATATTAGACATCACTGATACAGACATCACCTGCAGTACATCTACCTCATACCATCAATATCTGTATTCAATACAATATATTAGAGTCTACTGATACAGACATCACCTGTAGTACATCTGCCTCATACCATCAATATCTTATTCAATACAATATATTAGACTCTACTGATACAGACATCACCTGTAGTACATCTACCTTATACCATCAATATCTGTATTCAATACAATATATTAGACTCTACTGATACAGACACCACCTGTAGTACATCTACCTCATACCATCAATATCTGTATTCAATACAATATATTAGACTCTACTGATACAGACACCACCTGTACCGGTAGTACATCTACTTCATACCATCAATATCTGTATTCATTACAATATATTAGACTCTACTGATACAGACATCATCTGCAGTACATCTACATTTTGTACCTCATACCATCAATATCTGTATTCAATACAATATATTAGACTCTACTGATACAGACACCACCTGTAGTACATCTACCTTATACCATCATTATCTGTATTCAATACAATCAATTGGACTCTACTAATACAGACATCACCTGCAGTACATCTACCTCATACCATCAATATCTGTATTCAATACAATATATTAGAGTCTACTGATACAGACATCACCTGTAGTACATCTGCCTCATACCATCAATATCTTATTCAATACAATATATTAGACTCTACTGATACAGACATCACCTGTAGTACATCTACCTTATACCATCAATATCTGTATTCAATACAATATATTAGACTCTACTGATACAGACACCACCTGTAGTACATCTACCTTATACCATCATTATCTGTATTCAATACAATCAATTGGACTCTACTGATACAGACACCACCTGCAGTACATCTACCTTACACCATCAATATCTGCATTCAATATAATATATTAGACATCACTGATACAGACATCACCTGCAGTACATCTACCTCATACCATCAATATCTGTATTCAATACAATATATTAGACATCACTGATACAGACATCACCTGTAGTACATCTACCTTATACCATCAATATCTGTATTCAATACAATATATTAGACTCTACTGATAACGACATCACCTGTAGTACATCTACCTTATACCATCAATATCTGTATTCAATACAATATATTAGACTCTACTGATACAGACACCACCTGCAGTACATCTAGCTTATACCATCAATATCTGTATTCAATACAATATATTAGACTCTACTGATACAGACATCACCTGTAGTACATCTACCTCATACCATCAATATCTGTATTCAATACAATATATTAGACTCTACTGATACAGACATCACCTGTGGTACATCTACCTCATACCATCAATATCTGTATTCAATACAATATATTAGACTCTACTGATACAGACATCACCTGCAGTACCATCTACCTCATACCATCAATATCTGTATTCAATACAATATATTAGACTCTACTGATACAGACACCACCTGCAGTACATCTATCTCATACCATCAATATCTGTATTCAATACAATATATTAGACATCACTGATACAGACATCACCTGTACCGGTAGTACATCTACCTCATACCATCAATATCTGTATTCATTACAATATATTAGACTCTACTGATACAGACATCATCTGCAGTACATCTACATTTTGTACCTCATACCATCAATATCTGTATTCAATACAATATATTAGACTCTACTGATACAGACACCACCTGTAGTACATCTACCTTATACCATCATTATCTGTATTCAATACAATCAATTGGACTCTACTAATACAGACATCACCTGCAGTACATCTGCCTCATACCATCAATATCTGTATTCAATACAATATATTAGACATCACTGATACAGACATCACCTGCAGTACATCTATCTCATACCATCAATATCTGTATTCAATACAATATATTAGACATCACTGATACAGACATCACCTGTAGTACATCTACCTCATACCATCAATATCTGTATTCAATACAATAGTCAATATCTGTATTCAATACAATATATTAGACATCACTGATACAGACATCACCTGTAGTACATCTACCTCATACCATCAATATCTGTATTCAATACAATATATTAGACTCTACTGATACAGACATCACCTGTAGTACATCTACCTCATACCATCAATATCTGTATTCAATACAATATATTAGACTCTACTGATACAGACATCACCTGTGGTACATCTACCTCATACCATCAATATCTGTATTCAATACAATATATTAGACTCTACTGATACAGACATCACCTGTAGTACATCTACCTCATACCATCAATATCTGTATTCAATACAATATATTAGACTCTACTGATACAGACACCACCTGTAGTACATCTACATCATACCATCAATATCTGTATTCAATACAATATATTAGACTCTACTGATACAGACATCACCTGCAGTACCATCTACCTCATACCATCAATATCTGTATTCAATACAATATATTAGACATCACTGATACAAACATCACCTGCAGTACATCTACCTTATACCATCAATATCTGTATTCAATACAATATATTAGACTCTACTGATACAGACATCACCTGTAGTACATCTACCTCATACCATCAATATCTGTATTCAATACAATATATTAGACTCTACTGATACAGACATCACCTGCAGTACATCTACCTCATACCATCAATATCTGTATTCAATACAATATATTAGACATCACTGATACAGACATCACCTGCAGTACATCTACCTCATACCATCAATATCTGTATTCAATACAATATATTAGAGTCTACTGATACAGACATCACCTGTAGTACATCTGCCTCATACCATCAATATCTTATTCAATACAATATATTAGACTCTACTGATACAGACATCACCTGTAGTACATCTACCTTATACCATCAATATCTGTATTCAATACAATATATTAGACTCTACTGATACAGACACCACCTGTAGTACATCTACCTCATACCATCAATATCTGTATTCAATACAATATATTAGACATCACTGATACAGACATCACCTGTACCGGTAGTACATCTACTTCATACCATCAATATCTGTATTCATTACAATATATTAGACTCTACTGATACAGACATCATCTGCAGTACATCTACATTTTGTACCTCATACCATCAATATCTGTATTCAATACAATATATTAGACTCTACTGATACAGACACCACCTGTAGTACATCTACCTTATACCATCATTATCTGTATTCAATACAATCAATTGGACTCTACTAATACAGACATCACCTGCAGTACATCTACCTCATACCATCAATATCTGTATTCAATACAATATATTAGAGTCTACTGATACAGACATCACCTGTAGTACATCTGCCTCATACCATCAATATCTTATTCAATACAATATATTAGACTCTACTGATACAGACATCACCTGTAGTACATCTACCTTATACCATCAATATCTGTATTCAATACAATATATTAGACTCTACTGATACAGACACCACCTGTAGTACATCTACCTTATACCATCATTATCTGTATTCAATACAATCAATTGGACTCTACTGATACAGACACCACCTGCAGTACATCTACCTTACACCATCAATATCTGCATTCAATATAATATATTAGACATCACTGATACAGACATCACCTGCAGTACATCTACCTCATACCATCAATATCTGTATTCAATACAATATATTAGACATCACTGATACAGACATCACCTGTAGTACATCTACCTTATACCATCAATATCTGTATTCAATACAATATATTAGACTCTACTGATAACGACATCACCTGTAGTACATCTACCTTATACCATCAATATCTGTATTCAATACAATATATTAGACTCTACTGATACAGACACCACCTGCAGTACATCTAGCTTATACCATCAATATCTGTATTCAATACAATATATTAGACTCTACTGATACAGACATCACCTGTAGTACATCTACCTCATACCATCAATATCTGTATTCAATACAATATATTAGACTCTACTGATACAGACATCACCTGTGGTACATCTACCTCATACCATCAATATCTGTATTCAATACAATATATTAGACTCTACTGATACAGACATCACCTGCAGTACCATCTACCTCATACCATCAATATCTGTATTCAATACAATATATTAGACTCTACTGATACAGACACCACCTGCAGTACATCTATCTCATACCATCAATATCTGTATTCAATACAATATATTAGACATCACTGATACAGACATCACCTGTACCGGTAGTACATCTACCTCATACCATCAATATCTGTATTCATTACAATATATTAGACTCTACTGATACAGACATCATCTGCAGTACATCTACATTTTGTACCTCATACCATCAATATCTGTATTCAATACAATATATTAGACTCTACTGATACAGACACCACCTGTAGTACATCTACCTTATACCATCATTATCTGTATTCAATACAATCAATTGGACTCTACTAATACAGACATCACCTGCAGTACATCTGCCTCATACCATCAATATCTGTATTCAATACAATATATTAGACATCACTGATACAGACATCACCTGCAGTACATCTATCTCATACCATCAATATCTGTATTCAATACAATATATTAGACATCACTGATACAGACATCACCTGTAGTACATCTACCTCATACCATCAATATCTGTATTCAATACAATAGTCAATATCTGTATTCAATACAATATATTAGACATCACTGATACAGACATCACCTGTAGTACATCTACCTCATACCATCAATATCTGTATTCAATACAATATATTAGACTCTACTGATACAGACATCACCTGTAGTACATCTACCTCATACCATCAATATCTGTATTCAATACAATATATTAGACTCTACTGATACAGACATCACCTGTGGTACATCTACCTCATACCATCAATATCTGTATTCAATACAATATATTAGACTCTACTGATACAGACATCACCTGTAGTACATCTACCTCATACCATCAATATCTGTATTCAATACAATATATTAGACTCTACTGATACAGACACCACCTGTAGTACATCTACATCATACCATCAATATCTGTATTCAATACAATATATTAGACTCTACTGATACAGACATCACCTGCAGTACCATCTACCTCATACCATCAATATCTGTATTCAATACAATATATTAGACATCACTGATACAAACATCACCTGCAGTACATCTACCTTATACCATCAATATCTGTATTCAATACAATATATTAGACTCTACTGATACAGACATCACCTGTAGTACATCTACCTCATACCATCAATATCTGTATTCAATACAATATATTAGACTCTACTGATACAGACATCACCTGCAGTACATCTACCTCATACCATCAATATCTGTATTCAATACAATATATTAGACTCTACTGATACAGACACCACCTGCAGTACATCTGCCTCATACCATCAATATCTGCATTCAATACAATATATTAGACATCACTGATACAGACATCACCTGCAGTACATCTACATGTACCTCATACCATCAATATCTGTATTCAATACAATATATTAGACTCTACTGATACAGACACCACCTGTAGTACATCTACCTCATACCATCAATATCTGTATTCAATACAATATATTAGACATCACTGATACAGACATCACCTGTACCGGTAGTACATCTACCTCATACCATCAATATCTGTATTCATTACAATATATTAGACTCTACTGATACAGACATCATCTGCAGTACATCTACATTTTGTACCTCATACCATCAATATCTGTATTCAATACAATATATTAGACTCTACTGATACAGACACCACCTGTAGTACATCTACATCATACCATCAATATCTGTATTCAATACAATATATTAGACTCTACTGATACAGACATCACCTGCAGTACCATCTACCTCATACCATCAATATCTGTATTCAATACAATATATTAGACATCACTGATACAGACATCACCTGCAGTACATCTACCTTATACCATCAATATCTGTATTCAATACAATATATTAGACTCTACTGATACAGACATCACCTGTAGTACATCTACCTCATACCATCAATATCTGTATTCATTACAATATATTAGACTCTACTGATACAGACATCATCTGCAGTACATCTACCTCATACCATCAATATCTGTATTCAATACAATATATTAGACTCTACTGATACAGACATCACCTGCAGTACATATACCTCATACCATCAATATCTGTATTCAATACAATATATTAGACTCTACTGATACAGACACCACCTGCAGTACATCTATCTCATACCATCAATATCTGTATTCAATACAATATATTAGACATCACTGATACAGACATCACCTGTACCGGTAGTACATCTACCTCATACCATCAATATCTGTATTCATTACAATATATTAGACTCTACTGATACAGACATCATCTGCAGTACATCTACATTTTGTACCTCATACCATCAATATCTGTATTCAATACAATATATTAGACTCTACTGATACAGACACCACCTGTAGTACATCTACCTTATACCATCATTATCTGTATTCAATACAATCAATTGGACTCTACTAATACAGACATCACCTGCAGTACATCTACCTCATACCATCAATATCTGTATTCAATACAATATATTAGACTCTACTGATACAGACATCACCTGTAGTACATCTGCCTCATACCATCAATATCTGTATTCAATACAATATATTAGACTCTACTGATACAGACATCACCTGTAGTACATCTACCTTATACCATCAATATCTGTATTCAATACAATATATTAGACTCTACTGATACAGACACCACCTGTAGTACATCTACCTTATACCATCATTATCTGTATTCAATACAATCAATTGGACTCTACTAATACAGACATCACCTGCAGTACATCTACCTCATACCATCAATATCTGTATTCAATACAATATATTAGACTCTACTGATACAGACACCACCTGCAGTACATCTACCTTATACCATCAATATCTGCATTCAATATAATATATTAGACATCACTGATACAGACATCACCTGCAGTACATCTACCTCATACCATCAATATCTGTATTCAATACAATATATTAGACATCACTGATACAGACATCACCTGTAGTACATCTACCTTATACCATCAATATCTGTATTCAATACAATATATTAGACATCACTGATATAGACATCACCTGCAGTACATCTACCTTATACCATCAATAACTGTATTCAATACAATATATTATACTCTACTGATACAGACATCACCTGTAGTACATCTACCTCATACCATCAATATCTGTATTCAATACAATATATTAGACATCACTGATACAGATATCACCTGTAGTACATCTACCTCATACCATCAATATCTGTATTCAATACAATATATTAGACTCTACTGATAGAGACATCACCTGTAACACATCTACCTTATACCATCAATATCTGTATTCAATACAAAATATTAGACTCTACTGATACAGACACCACCTGTAGTACATCTACCTCATACCATCAATATCTGTATTCAATACAATATATTAGACTCTACTGATACAGACACCACCTGCAGTACATCCAGCTCATGCAATCAATATCTGTATTCAATACAATATATTAGACATCACTGATACAGACATCACCTGCAGTACATCTACCTTATACCATCAATATCTGCATTCAATATAATATATTAGACACATCACCTGTAACACATCTACCTTATACCATCAATATCTGTATTCAATACAATATATTAGACTCTACTGATACAGACATCACCTGTAGTACATCTACCTCATACCATCAATATCTGTATTCAATACAATATATTAGACTCTACTGATACAGACATCACCTGCAGTACATCTACCTCATACCATCAATATCTGTATTCATTACAATATATTAGACATTACTGATACAGACATCACCTGCAGTACATCTACCTTATACCATCAATATCTGTATTCAATACAATATATTAGACTCTACTGATACAGACATCACCTGCAGTACATCTACCTCATACCATCAATATCTGTATTCATTACAATATATTAGACATTACTGATACAGACATCACCTGCAGTACATCTACCTTGTACCATCAATATCTATATTCAATACAATATATTAGACTCTACTGATACAGACACCACCTGTAGTACATCTACCTTGTACCATCAATATCTATATTCAATACAATATATTAGACTCTACTGATACACACATCACCTGCAGTACATCTACCTCATACCATCAATATCTGTATTCAATACAATATATTAGACATCACTGATACAGACATCACCTGCAGGACATCTACCTCATACCATCAATATCTGTATTCAATACAATATATTAGACATCACTGATACAGACACCACCTGTAGTACAACTACCTTATACCATCAATATCTGTATTCAATACAATATATTAGACTCTACTGATACAGACACCACCTGCAGTACATCTGCCTCATACCATCAATATCTGTATTCAATACAATATATTAGACTCTACTGATACAGACACCACCTGTAGTACATCTACATCATACCATCAATATCTGTATTCATTACAATATATTAGACTCTACTGATACAGACATCACCTGCAGTACATCCACCTCATACCATCAATATCTGTATTCAATACAATATATTAGACATCACTGATACAGACACCACCTGTAGTACATCTACCTCATACCATCAATATCTGTATTCAATACAATATATTAGACTCTACTGATACAGACACCACCTGCAGTACATCTGCCTCATACAATCAATATATGTATTCAATACAATATATTAGACATCACTGATACAGACATCACCTGCAGTACATCTATCTCATACCATCAATATCTGTATTCAATACAATATATTAGACATCACTGATACAGACATCACCTGTAGTACATCTACCTCATACCATCAATATCTGTATTCAATACAATAGTCAATATCTGTATTCAATACAATATATTAGACATCACTGATACAGACATCACCTGTAGTACATCTACCTCATACCATCAATATCTGTATTCAATACAATATATTAGACTCTACTGATACAGACATCACCTGCAGTACATCTACCTCATACCATCAATATCTGTATTCAATACAATATGTTAGACTCTACTGATACAGACATCACCTGTGGTACATCTACCTCATACCATCAATATCTGTATTCAATACAATATATTAGACTCTACTGATACAGACATCACCTGTAGTACATCTACCTCATACCATCAATATCTGTATTCAATACAATATATTAGACTCTACTGATACAGACACCACCTGTAGTACATCTACATCATACCATCAATATCTGTATTCAATACAATATATTAGACTCTACTGATACAGACATCACCTGCAGTACCATCTACCTCATACCATCAATATCTGTATTCATTACAATATATTAGACATTACTGATACAGACATCACCTGCAGTACATCTACCTTATACCATCAATATCTGTATTCAATACAATATATTAGACTCTACTGATACAGACATCACCTGTAGTACATCTACCTCATACCATCAATATCTGTATTCAATACAATATATTAGACTCTACTGATACAGACATCACCTGCAGTACATCTACCTCATACCATCAATATCTGTATTCAATACAATATATTAGACTCTACTGATACAGACACCACCTGCAGTACATCTACATGTACCTCATACCATCAATATCTGTATTCAATACAATATATTAGACTCTACTGATACAGACACCACCTGTAGTACATCTACCTCATACCATCAATATCTGTATTCAATACAATATATTAGACATCACTGATACAGACATCACCTGTACCGGTAGTACATCTACCTCACACCATCAATATCTGTATTCATTACAATATATTAGACTCTACTGATACAGACATCATCTGCAGTACATCTACATTTTGTACCTCATACCATCAATATCTGTATTCAATACAATATATTAGACTCTACTGATACAGACACCACCTGTAGTACATCTACCTTATACCATCATTATCTGTATTAAATACAATCAATTGGACTCTACTAATACAGACATCACCTGCAGTACATCTACCTCATACCATCAATATCTGTATTCAATACAATATATTAGACTCTACTGATACAGACATCACCTGTAGTACATATGCCTCATACCATCAATATCTGTATTCAATACAATATATTAGACTCTACTGATACAGACACCACCTGTAGTACATCTACCTTATACCATCAATATCTGTATTCAATACAATATATTAGACTCTACTGATACAGACATCACCTGTAGTACATCTACCTTATACCATCAATATCTGTATTCAATACAATATATTAGACTCTACTGATACAGACACCACCTGTAGTACATCTACCTTATACCATCATTATCTGTATTCAATACAATCAATTGGACTCTACTAATACAGACATCACCTGCAGTACATCCACCTCATACCATCAATATCTGTATTCAGTACAATATATTAGACTCTACTGATACAGACATCACCTGTAGTACATCTGCCTCATACCATCAATATCTGTATTCAATACAATATATTAGACTCTAATGATACAGACATCACCTGCAGTACATCTACCTCATACCATCAATATCTGTATTCAATACAATATATTAGACTCTACTGATACAGACATCACCTGCAGTACATCTACCTCATACCATCAATATCTGTATTCAATACAATATATTAGACTCTACTGATACAGACACCACCTGTAGTACATCTACCTTATACCATCAATATCTGTATTCAATACAATATACATATTAGACTCTACTGATACAGACATCACCTGTAGTACATCTACCTTATACCATCAATATCTGTATTCATTACAATATATTAGACATTACTGATACAGACATCACCTGCAGTACATCTACCTCATACCATCAATATCTGTATTCAATATTGCGATATGTAATATTGTATTTAAACAAATTGTGCTCAAGTCCATTATGGGGTGGCAGGGAGTTCATTATTGCCATATTTTATGTGTTGTCAATACCAGTGAATGGAACAGTTTCACTGTCACTGGCCTGTGAATCTGAATAATTTAAAGTGTCCTTCTAGAAAATGTTTCCACAATCTCATATGGCAAGCTAAGAAACTAGTTTTAATCCAACAAATCATTTACATGGCTAGTAACTGGTGTGTGGAGTAGCATTGTAGTAATTACCCGATCGAACAGCACATCGTGACTGATATATTGTTTCATTGTCTGCCATGGCTTTGCACTACACTACGCTAGATCACCGCTGTCAACCGTCAGGATCGACTGTGCGTTCCCAGGATTCATGTAGGTACTTGTATCGTTACCCCATCCCACAAGTGTTTTCAAACCATCAAGGTAGAAGTTATTGGCAACTGTCCTGACTGTGTAATAGTTATTTACAAATTCTGTGGGGAGGCCGGCCAGTGATTTGACAAATACTTTGAAGCCAAATTAACCTTAGAGCCATAACGAGCAAATGAACATGGCTGGAAAGCTAGAGAGTGTTAGCCATTCTAGAATAAGTAACAAAAGTGATTTTAATGTGATTGTATAAATAAAAAACACACCTGAGAACAGGAATACTTTCATTTGTTTATACAAACTGTGCTCCAGACTGTGACATTTACCAGGAAGGCGACGTTGAGAAAATACATGTCCCGTCTAGAAGCACGTGTGGTAGAAGGAACGAGCGTGATTTAGCGTACAGAGCAGACGACTATGCCCTCACAAAATTGTCTGATTTTGATATTGAAATCCGCTGTTATTGGCATTGAACCATTTTATTTGATCCGATTTTCGTATTAAATACTTGTTCTCTAGCAATTTCTCTTCTTTTTAAATAGTTTCTTTTTTATTCATTTTCGAAAACTACATTATATTCATATCCACGGCATGGGGCCTTGATGCTCAACAATGCGATACATTATCGCGAATAATCTGCTGCAATGACGTCATAAAATCTGGAATTGATAATGATATAATATAATGTGTGATAACATACTTGAGGAATTCCCTGAGATGACATAACTGCTTGGTTATAAAATATCCGTCCAAAATGTTCTCTATCCGGAAAAACGTTATCTTGACGAGGTAAATTAGCACCACCAGAATCAACTAGAAACAGAATAAACAAGACATTGACAATGACGAAGTTCTTATCTGTATTTACATTAAGGACACAATAAAGAAAGGAATTATATACAAATTTTACTGAAATGAAAAAAATTGTCTCACTATGTCCTAATTGAAACAAAATCGGGGTTAAGTATACTAAAATAAAAATAAAAATAACAAGATTGTTTTATGAACAGTAAAAACAGAGTCTAGTTAGTCATAGTGCTCACCTAAATATATACAAGGCAGCTTGTTCTCTTGAGCTATTTCTTGTGCTCTTAGATGTTTCTTCACTGTGATGGGATAGTAAGTACCAGCCTTCACAGTGGCATCATTTGCAATGATCAAACATTCCACACTGAGAGAAAAGCAGGTAATGATGAGATCAAAATGTAAATTATTTGCTCTATTGTAAGTGTTTGCATATAATAAATGCCCTCTAGTGACCTAGTCACAAGTACTTTTTCATTGGCAATGGTCAACTATACATTCTCAATTCCACCATAAAAATCTGTTGTCGTTGGATAATATTTTCAATTCATATTCTTATACTGTGGATCAAATTGGCATAGCTGTTATGTTAACTAGTTTGCAGGCTTTTGGTAGTAAAATTGATGCTCTGTTTAATTACTTGAAATAACTCTGTTAACATGAAACAAGCTGCCTCTTTGCTAAGGCAGCTCCACTGTTAGCAATGCTAGAGGTCGACCTGTTGTACCTTTATGTATTATATCAAATCAACCAGACTTGCGAAGTTTAACAAGAAGTCAAAATGTCACTTTTTACCAAAAAATGACAAAAATATTGATCAAAATTATAGAGAATTGAACCAATCTAAAGTGAGGCCCACCCAAGGAACATATACATGTACGTCAAGTATCAATCAGCACTTAGGCTTGTAATTGTCAAGAAGAAGTTGACGCGGAGAATGACGAACAATCACTCATATGACAGAAGAGCTAAAAAGCTGGAGAGGACATACATGTATATCTAAAATCAAGACAATAACTAAAGGAGGTGGTGAACCGGGCATAGAAAAACACATGTCAGAGGAAAATTCTTAGCAAGAGATTTTTTATAGATGTGTCCTACTGGAGATGTGCTTCTAGTACATGTACATGTTCAGGGATCTCGCCACGCTGGTCGGCGGTGGTCGGCCCCGACTGGCACTCAAAATTAGCGACCACCACGGGAATGCTTCCGACCAGGACTATTGTCCGATTGTTATTATAATTATGTACCGACCGACACGCATCCTGCCAGTCAGGGATTATAATTTGTAAACAATAGACCTAGTCGCACGATACGTAGTGTCAATTTTGTGAAATTAGCAAGTAAATACTTTTTGCAATAGACACAGTCTTTAGATTGAAAGCTAAAATTCTTTCAAAATCAATTCCACCTCGATATAACATAGTCAATTCGGAGTTCACGATCTGTTTACGCTACTCAAGAACAAAAAACAATGTGTTCATTGCGTGATTTGGTAAAATACATTTGAACTGTTATCATCGCGAATCATGTAAAAACTCTTCTTTCAAGACCTATTTTACCTTTTAAAAATTGCTAATCACCTCTTTCGAAAACCATCATGCAGTTTTCAACTGAAATCGATGCCAACAAATCGTGCTACGTCATTGCTTTACAGTACTCATTCCGCCCAACCTCCCGCTCTTATCACTTTTTTTCCGCTCGCTCGCTTTTGTTCGCTCGCTCGCTCGCTCGCTTTTGTTCGCTCGCTCGCTCGCTCGCTTTTGTTCGCTCGCTCGCTCGCTCGCTTTTGTTCGCTCGCTCGCTCGCTCGCTTTTGTTCGCTCGCTCGCTCGCTCGCTCGCTTTTGTTCGCTCGCTCGCTCGCTCGCTCCTGCTATGGCTGGCTTCAGAAACATCGTCCGCTTGCCAACCGACCGCTGGAGTAACAATGATCGTACATTGTATGTATAAACTTAAGTTTTTATTCGTAATAAATTTAGGTTTTAATGACGATTCAAAACACAACGCCTATTGCTTCTCTGTTTTGGAACAAAGACGCCTTCAAATCATCAATAGTACACAGAAGATATGATGTTAACATAAATGAGAATATAGATGTTCTTAATAAGAAGTTAAAAGTAATGAGTAACAATGGTGATAACTATATCTACATAGACAATGATAACATCAGTTACATAACCCACCTATATGATACTGTGCACCTGAATAAACGTGGGACAGCTGTCTTTGTGAAAAATATGAAAGATGTGATTGGACCACTAATCGGTGTCACAAGACAAATAAACAAGCCAGGATACAGTAGCCAATGGAAAGAAAAGAAGAATAACAGAAGGTATACTCCTTGTTATGAGACGGATGGTCACAGACCACAAACAACTTACTAATGGATCAACAAAAATACAGGAATATAAACAGTGCTCAAAAGAGAGCATTATCTATATCATATTGGAACATACAAGGAGTTAGTAACAAGCTAGAAGACAATGACTTTATAAAGAAAATTACAAATCATGACATTATTGGACTGGGTGAAACATGGTTAACCACAGATTCACAACACTTGCTTAACATTCCAGAATATTATACTTATTCAGTATTAAGAAAAAACAAATCTAGAGGAGGTATCTCTCTATTAATAAAACAACAATTGAGAAAAGGCATCAGAATTGAGCAGACGGAATCAGAAGATATGATATGGTGCAAACTGGAAAAAAACTTTTTTCAATTAGAAAAAGACATGTATTTCTGTTTTGTATACCACCCACCATTCAACTCTAAACATTGTAAACCAGACTTTTTTGAACGGTTAGACAACCACATTACAAACTTTTCGTCCAATGGTACTATTGCCATTCTTGGGGACTTTAATAGCAGAGTAGGTTCTTTAGCTGACTATGAGGACAATGATGACATGGATAATTTCATTCCAGGGTCAAATTTATATACATGTAAAGAAGACATCAATCCCCGTAATAGTAAAGATGAAACTGTCAATACACAGGGTAGAACTCTTATAGAATTGTGTAAAAATAATGATATACATTTACTTAATGGTAGATTACCTGGAGATACAAGTGGAAAACTAACTTGTTACCATTACAATGGTGTCAGTACAGTTGACTATGCTATTGCATCAACTGAATTAATAGAAAATATAAAATATTTCAGAGTGCATGACTTCACATGCAACTCAGATCACTGTCAAATCTCATTCTTAATTAAACTGAACAAAAACATCAGGTTAGACTATAATAATATCAATAATATAAAACACCTAAATAATCTCCCCACGGGTTGGGTCTGGGACAGTTTATCTGTATTCAATTACCAAGACAAATTAGCATCTAAAGAAATTCAAAATAATATTAATGAATTTCAAAACAATAACTATTCTAATGACAGTACAGGAATTAATAATGCAGTTAAGGATTTTAATACTATGATAGATAATGCGGCAGGCAATATTTTTAACAGGAAAACTAATAAGTGTGCAAAAATTAAACATAAACATAATAAGAGATGGTTTGACAAAGAATGTAAGTTATTGAAAAAAGATCTTTGTATTACATCAAGAATGATTAACAAATACCCATTTGACATTAAACTTAGAGAACTATTTTACGCTAAAAAGAAAAAATATAAAAATATAGTAAAAACAAAAAGAAAACAAGAACAAAACCTTATTGTAAATAAGCTAACACAGTTAAACAAAACTAACCCTAAACAATTTTGGCAAATTATAAGCAAGTTAAAGAATTCAGACAGAAATCAAGAAAACCCAATTTCACCTGATAAATGGATTGAATACTATAAACAATTGAATACTAAAGATGATTTAACAGACTTTCAGAAAAACATTATGACTAAAACAGGAATAGTTGAAAATATGCAACAATCAAATAATTGCTTGAATGCTGAAATAACTGAAAAAGAAATTAAAATAGCAATTAACAAACTTAAATCAAAAAAATCAGCTGGATATGATGGGTTCTGTGCAGAACTTATAAAAAACAGTAAAAACCATCTAATTAAACCACTCCATAAATTGTATAATTTAATATTCAATACAGGCATTTATCCTAACATCTGGAATACAAGTATAATTACTCATATTTTTAAAAAAGGGGATAAGGATGAACCAGGAAATTATAGGGGGGTAGCAGTTTCCAGTTGTATAGGCAAAGTGTTCTGTAATTTAGTCAATAATAGGTTATGTGATTTTTCAGAGAAGCATAATATTATAAATAACAATCAGGCTGGGTTTAGAAAAGGTTATCAGACCACTGATCACATTTTTACTCTAAAAACAATAGTTAATAAATACCTGAACCAAAATGTTAAACTATATACATGCTTTGTAGATTTCCGCAAGGCTTTCGATACGGTTTGGAGGGATGGTTTATTTTATAAATTATTAAAGAACGGAATTGATGGGAAACTTTATCATTTGATTAAAAACATGTATAACAATACTAAAACATGTAAACTTTATCATTTGATTAAAAACATGTATAACAATACTAAAACATGTATTCGCTTTGGCAAAAAAATATCTCCAATATTTAATACAAATAAGGGTGTGAGACAGGGATGTACTATAAGTCCAATGCTTTTTAATCTTTATGTTAATGACTTGAATGACACATTAAAAGATTCAGTAAACCAGGTAACATTAAATAATTATAAAATTAACTCTCTATTTTATGCAGATGACCTAGTATTGATTTCAACAACACAATTAGGTTTGCAAAATGCATTAAATAAACTATCTGAATACTGCCACAAATGGAAACTCCAGGTAAATCTTAATAAAACCAAAGTTATGATTTTCAAAAAGGGAACAATGAGAAAGAGAGAGTTATTTCAATTCCAAGAACAAAATATAAGTTGTGTCAATTCTTATATTTATTTAGGTATAACTTTACAATCAAATGGAAAGTTCCAAGAAACAAGACAATGTTTAACAAACAAAGCTACTAGAGCAATGTATGCACTGTTGAAAGAGAGACTGACTGTAGAACATTTATGCACCTTTTTCAGATATGTATTAAACCAATTTTGTTATATGGATCAACAACTTGGGGACATGACATACTAGACAATAATAGATGGGACAAAACACCAATTGAACAGTTACATTTGAAATTCTGCAAACAAATACTAGGTGTGAGTAAATTCTCCTCAAATGCAGCATGCAGAGCTGAACTTGGTAAATTCCCATTACTTATAGATATTCAGGAAAATCTTATTAAATACTGGTATCGTATTAGTGCCTTACCAGACAGTAATATTACAAAACAAGCCTTTGAAGAACAAAAACAACAAAATTTAAATTGGTTTACATCAGTAAAAAACATGGTCTCCGAAAATATTACAAACTTGTCCTCGTCTGTCATACCTCAAAAATTACCACACAGTAAAATAAAAAACATACGAAACAACATCCAACAAAGGTATGTAGAGTTCTGGAAGTTGAGTGTAACAAATGATAATAGAAAACTGAGAACGTATATAAAGTTTAAAGACTCATACACTTTTGAACCATATTTGCTTTTATGTAATCTGAAACATAAAATCTTATTGACTCGTTTCAGAATAAGCAGTCATGTATTAGAAATTGAGAAGGGTAGACATACCCAACCCAAAATACCTTTAGAAGACAGAATCTGTAAGCAATGTTCCCAGATCAAAATTGAAAATGAAGAACATTTCTTCATGGAATGTCTTAGGTACCAAACGGAAAGACAAAAGCTATTTAATAATATCAGTATTCCAGAAGAATTGAAAAGTGATAACCAGATATTTAAATATATTATGAGTTCAAGAGAAGACGTACTAATAAGACAAGTTGGTGAATACTTATATAAAATATTTGAAATCAGAAATATCAATAACTGACATTTTACTTTTACTTTAATTTTATATGTATTGTACTTTATTACTAACATTTTATTGCTGTTCAACCAATGGAAATTATTTCTAAGGATGCAATAAATTCATTATTATATTATTATTATTATTATTATAATCACTTGACACATTGTAACGTTTGCTACGCAAGTCGAAATGTGACTTGTATTTACATATTTACGTCCTTGTGTGTGTAGTTCAAGCAGCTATATAACTGGTCAATCGCGATATGTATTCAGTACTAGTATTTGTGTGTTGTGTGTGTGTTTCTGTGTGTGATTTTGACTAAATTTATTCCGAACGGCGCTCAAAATAATTTTGACACTTTGTTATTTGCGAACGCAACTCACACTATGACCCTTACTGAATTTGCATAAGTAATACGAATGCTGTAGTTCAGAAAATCTATTGGCTAACTTTTGCTCGTGTCTGGGTGCACAAAACAAAACTGCACATATAATTATCGCATAGCTGAATTTCTACAAATCAATTGGACTTAAACTACTAGTATAATGACTGTGACGATTAATCGCTTGTCCAGTACATGGGTACATGCGGCGACGAATTATTGGATTGGCAGCAGCCGGACGAAAAATGAAAGAGATCTCGGAACAGTTAATTTGTTGAGGAAAACAAAACAAACGCAGTCAGTTATACATTTTGAAAATAAAAATGCAAAATAAACGCGCGTTGGAAATAAATAAAACGTGTTGTGACAGTCTCCCAAACTCTTTCACTCGCGCAATATAATTATGTTATTTCCCAAAGCACTTATATTTAATACATTGCCGAAAAATGTAAATCAGGCTTGTAATTACTAGTAACTCTACTCGAACGCAATGTTGATCACTGTAAAAGTGGATAAATTCGAACCGTCATCAAATTCAAAATTCAAGCGATCTCGTTGAATGTCAAAAATAAACTCGATGTTTAGAAAGACAAAAACAACACCATATTAGAGTGCAAAAAGTTAGCAGCAAAGAACGAGAAGTGCATATGGGAAAGCGATGAGTGAACTCGAGGAAAATTGTGCTGATGTGAGAACAAGCCATATACCTGTGGAGTACTCGCTAAAACATCGAGAAAATGTGCCATTTCAAAGGGCACCCTTACAAATAATGTCTGCGATTGTGTGAACATGATAACGTGCAAACAAGGAACAGAGCTCGTGGTCCACAAGGAAACTTAGCGATGACGCAGTTAGATGTATACGGCTGTTGAAAACAGAGACTCCTTCGATCTCATATAAGCAGGTTCACGTGGATGTATCATTTTCAACTATTACCAACAACGCTATGATAACAAAGACATTATGAAATTCTTTTGTTTTTATGTAGAAAAATACAGTAATTTTACCAAGTAAAATCATATTTATTAAAATTGTTGTTCATACATGAGTTGTCGAACACACTATGTACATAGTTTGTAATTTCATCCAGCTCCTTTCAGTCACGATTCAAGACAAATAAAAGGCACAAATATAGATAATATAGCAAATTATTTTTTTCTGTAATATTCGTGTGTAATCAGTAATTATGAAAAAAAAATATGGGTACATATGGAATAGATTTCGTTATGAATTATTCTTAATATCAATTTCTAAATTATTTTGTCAAAATCAGTTTTTTTTCCAGGTTTTTTCCCCCAAAACGAAAGAAATTCATAATGTCGGGAACGAGAAGTTTTTTTTTTATTATTATTTATTGGGAACGGAAAGTCTTTATCGTAGTGCTTCGCCTCGGTTGACAATGAGCTCTTCGGGTCGCTAAAACTGTATGTTCACCTCTGTTGGGGGTGAACATTTGTAATATTATACTGAATAAATCTTAGAACAGAAATGGTGGCACTCGATCAATCATGGCAATCTTCCAGGTCATCGTTAGAAAGATTTTCGGAGGCAAATTTAATCTTGAAGGATTGCAGGATTGCAGGAAATTGACCCTTACCGATTCATATTTATGAATTAATCGGGATTCAGGTACCATAGTGTTTGTAACAGGAAAAAAAAAAACGCTTTCGCGTGGGATTTTTCATGCAAACATTGTGAATGGTTCCCCGACACTGATTCCTTTTTAACTTTCAATTTTTCTAAGACGCGGCAAACCCTGCTCATGACCGGAGACGTCGTCGAGATGCAGGTGCGATTCCTCTTAGCAACGCGTTCTATTTATTTCCAAAGCGTGTGGTCGGCGCCTTTGATTGCGTTTATTTTGTTCTTTTATTCACGTAATCTATCACTGGCAGCGTTTGTTTTGTCGCGTCTCACAACTTAATGTCCAAGCTGACTTTGTTTTGGCTGTAAGTGAACTACGTACAGCTCATGAAAGTATTTCGCCCAGAGTTCGCAAAAAACGGAATACCCTGCAAAATTTGAATCCTTTATTTTATAACGATACATTGGGCGCAAAAATAAAAACCATAATTGTAATTCAACAAGTTTATGTAACGTGTTAGTCCGCTTGCCAGCCGCCTAGTTAAAAAACGCGATCTCCATTGATGTCGGCTTGGACAACTTCGGACAAGTAAGATGGGCGCTGGCCTACATTACATTTGCAAGTATTGTATTTGTTTGACAAATTGTACACTACGGTCATTATTTAACAATCGATCAGTCGTTTTTACACAGTCTTACTATTCCTGCATTCTTCTTCAATTGTTATAGGTGCCACGGATTTTAACATAACTACAACTTGACCCGTGTTAAACCCAAACAATGCGTGCATGACAACCGTCACCCTACACACGGTTACTCAACGAATACCGTACTCTACAGTAGACATTTTTCGTTCTCCGCCAAAAATAGAATGGTTTTATTTCATATTAGTTGTGTCTGTGTCAGTGTCGTATTTGATTTCACATGTTTGGTTCGATCTTGTTTGTGGTGGACATTATTACTACGCGTATATATTATTACCAATTTTATATGGCCGTGTGATCCACCGTATTTTTTCAACAGTCGTTCTATACATTTCTGATTGTATTTATTCTTATTTTAACATCATAAAAACAAAAATGATACACTTGTACATGAAACAGATAATGAACTGTAAATGCGGGCGGTTGCGCTGTCAGGCGAGCGAGCGAGCGAGCGATTGAGCGAGCGGATACTTCCGGATCTGCGCGGTCGAAAAAAAAAGCGGAAATTGCGCGGTCGAATTGAACAAAGCGAGCGACAAAAAAGCGATCGAAATCCGGAAGCGGGCGGTAGGTTGGGCGAAATGAGTACTGTACTTCCGCAATGTAATTTTTATGATCACAACCATTTGGAAAACTTTGGATTCTACCGGCATTACCACGCGGCATTCTGATTGGTTAATGGCATTCTTGACCCATTGGGTCAAAGGACACATGCCGGTCAACTAATACATCATGACGGGTCTGTGTTTTTTACCGAAGCGATCGAGTGATCAAAAATAACCACTCCCGATAAAACTAAGTCAAATTTTACTTTTATTTCATATCAAAAAAAAAGAAGTAACATTTTTTGCATGGCATCATGACTGAGTAAGAGGAATTATTGATATAATCTTTGTATAACATCGCGAAGTAAGTTGTGTCACGTCGTAACTTTGAAAGTTTTATTTGTTCGTTCATTACTGTGAATGTAAACGTTTTAGAAGTTGATGGTACGAATAATAAATTACAACAATATGCCAAATAATTACGTGGTCGATTTTTTGAAGGAGAATGTTTTTGGAGTAAATAAGATTGTGAACATATTCCTGGCTGAAACGTTTAAAATACGTTTTATTTAACTTTTTACAATAGACATTAATATTGCAACAATAATTTATTTGTTTCTGTTTTTAGTCTGCAGCATTCGCATTTCGAATATATTTCATTTTTAAATTCAAACTCTGAATTGTGAAACCTGATGTCTTAATTCCAAAAATATTTGCACTGCGAACTCATTAATATTGTTCATTGCTAATTAATATTCATATAGCTCATTAATATTCATGACAGACGGGCACTCACGTTGGGCTGGATCCCCAATGTTCAGGTACTGTATATACCAATAAATCTAACAGCAATGACCAACAAAGTATAACAAATGGTTGAAAAATTAACATAACACAGTAAAACACCACCCTAACATTTCTGATGATATAGCAAATAGCACCCTAACATTTCTGATGATATGGCAAATAGCACCCTAACATTTCTGATGGTATGGCAATTAGCACCCTAACATTTCTGATGATATGGCAAATACCACCCTAACATTTCTGATGGTATGGCAATTAGCACCCTAACATTTCTGATGGTATGGCAATTAGCACCCTAACATTTCTGATGGTATGGCAATTAGCACCCTAACATTTCTGATGATATGGCAATTAGCACCCTAACATTTCTGATGGTATGGCAAATACCACCCTAACATTTCTGATGATTTGGCAAATAGCACCCTAACATTTCTGATGGTATGGCAATTAGCACCCTAACATTTCTGATGATATGACAAATACCACCCTAACATTTCTGATGGTATGGCAAATAGCACCCTAACATTTCTGATGATATGGCAATTAGCACCCTAACATTTCTGATGTATGGCAGATACCACCCTAACATTTCTGATGGTATGGCAAATAGCACCCTAACATTTCTGATGATATGGCAAATACCAACCTAACATTTCTGATGATATGGCAATTAGCACCCTAACATTTCTGATGGTATGGCAAATACCACCCTAACATTTCTGATGATATGGCAATTAGCACCCTAACATTTGTGATGATATGGCAAATACCACCCTAACATTTCTGATGATATGGCAAATACCAACCTAACATTTCTGATGATATGGCAATTAGCACCCTAACATTTCTGATGGTATGGCAAATACCACCTTAACATTTCTGATAATATAGCAATTAGCACCCTAACATTTGTGATATGGCAAATACCACCCTAACATTTCTGATGATATGGCAATTAGCACCCTAACATTTCTGATGATATGACAAATACCACCCTAACATTTCTGATGGTATGGCAAATAGCACCCTAACATTTCTGATGAAATGGCAATTAGCACCCTAACATTTCTGATGGTATGGCAAATAGCACCCTAACATTTCTGATGATATGGCAAATACCACGCTAACATTTCTGATGATATGGCAAATAGCACCCTAACATTTCTGATGATATGGCAAATACCACCCTAACATTTCTGATGATATGGCAAATACAAACCTAACATTTCTTATGATATGGCAAATACCACGCTAACATTTCTGATGATATGGCAAATACCAACCTAACATTTCTTATATGACAAATACCACCCTAACATTTCTGATGATATGGCAAATACCACCCTAACATTTCTGATGATATGGCAATTAGCACCCTAACATTTGTGATGGTATGGCAAATACCACCATAACATTTCTGATGATATGGCAATTAGCACCCTAACATTTCTGATGATATGACAAATACCACCCTAACATTTCTGCTGGTATGGCAAATAACACCCTAACATTTCTGATGATATGGCAAATACTATCCTAACATTTCTGATGATATGGCAAATACCACCCTAACATTTCTGATGGTATGACAATTAGCACCCTAACATTTCTGATGGTACGGCAAATACCACCCTAACATTTCTGATGATATGGCAAATACCACCCTAACATTTCTGATGATAAGACAAATACCACCCTAACATTTCTGATGGTATGGCAAATACCACCCTAACATTTCTGATGGTATGGCAAATAGCACCCTAACATATCTGATGATATGGCAAATACCACCCAAATACCACCCTAACATATCTGATGATATGACAAGTACCACCCTAACATTTCTGATGGTAAGGCAAATACCACCCTAACATTTCTGATGATAGGACAAATACCACCCTAACATTTCTGATGATATGGCAAATATCAACCTAACATTTCTGATGGTATGGCAAATACCACCCTAACATTTTTGATGGTATGGCAAATACCACCCTAACATTTCTGATGATATGGCAAATACCAACCTAACATTTCTGATGACATGGCAATTGGCACCCTAACATTTCTGATGGTATGGCAAATACCACCCTAACATTTCCGATGATATGGCAATTAGCACCCTAACATTTGTGATGGTATGGCAAATACCACCATAACATTTCTGATGATATGGCAATTAGCACCCTAACATTTCTGATGATATGACAAATATCACCCTAACATTTCTGATGGTATGGCAAATAACACCCTAACATTTCTGATGATATGGCAAATACTATCCTAACATTTCTGATGATATGGCAAATACCACCCTAACATTTCTGATGATATGACAATTAGCACCCTAATATTTCTGATGGTATGGCAAATACCAACCTAACATTTCTGATGATATGACAATTAGCACCCTAACATTTCCGATGGTACGGCAAATACCACCCTAACATTTCTGATGATATGGCAAATAGCACCCTAACATTTCTGATGATAAGACAAATACCACCCTAACATTTCTGATGGTATGGCAAATAGCACCCTAACATTTCTGATGGTATGGCAAATACCACCCTAACATTTCTGATGATATGGCAAATAGCACCCTAACATTTCTGATGGTATGGCAAATACCACCCTAACATTTCTGATGATATGGCAAATAGCACCCTAACATTTCTGATGGTATGGCAAATAGCACTCTAACATTTCTGATGATATGGCAAATACATGTAGCACCCTAACATTTCTGATGATATGGCAAATACCAACCTAACATTTCTTATGATATGACAAATACCACCCTAACATTTCTGATGATATGGCAAATAGCATCCTAACATTTCTGATGATATGGCAAATACCACCCTAACATTTCTGATGTATGGCAGATACCACCCTAACATTTCTGATGGTATGGCAAATAGCACCCTAACATTTCTGATGATATGGCAAATACCAACCTAACATTTCTGATGATATGGCAATTAGCACCCTAACATTTCTGATGGTATGGCAAATACCACCCTAACATTTCTGATGATATGGCAATTAGCACCCTAACATTTGTGATGATATGGCAAATACCACCCTAACATTTCTGATGATATGGCAAATACCAACCTAACATTTCTGATGATATGGCAATTAGCACCCTAACATTTCTGATGGTATGGCAAATACCACCTTAACATTTCTGATAATATAGCAATTAGCACCCTAACATTTGTGATATGGCAAATACCACCCTAACATTTCTGATGATATGGCAATTAGCACCCTAACATTTCTGATGATATGACAAATACCACCCTAACATTTCTGATGGTATGGCAAATAGCACCCTAACATTTCTGATGAAATGGCAATTAGCACCCTAACATTTCTGATGGTATGGCAAATAGCACCCTAACATTTCTGATGATATGGCAAATACCACGCTAACATTTCTGATGATATGGCAAATAGCACCCTAACATTTCTGATGATATGGCAAATACCACCCTAACATTTCTGATGATATGGCAAATACAAACCTAACATTTCTTATGATATGGCAAATACCACGCTAACATTTCTGATGATATGGCAAATACCAACCTAACATTTCTTATATGACAAATACCACCCTAACATTTCTGATGATATGGCAAATACCACCCTAACATTTCTGATGATATGGCAATTAGAACCCTAACATTTGTGATGGTATGGCAAATACCACCATAACATTTCTGATGATATGGCAATTAGCACCCTAACATTTCTGATGATATGACAAATACCACCCTAACATTTCTGCTGGTATGGCAAATAACACCCTAACATTTCTGATGATATGGCAAATACTATCCTAACATTTCTGATGATATGGCAAATACCACCCTAACATTTCTGATGGTATGACAATTAGCACCCTAACATTTCTGATGGTACGGCAAATACCACCCTAACATTTCTGATGATATGGCAAATACCACCCTAACATTTCTGATGATAAGACAAATACCACCCTAACATTTCTGATGGTATGGCAAATACCACCCTAACATTTCTGATGGTATGGCAAATAGCACCCTAACATATCTGATGATATGGCAAATACCACCCAAATACCACCCTAACATATCTGATGATATGACAAGTACCACCCTAACATTTCTGATGGTAAGGCAAATACCACCCTAACATTTCTGATGATAGGACAAATACCACCCTAACATTTCTGATGATATGGCAAATATCAACCTAACATTTCTGATGGTATGGCAAATACCACCCTAACATTTTTGATGGTATGGCAAATACCACCCTAACATTTCTGATGATATGGCAAATACCAACCTAACATTTCTGATGACATGGCAATTGGCACCCTAACATTTCTGATGGTATGGCAAATACCACCCTAACATTTCCGATGATATGGCAATTAGCACCCTAACATTTGTGATGGTATGGCAAATACCACCATAACATTTCTGATGATATGGCAATTAGCACCCTAACATTTCTGATGATATGACAAATATCACCCTAACATTTCTGATGGTATGGCAAATAACACCCTAACATTTCTGATGATATGGCAAATACTATCCTAACATTTCTGATGATATGGCAAATACCACCCTAACATTTCTGATGATATGACAATTAGCACCCTAATATTTCTGATGGTATGGCAAATACCAACCTAACATTTCTGATGATATGACAATTAGCACCCTAACATTTCCGATGGTACGGCAAATACCACCCTAACATTTCTGATGATATGGCAAATAGCACCCTAACATTTCTGATGATAAGACAAATACCACCCTAACATTTCTGATGGTATGGCAAATAGCACCCTAACATTTCTGATGGTATGGCAAATACCACCCTAACATTTCTGATGATATGGCAAATAGCACCCTAACATTTCTGATGGTATGGCAAATACCACCCTAACATTTCTGATGATATGGCAAATAGCACCCTAACATTTCTGATGGTATGGCAAATAGCACTCTAACATTTCTGATGATATGGCAAATACATGTAGCACCCTAACATTTCTGATGATATGGCAAATACCAACCTAACATTTCTTATGATATGACAAATACCACCCTAACATTTCTGATGATATGGCAAATAGCATCCTAACATTTCTGATGATATGGCAAATACCACCCTAACATTTCTGATGATATGGCAATTAGCACCCTAACATTTCTGATGATATGACAAATACCACCCTAACATTTCTGATGGTATGGCAAATAGCACCCTAACATTTCTGATGAAATGGCAATTAGCACCCTAACATTTCTGATGGTATGGCAAATAGCACCCTAACATTTCTGATGATATGGCAAATACCACGCTAACATTTCTGATGATATGGCAAATAGCACCCTAACATTTCTGATGATATGGCAAATACCACCCTAACATTTCTGATGATATGGCAAATACCAACCTAACATTTCTTATGATATGGCAAATACCACGCTAACATTTCTGATGATATGGCAAATAACACCCTAACATTTCTGATGATATGGCAAATACTATCCTAACATTTCTGATGATATGGCAAATACCACCCTAACATTTCTGATGATATGACAATTAGCACCCTAACATTTCTGATGGTATGGCAAATACCAACCTAACATTTCTGATGATATGACAATTAGCACCCTAACATTTCCGATGGTACGGCAAATACCACCCTAACATTTCTGATGATATGGCAAATAGCACCCTAACATTTCTGATGATAAGACAAATACCACCCTAACATTTCTGATGGTATGGCAAATAGCACCCTAACATTTCTGATGGTATGGCAAATACCACCCTAACATTTCTGATGATATGGCAAATAGCACCCTAACATTTCTGATGGTATGGCAAATACCACCCTAACATTTCTGATGATATGGCAAATAGCACCCTAACATTTCTGATGGTATGGCAAATAGCACCCTAACATTTCTGATGATATGGCAAATACATGTAGCACCCTAACATTTCTGATGATATGGCAAATACCAACCTAACATTTCTTATGATATGACAAATACCACCCTAACATTTCTGATGATATGGCAAATAGCATCCTAACATTTCTGATGATATGGCAAATACCACCCTAACATTTCTGATGATATGGCAAATAGCACCCTAACATTTCTGATGATATGGCAAATACCAACCTAACATTTCTGATGATATGACAAATACCACCCTAACATTTCTGATGGTATGGCAAATACCACCCTAACATTTCTGATGATATGGCAAATAGCACTCTAACATTTCTGATGGTATGGCAAATACCACCCTAACATTTCTGATGATATGACAAATACCACCCTAACATTTCTGATGGTATGGCAAATAGCACCCTAACATTTCTGATGATATGGCAATTAGCACCCTAACATTTCTGATGTATGGCAGATACCACCCTAACATTTCTGATGATATGGCAATTAGCACCCTAGCATTTCTGATGGTATGGCAAATAGCACCCTAACATTTCTGATGATATGGCAAATACCAACCTAACATTCTGATGATATGGCAATTAGCACCCTAACATTTCTGATGGTATGGCAAATACCACCCTAACATTTCTGATGATATGGCAAATACCAACCTAACATTTCTGATGATATGGCAATTAGCACCCTAACATTTGTGATGATATGGCAAATACCACCCTAACATTTCTGATGATATGGCAATTAGCACCCTAACATTTGTGATGATATGGCAAATACCACCCTAACATTTCTGATGATATGGCAATTAGCACCCTAACATTTCTGATGATATGACAAATACAACCCTAATATTTCTGATGGTATGGCAAATAGCACCCTAACATTTCTGATGAAATGGCAATTAGCACCCTAACATTTCTGATGGTATGGCAAATAGCACCCTAACATTTCTTATGATATGGCAAATACCACGCTAACATTTCTGATGATATGGCAAATACCAACCTAACATTTCTTATGATATGACAAATACCACCCTAACATATCTGCTGGTATGGCAAATAACACCCTAACATTTCTGATGATATGGCAAATACTATCCTAACATTTCTGATGATATGGCAAATACCACCCTAACATTTCTGATGATATGACAATTAGCACCCTAACATTTCTGATGGTATGGCAAATACCAACCTAACATTTTTGATGATATGACAATTAGCACCCTAACATTTCCGATGGTACGGCAAATACCACCCTAACATCTCTGATGATATGGCAAATAGCACCCTAACATTTCTGATGATAAGACAAATACCACCCTAACATTTCTGATGGTATGGCAAATACCACCCTAACATTTCTGATGATATGGCAAATAGCACCCTAACATATCTGATGATATGGCAAATACCACCCTAACATATCTGATGATATGGCAAATACCACCCTAACATTTCTGATGATATGGCAAATACCACCCTAACCTTTCTGATGATATGGCAAATACCACCCTAACATTTCTGATGATATGGCAAATACCACCCTAACATTACTGATGATAAGGCAAATACCACCCTAACATTTCTGATGATATGACAAATACCACCCTAACATTTCTGATGATATGACAAATACCAACCTAACATTTCTGATGGTATGGCAAATACCACCCTAACATTTCTGATGATATGGCAAATAGCACCCTAACATTTCTGATGGTATGGCAAATACCACCCTAACATTTCTGATGATATGGCAAATACCACCCTAACATTTCTGATGATATGGCAAATAACACCCTAACATTTCTGATGATATGGCAAATACCACCCTAACATTTCTGATGGTATGGCAAATAGCACCCTAACATTTCTGATGATATGGCAATTAGCACCCTAACATTTCTGATGGTATGGCAAATACCACCCTAACATTTCTGATGATATGGCAAATAGCACCCTAACATTTCTGATGATATGGCAAATACCACCCTAACATTTCTGATGGTATGGCAAATACCACCCTAACATTTCTGATGATATGGCAAATAATACCCTAACATTTCTGATGATATGGCAAATACCACCCTAACATTTCTGATGATATGGCAAATAGCACCCTAACATTTCTGATGTTATGGCAAATACTAACCTAACATTTCTGATGATAAGACAAATACCACCCTAACATTTCTGATGGTATGGCAAATACCACCCTAACATTTCTGATGATATGGCAAATAGCACCCTAACATTTCTGATGATATGGCAATTAGCACACTAACATTTCTGATGGTATGGCAAATACCACCCTAACATTTCTGATGATATGGCAAATAACAACCTAACATTTCTGATGATATGACAAATACCACCCTAACATTTCTGATGGTATGGCAAATACCACCCTAACATTTCGGATGATATGGCAAATACCAACCTAACATATCTGATGATATGACAAGTACCACCCTAACATTTCTGATGGTATGGCAAATACCACCCTAACATTTCTGATGATATGACAAATACCACCCTAACATTTCTGATGGTATGGCAAATACCACCCTAACATTTCTGATGATATGGCAAATACCACCCTAACATTTCTGATGATATGGCAAATACCACCCTAACATTTCTGATGATATGGCAAATAGCACCCTAACATTTCTGATGATATGGCAAATACCACCCTAACATTTCTGATGATATGGTAAATACCACGCTAACATTTCTGATGATATGGCAATTAGCACGCTAACATTTCTGATGATATGGCAAATAGCACCCTAACATTTCTGATGATATGGCAATTAGCACCCTAACATTTCTGATGATATGGCAAATAGCATCCTAACATTTCTGATGATATGGGAAATAGCACCCTAACATTTCTGATGGTATGGCAAATACCACCCTAACATTTTTGATGATATGGCAAATAGCACCCTAACATTTCTGATGGTATGGCAAATACCACCTTAACATTTCTGATAATATAGCAATTAGCACCCTAACATTTCTGATGATATGGCAAATACTAACCAAACATTTCTGATGATATGGCAAATACCACCCTAACATTTCTGATGATATGGTAAATACCACGCTAACATTTCTGATGATATGGCAATTAGCACGCTAACATTTCTGATGATATGGCAAATAGCACCCTAACATTTCTGATGATATGGCAAATAGCACCCTAACATTTCTGATGGTATGGCAAATAGCACCCTAACATTTCTGATGATATGGCAAATACTAACCAAACATTTCTGATGATATGGCAAATACCACCCTAACATTTCTGATGATTTGGCAAATAGCACCCTAACATTTCTGATGGTATGGCAAATACCACCCTAACATTTCTGATGATATGGCAAATACTAACCTAACATTTCTGATGATATGGCAAATAGCACCCTAACATTTCTGATGGTATGGCAAATACCACCCTAACATTTCTGATGGTATGGCAAATAGCACCCTAACATTTCTGATGATATGGCAATTAGCACACTAACATTTCTGATGGTATGGCAAATACCACCCTAACATTTCTGATGATATGGCAAATAGCACCCTAACATTTCTGATGATATGGCAATTAGCACACTAACATTTCTGATGATATGGCAAATAGCACCCTAACATTTCTGATGTTATGGCAAATACCAACCTAACATTTCTGATGATAAGACAAATACCACCCTAACATTTCTGATGGTATGGCAAATACCACCCTAACATTTCTGATGATATGGCAAATAGCACCCTAACATTTCTGATGGTATGGCAAATACCACCCTAACATTTCTGATGATATGGCAATTAGCACCCTAACATTTGTGATGATATGGCAAATACCACCCTAACATTTCTGATGATATGGCAATTAGCACCCTAACATTTCTGATGATATGGCAATTAGCACCATAACATATCTGATGATATGACAAGTACCACCCTAACATTTCTGATGGTATGGCAAATACCACCCTAACATTTTTGATGATATGACAAATACCACCCTAACATTTCTGATGATATGGCAAATATCAACCTAACATTTCTGATGGTATGGCAAATACCACCCTAACATTTCTGATGATATGGCAAATAGCACCCTAACATTTCCGATGATATGGCAAATACCAACCTAACATTTCTGATGATATGACAAATACCACCCTAACATTTCTGATGGTATGGCAAATACCACCCTAACATTTCGGATGATATGGCAATTAGCACCCTAACATATCTGATGATATGGCAAATAACAACCTAACATTTCTGATGATATGACAAATACCACCCTAACATTTCTGATGGTATGGCAAATACCACCCTAACATTTCGGATGATATGGCAAATACCAACCTAACATATCTGATGATATGACAAGTACCACCCTAACATTTCTGATGGTATGGCAAATACCACCCTAACATTTCTGATGGTATGGCAAATACCACCCTAACATTTCTGATGATATGGCAAATACCACCCTAACATTTCTGATGATATGGCAAATACCACCCTAACATTTCTGATGATATGGCAAATACCACCCTAACATTTCTGATGATATGGCAAATACCAACCTAACATTTCTTATGATATGGCAAATACCACGCTAACATTTCTGATGATATGGCAAATACCAACCTAACATTTCTTATGATATGACAAATACCACCCTAACATTTCTGATGATATGGCAAATAGCACCCTAACATTTCTGATGATATGGCAAATAGCACCCTAACATTTCTGATGATATGGCAAATACCACCCTAACATTTCTGATGATATGGCAAATACCACGCTAACATTTCTGATGATATGGCAATTAGCATGCTAACATTTCTGATGATATGGCAAATAGCACCCTAACATTTCTGATGATATGGCAAATAGCACCCTAACATTTCTGATGATATGGCAAATACTAACCTAACATTTCTGATGGTATGGCAAATACCACCCTAACATTTCTGATGATATGGCAAATACTAACCTAACATTTCTGATGATATGGCAAATAGCACCCTAACATTTCTGATGGTATGGCAAATACCACCCTAACATTTCTGATGATATGGCAAATAGCACCCTAACATTTCTGATGATTTGGCAAATAGCACCCTAACATTTCTGATGGTATGGCAAATACCACCCTAACATTTCTGATGATATGGCAAATACTAACCTAACATTTCTGATGATATGGCAAATAGCACCCTAACATTTCTGATGGTATGGCAAATACCACCCTAACATTTCTGATGGTATGGCAAATAGCACCCTAACATTTCTGATGATATGGCAATTAGCACACTAACATTTCTGATGGTATGGCAAATACCACCCTAACATTTCTGATGATATGGCAAATAGCACCCTAACATTTCTGATGATATGGCAATTAGCACACTAACATTTCTGATGATATGGCAAATACCACCCTAACATTTCTGATGATATGGCAAATAACACCCTAACATTTCTGATGATATGGCAAATACTATCCTAACATTTCTGATGATATGGCAATTAGCACCCTAACATTTCTGATGGTATGGCAAATACCACCCTAACATTTCTGATGATATGGCAAATACCACCCTAACATTTCTGATGATATGGCAAATAGCACCCTAACATTTCTGATGATATGGCAAATACCACCATAACATTTCTGATGGTATGGCAAATACCACCCTAACATTTCTGATGATATGACAAATAATACCCTAACATTTCTGATGATATGGCAAATACCACCCTAACATTTCTGATGATATGGCAAATAGCACCCTAACATTTCTGATGGTATGGCAAATACCACCCTAACATTTCGGATGATATGGCAAATACCAACCTAACATATCTGATGATATGACAAGTACCACCCTAACATTTCTGATGATATGGCAAATATCAACCTAACATTTCTGATGGTATGGCAAATACCACCCTAACATTTCTGATGATATGGCAAATAGCACCCTAACATTTCCGATGACATGGCAAATACCAACCTAACATTTCTGATGATATGACAAATACCACCCTAACATTTCTGATGGTATGGCAAATACCACCCTAACATTTCTGATGATATGGCAAATAGCACCCTAACATTTCTGATGGTATGGCAAATACCACCCTAACATTTCTGATGATATGGCAAATACATGTAGCACCCTAACATTTCTGATGATATGGCAAATACCAACCTAACATTTCTTATGATATGACAAATACCACCCTAACATTTCTGATGATATGGCAAATACCACCCTAACATTTCTGATGATATGGCAAATACCAACCTAACATTTCTTATGATATGGCAAATACCACGCTAACATTTCTGATGATATGGCAAATACCAACCTAACATTTCTTATGATATGACAAATACCACCCTAACATTTCTGATGATATGGCAAATAGCACCCTAACATTTCTGATGATATGGCAAATAGCACCCTAACATTTCTGATGATATGGCAAATACCACCCTAACATTTCTGATGATATGGCAAATACCACGCTAACATTTCTGATGATATGGCAATTAGCATGCTAACATTTCTGATGATATGGCAAATAGCACCCTAACATTTCTGATGATATGGCAAATAGCACCCTAACATTTCTGATGATATGGCAAATACTAACCTAACATTTCTGATGGTATGGCAAATACCACCCTAACATTTCTGATGATATGGCAAATACTAACCTAACATTTCTGATGATATGGCAAATAGCACCCTAACATTTCTGATGGTATGGCAAATACCACCCTAACATTTCTGATGATATGGCAAATAGCACCCTAACATTTCTGATGATTTGGCAAATAGCACCCTAACATTTCTGATGGTATGGCAAATACCACCCTAACATTTCTGATGATATGGCAAATACTAACCTAACATTTCTGATGATATGGCAAATAGCACCCTAACATTTCTGATGGTATGGCAAATACCACCCTAACATTTCTGATGGTATGGCAAATAGCACCCTAACATTTCTGATGATATGGCAATTAGCACACTAACATTTCTGATGGTATGGCAAATACCACCCTAACATTTCTGATGATATGGCAAATAGCACCCTAACATTTCTGATGATATGGCAATTAGCACACTAACATTTCTGATGATATGGCAAATACCACCCTAACATTTCTGATGATATGGCAAATAACACCCTAACATTTCTGATGATATGGCAAATACTATCCTAACATTTCTGATGATATGGCAATTAGCACCCTAACATTTCTGATGGTATGGCAAATACCACCCTAACATTTCTGATGATATGGCAAATACCACCCTAACATTTCTGATGATATGGCAAATAGCACCCTAACATTTCTGATGATATGGCAAATACCACCATAACATTTCTGATGGTATGGCAAATACCACCCTAACATTTCTGATGATATGACAAATAATACCCTAACATTTCTGATGATATGGCAAATACCACCCTAACATTTCTGATGATATGGCAAATAGCACCCTAACATTTCTGATGGTATGGCAAATACCACCCTAACATTTCGGATGATATGGCAAATACCAACCTAACATATCTGATGATATGACAAGTACCACCCTAACATTTCTGATGATATGGCAAATATCAACCTAACATTTCTGATGGTATGGCAAATACCACCCTAACATTTCTGATGATATGGCAAATAGCACCCTAACATTTCCGATGACATGGCAAATACCAACCTAACATTTCTGATGATATGACAAATACCACCCTAACATTTCTGATGGTATGGCAAATACCACCCTAACATTTCTGATGATATGGCAAATAGCACCCTAACATTTCTGATGGTATGGCAAATACCACCCTAACATTTCTGATGATATGGCAAATACATGTAGCACCCTAACATTTCTGATGATATGGCAAATACCAACCTAACATTTCTTATGATATGACAAATACCACCCTAACATTTCTGATGATATGGCAAATACCACCCTAACATTTCTGATGATATGGCAAATACCACCCTAACATTTCTGATGATATGGCAAATACCAACCTAACATTTCTTATGATATGGCAAATACCACGCTAACATTTCTGATGATATGGCAATTAGCACCCTAACATTTCTGATGATATGACAAATACCACCCTAACATTTCTGATGGTATGGCAAATACCACCCTAACATTTCTGATGATATGGCAAATACTAACCTAACATTTCTGATGATATGGCAATCAGCACCCTAACATTTCTGATGGTATGGCAAATACCACCCTAACATTTCTGATGGTATGGCAAATAGCACCCTAACATTTCTGATGATATGGCAATTAGCACACTAACATTTCTGATGGTATGGCAAATACCACCCTAACATTTCTGATGATATGGCAAATAGCACCCTAACATTTCTGATGATATCGCAATTAGCACACTAACATTTCTGATGATATGGCAAATACCACCCTAACATTTCTGATGATATGGCAAATAACACCCTAACATTTCTGATGATATGGCAAATACTATCCTAACATTTCTGATGATATGGCAATTAGCACCCTAACATTTCTGATGGTATGGCAAATACCACCCTAACATTTCTGATGATATGGCAAATACCACCCTAACATTTCTGATGATATGGCAAATAGCACCCTAACATTTCTGATGATATGGCAAATACCACCATAACATTTCTGATGGTATGGCAAATACCACCCTAACATTTCTGATGATATGACAAATAATACCCTAACATTTCTGATGATATGGCAAATACCACCCTAACATTTCTGATGATATGGCAAATAGCACCCTAACATTTCTGATGTTATGGCAAATACCAACCTAACATTTCTGATGATAAGACAAATACCACCCTAACTTTTCTGATGGTATGGCAAATACCACCCTAACATTTCTGATGATATGGCAAATAGCACCCTAACATTTCTGATGGTATGGCAAATACCACCCTAACATTTCTGATGATATGGCAATTAGCACCCTAACATTTGTGATGATATGGCAAAAACCACCCTAACATTTCTGATGATATGGCAATTAGCACCCTAACATTTCTGATGATATGGCAATTAGCACCATAACATATCTGATGATATGACAAGTACCACCCTAACATTTCTGATGGTATGGCAAATACCACCCTAACATTTCTGATGATATGACAAATACCACCCTAACATTTCTGATGATATGGCAAATATCAACCTAACATTTCTGATGGTATGGCAAATACCACCCTAACATTTCTGATGATATGGCAAATAGCACCCTAACATTTCCGATGACATGGCAAATACCAACCTAACATTTCTGATGATATGACAAATACCACCCTAACATTTCTGATGGTATGGCAAATACCACCCTAACATTTCGGATGATATGGCAAATACCAACCTAACATATCTGATGATATGACAAGTACCACCCTAACATTTCTGATGATATGACAAATACCACCCTAACATTTCTGATGGTATGGCAAATACCACCCTAACATTTCTGATGATATGGCAAATAGCACCCTAACATTTCTGATGGTATGGCAAATACCACCCTAACATTTCTGATGATATGGCAAATACATGTAGCACCCTAACATTTCTGATGATATGGCAAATACCAACCTAACATTTCTTATGATATGACAAATACCACCCTAACATTTCTGATGATATGGCAAATACCACCCTAACATTTCTGATGGTATGGCAAATACCACCCTAACATTTCTGATGATATGGCAAACACCACCCTAACATTTCTGATGATATGGCAAATACCACCCTAACATTTCTGATGATATGGCAAATACCAACCTAACATTTCTTATGATATGGCAAATACCACGCTAACATTTCTTATGATATGGCAAATACCACGCTAACATTTCTGATGATATGGCAAATACCAACCTAACATTTCTTATGATATGACAAATACCACCCTAACATTTCTGATGATATGGCAAATAGCACCCTAACATTTCTGATGATATGACAAATAGCACCCTAACATTTCTGATGATATGGCAATTAGCACCCTAACATTTCTGATGATATGGCAAATAGCATCCTAACATTTCTGATGATATGGCAAATACCACCCTAACATTTCTGATGGTATGGCAAATACCACCCTAACATTTTTGATGATATGACAAATAGCACCCTAACATTTCTGATGGTATGGCAAATACCACCCTAACATTTCTGATGATATGGCAAATAGCACCCTAACATTTCTGATGATATGGCAAATACTAACCTAACATTTCTGATGATATGGCAAATACCACCCTAACATTTCTGATGATTTGGCAAATAGCACCCTAACATTTCTGATGATATGGCAAATACCACCCTAACATTTCTGATGGTATGGCAAATACCACCCTAACATTTCTGATGATTTGGCAAATAGCGCCCTAACATTTCTGATGATATGGCAAATACCACCCTAACATTTCTGATGGTATGGCAAATACCACCCTAACATTTCTGATGATATGGCAAATACTAACCTAACATTTCTGATGATATGGCAAATAGCACCCTAACATTTCTGATGCAGATGGTATGGCAAATAGCACCCTAACATTTCTGATGATATGGCAAATACTAACCTAACATTTCTGATGATATGGCAAATACCACCCTAACATTTCTGATGATTTGGCAAATAGCACCCTAACATTTCTGATGGTATGGCAAATACCACCCTAACATTTCTGATGATATGGCAAATACTAACCTAACATTTCTGATGATATGGCAAATAGCACCCTAACATTTCTGATGGTATGGCAAATACCACCCTAACATTTCTGATGGTATGGCAAATAGCACCCTAACATTTCTGATGATATGGCAATTAGCACACTAACATTTCTGATGGTATGGCAAATACCACCCTAACATTTCTGATGATATGGCAAATACCACCCTAACATTACTGATGGTATGGCAAATACCAACCTAACATTTCTGATGATATGACAATTAGCACCCTAACATTTCTGATGGTATGGCAAATACCACCCTAACATTTCTGATGATATGGCAAATAGCACCCTAACATTTCTGATGATATGGCAAATACTAACCTAACATTTCTGATGATATGGCAAATACCAACCTAACATTTCTGATGATATGGCAAATAGCACCCTAACATTTCTGATGATATGGCAATTAGCACCCTAACATTTCTGATGGTATGGCAAATACCACCCTAACATTTCTGATGGTATGGCAAATACCACCCTAACATTTCTGATGATATGGCAAATAGCACCCTAACATTTCTGATGATATGGCAAATACTAACCTAACATTTCTGATGATATGGCAAATACCACCCTAACATTTCTGATGATATGGCAATTAGCACCCTAACATTTCTGATGGTATGGCAAATACCACCCTAACATTTCTGATGATATGACAAATACCACCCTAACATTTCTGATGATATGACAAATACCACCCTAACATTTCTGATGATATGGCAAATACCACCCTAACATTTCTGATGATATGGCAATTAGCACCCTAACATTTCTGATGATATGACAAATACCACCCTAACATTTCTGATGGTATGGCAAATACCACCCTAACATTTCTGATGATATGGCAAATACCACCCTAACATTTCTGATGATATGGCAAATACCACCCTAACATTTCTGATGATATGGCAAATACCACCCTAACATTTCTGATGATATGGCAAATACCACCCTAACATTTCTGATGATATGGCAAATACCACCCTAACATTTCTGATGATATGGCAAATACCACCCAACATTTCTGATGATATGGCAAATAGCACCCTAACATTTCTGATGATATGGCAATTAGCACCCTAACATTTCTTATGATATGACAAATACCACCCTAACATTTCTGATGATATGGCAAATACCACCCTAACATTTCTGATGATATGGCAAATAGCACCCTAACATTTCTGATGATTTGGCAAATACCACCCTAACATTTCTGATGATATGGCAAATAGCACCCTAACATTTCTGATGATTTGGCAAATACCACCCTAACATTTCTGATGATATGGCAAATAGCAACCTAACATTTTAATCCTGAAAACACTGAAATTGTTTTTACTGACATTAATTTCAAGCCATGTGAGATGATATTTGATTCAGGGTTATTAGCATATTTGGTTCATGGTTTTTAGCATATTTGGTTCAGAGTTATTAGCATATTTGGTTCAGCATTATTAGCATATTTGAATACTTACCCAGACACTCTTCCTATACCTGTGATAATACCACCAGCTGGGACTTCTTCTTCTCCATACAACTGATATCCAGCTAGCTGAGAGAATTCTAAAAAAGACGACCTGACAAAAACGAAATAACAATACATGTCAGATGCATAGTTAAGATAGGCAAATAAAAGTAAAAGTATCATGAGATCCACTTCAGAAGAATGATGGTCACACATTGTGTTATTAAAGTTTTCTCAAACAGTGTGGGACAAAGATGCTTAGTCAAAGAACTGCTCAACACATGTCAACCACAGTTGTAGTATATAACACAAGTCAGTCAGAGTAGGACAGTGTATAACACATGTCAGTCAGAGTAGGACAGTGTATAACACAAGTCAGTCAGAGTAGGAGTGTATAACACATGTCAGTCAGAGTAGGAGTGTATAACACATGTCAGTCAGAGTAGGACAGTGTATAACACAAGTCAGTCAGAGTAGGACAGTGTATAACATGTGTCAGTCAGAGTAGGACAGTGTATAACACATGTCAGTCAGAGTAGGACAGTGCATAACACAAGTCAGTCAGAGTAGGACAGTGTATAACATGTGTCAGTCAGAGTAGGACAGTGTATAACACAAGTCAGTCAGAGCAGGACAGTGTATAACACATGTCAGTCAGAGTAGGACAGTGTATAACACATGTCAGTCAGAGTAGGAGTGTATAACACAAGTCAGTCAGAGTAGGACAGTGTATAACACAAGTCAGTCAGAGTAGGACAGTGTATAACACATGTCAGTCAGAGTAGGACAGTGTATAACACAAGTTAGTCAGAGTAGGACAGTGTATAACACATGTCAGTCAGAGTAGGACAGTGTATAACACATGTCAGTCAGAGTAGGACAGTGTATAACATGTGTCAGTCAGAGTAGGACAGTGTATAACACATGTCAGTCAGAGTAGGACAGTGTATAACACATGTCAGTCAGAGTAGGACAGTGTATAACACATGTCAGTCAGAGTAGGACAGTGTATAACACATGTCAGTCAGATTAGGACAGTGTATAACACATGTCAGTCAGAGTAGGACAGTGTATAACACATGTCAGTCAGAGTAGGACAGTGTACAACACATGTCAGTCAGAGTAGGACAGTGTATAACACATGTCAGTCAGAGTAGGACAGTGTATAACACAAGTCAGTAAGAGTAGGACAGTGTATAACATGTGTCAGTCAGAGTAGGACAGTGTATAACACATGTCAGTCAGAGTAGGACAGTGTATAACACATGTCAGTCAGAGCAGGACAGTGTATAACACATGTCAGTCAGAGTAGGACAGTGTATAACATGTGTCAGTCAGAGTAGGACAGTGTATAACATGTGTCAGTCAGAGTAGGACAGTGTATAACACAAGTCAGTCAGAGTAGGACAGTGTATAACACAAGTCAGTCAGAGCAGGACAGTGTATAACACATGTCAGTCAGAGTAGGACAGTGTATAACACATGTCAGTCAGAGTAGGAGTGTATAACACAAGTCAGTCAGAGTAGGACAGTGTATAACACAAGTCAGTCAGAGTAGGACAGTGTATAACACATGTCAGTCAGAGTAGGACAGTGTATAACACAAGTTAGTCAGAGTAGGACAGTGTATAACACATGTCAGTCAGAGTAGGACAGTGTATAACACATGTCAGTCAGAGTAGGACAGTGTATAACATGTGTCAGTCAGAGTAGGACAGTGTATAACACATGTCAGTCAGAGTAGGACAGTGTATAACACATGTCAGTCAGAGTAGGACAGTGTATAACACATGTCAGTCAGAGTAGGACAGTGTATAACACATGTCAGTCAGAGTAGGACAGTGTATAACACATGTCAGTCAGATTAGGACAGTGTATAACACATGTCAGTCAGAGTAGGACAGTGTATAACACATGTCAGTCAGAGTAGGACAGTGTACAACACATGTCAGTCAGAGTAGGACAGTGTATAACACATGTCAGTCAGAGTAGGACAGTGTATAACACAAGTCAGTAAGAGTAGGACAGTGTATAACATGTGTCAGTCAGAGTAGGACAGTGTATAACACATGTCAGTCAGAGTAGGACAGTGTATAACACATGTCAGTCAGAGCAGGACAGTGTATAACACGTGTCAGTCAGAGTAGGACAGTGTATAACATGTGTCAGTCAGAGTAGGACAGTGTATAACACAAGTCAGTCAGAGTAGGACAGTGTATAACACAAGTCAGTCAGAGTAGGACAGTGTATAACACAAGTCAGTCAGAGTAGGACAGTGTATAACACATGTCAGTCAGAGTAGGGCAGTGTATAACACATGTCAGTCAGAGTAGGACAGTGTATAACACATGTCAGTCAGAGTAGGACAGTGTATAACACATGTCAGTCAGAGTAGGACAGTGTATAACACATGTCAGTCAGAGTAGGACAGTGTATAACACATGTCAGTCAGATTAGGACAGTGTATAACACATGTCAGTCAGAGTAGGACAGTGTATAACACATGTCAGTCAGAGTAGGACAGTGTATAACACATGTCAGTCAGAGTAGGACAGTGTATAACACATGTCAGTCAGATTAGGACAGTGTATAACACATGTCAGTCAGAGTAGGACAGTGTATAACACATGTCAGTCAGAGTAGGACAGTGTATAACATAAGTCAGTCAGAGTAGGAGTGTATAACACATGTCAGTCAGAGTAGGACAGTGTATAACACATGTCAGTCAGAGTAGGACAGTGTATAACACATGTCAGTCAGAGTAGGACAGTGTATAACACATGTCAGTCAGAGTAGGACAGTGTATAACACATGTCAGTCAGAGTAGGACAGTGTATAACACGTCAGTCAGAGTAGGACAGTGTATAACATAAGTCAGTCAGAATAGGAGTGTATAACACATGTCAGTCAGAGTAGGACAGTGTATAACACAAGTCAGTCAGAGTAGGACAGTGTATAACACAAGTCAGTCAGAGTAGGACAGTGTATAACACATGTCAGTCAGAGTAGGGCAGTGTATAACACATGTCAGTCAGAGTAGTACAGTGTATAACACATGTCAGTCAGAGTAGAACAGTGTATAACACATGTCAGTCAGAGTAGAACAGTGTATAACACATGTCAGTCAGAGTAGAACAGTGTATAACACAAGTCAGTCAGAGTAGAACAGTGTATAACACATGTCAGTCAGAGTAGAACAGTGTATAACACATGTCAGTCAGAGTAGAACAGTGTATAACACAAGTCAGTCAGAGTAGAACAGTGTATAACACATGTCAGTCAGAGTAGAACAGTGTATAACACATGTCAGTCAGAGTAGGACAGTGTACAACACATGTCAGTCAGAGTAGGACAGTGTATAACACATGTCAGTCAGAGTAGGACAGTGTATAACACAAGTCAGTAAGAGTAGGACAGTGTATAACATGTGTCAGTCAGAGTAGGACAGTGTATAACACATGTCAGTCAGAGTAGGACAGTGTATAACACATGTCAGTCAGTGTCAGAGTGTTGGTAAAACATGTACAGTATGATAACCTAGACAGACTCACCCTGGATCTAATAATGTTGATATTCTATCTCTTGGTAAGAGTTTTCCCCTTGACTTATGTCTTTCTATGGCAAGTTCACCACCACCTTTAGTTATTGTCTTGATTTTAGATTGCAAGTCTTCCACAGCTTTTTTCATGTTAACATAGTTACTCTGAGTAATTAAACAAAACATCAATTTTACCACCAAAAGCCTGCAAATTAGTAAACTATATTATTTTGGCAACCAATTTGCAATCTCACTCGTGAATTGGCCTTTGAATCTCACTGGCCATGCCCACTCTAAATGAGTAGTATGATTTTATGTAGGGGAATATAACATGTAAACCATTTGTACTACCTCATCTATGTTTTTTTTAAAATTATTAGAATGAACTAAGATTGAAAGTAAGTGTGTTCACTCGACTGTATTTTAATGCGATATATTGTCCACCACAAGTGTACTGCAATTCAGTAGATTATTAACTAACAGGTGAATCGTAAAGTACCAAATTCAGATCTCGTAAAGAGATCTACAACGACTGATCTTCAGGTAATGTGGCGTTCATATGCAAGGGATTATCTACGCAAAAACGTCAAATTCTATTAGAAGTGCTTCTGACCAGGGAAAGGCACAATTAAGACAGAACAACCTATTATTTGATAGGATCACATTTTTTTTGTAAATTACTGGTACTCTTACATGGCTACCAATTTGGTAAACAACTTTTACATTATCACATCTCGCCGTAATACAGCATATCCAAGACATGTACCTGGCTATGTAAAAGCATTCATAGATTGCATTCCCCCACAGCAACATAGACTTGCCCGGATGGTGCCAGCCACAAGTCAGTGCCAGCAAGATTTGAAAGCCAACTGTTTAGTCAGAAGCCAATCAGTTAGACAGTTCGCTAGCGAATTTGTAAATTGACTGCGCAAATACTTTTGAGACTTGCTGTACATTGTTTTTTGTTTTTTTAAATACAGACATACATGTACCTGGCATGATTTACTTTACATGAAAATAGATTAAATCATCCTGTCATTGATAGTTCCCCAAATTTAAAGTGACAAATGCAAACAACAATTTAATTTATGATATTTGGACTATTTTTACAAATGAATTACAATCTATTTGCCACATTTTTTGACTAAGCATAACTTTAATCTATAATCAAAGAAAGCTTAGAAAGAACTCCCGTGTGCTGAGAGTATTGAAGACACATTCAAAATTAATTCAAAATTACTTGTACACGAGATATTGATGGAAAAGCTGAAAACTAATTATGTAAATCAGGTAACTAATATGAACAGAACAAAAAAATTAATAATTATTATGCTGATTAGAGAATTAATATGAACAAATTTTAAACCAAAATTAATCAGGCCTGTCTATTGTACTAGAGCATTTATGTACCAAATTTTATTCAAATGTGATGATCAGTAATTGAGATATCAGTGTTAATTAATTATGTTAATTAGGTGATTAATAAGCATAAATATTTATCAAAAACTAATTAGGTCTCTGCATAGTTCTCTTTAAAAGTTTCATTGAAATCCAATTCGTGGTTCTTTATATATCAGTGGAACATTATGCAAATTAGGTAATTAATATCCAATTAAAACTAATCAGGTCTCTGCATAGTCCTAGAAGATCTATGTAGCAAGTCTCATTGAAATATGATGATTAGTACTCGAGATATCAGGCAAAAAGCTGAAAATTAACTAATTATGCTAATAAGGTAATTAATATGCACAAATATTTACCAAAAAACTAATCAGGGGTCTGCACAGTCCTTAAGTAACTATGTACCAAGTGTCATTAAAATGTGATGATTACTACTTGAAATATCAAAAGCGGAAAATTAATTAATTATGCAAATTAGGTAATTAATATGTACTGATATTACCCTAAACACTACCAGGTCTGTGCAGTGTCCTATGACATCTATGTACCAAGTGTCATTGAAATGTGACTACTTGAAATATCAAAAGCTGAAAATTAATTAATTATGCATATTAGGTAATTAATATGTACTGATATTACCCTAAAAACTATCAGGTCTGTGCAGTGTCCTATGACATTTATGTATCAAATTTCTTTGAAATGTGATGATTACTACTTGAAATATCAAAAGCTGAAAATTAATTAATTATGCAAATTAGGTAATTAATATGTACTCATATTACCCTAAAAACTATCAGGTCTGTGCAGTGTCCTACAATGTATGACATCTATGTACCAAGTTTCATTGAAATGTGATGATTACTACTTGAAATATCAAAAGCTGAAGTTTAATTAATTATGCAAATTAGGTAATTAATATCTACTGATATTACCCTAAAAACTGTCAGGTCTGTGCAGTGTCCTATGACATCTATGTACCAAGTTTTATTGAAATGTGATGATTAGTACTTGAGATATCAGTGGAAAAGCCGAAAATTGATTAATCATTATGCAAATCAGGTAATTAATATTGCACAGATTTTTACCTAAAACTAATCAAATCTGTGCATTAGTTTAGAGCATCTATGTGCCAAGTTTCATCAAAATCCAATGAGTGGTTCTTTAGATATCAGTGGAACAGTCATGAAACAGCTAAAAATCAGCTAATTATCATGCAAATTAGGTAATTAATATGCAGGGATTTTTACCAAACCCTAATCAAATATGCGCATTGGCCCAGAGCATCTATGCACCAAGTTTCATCAAAAATCAAAAATCAATGTATGGTTCTTGAGATATCAGTAGAACAGACACACACACAGACACACACACAGACAGACACACTAACTGCAAAGACTCCCTTTTTGTGCTTCGCACACGGGAGTCAAAAATGCTTAGTAGATATACATAAAAAATAATATTGTTAAAACAGCTGATAATAATTGCAGTAAACTAATCATCACATACTGTGTTATATTAGTATGTTAAATGGTTTATTTATCTGTCACAAAAATATATTTATTTTTAAGTAATATTTATTTCTAGATTCGTCAATTGTATAATATCAAGAATTTATTAAATAAGATTATGCAACTTTCATAACCATGTACTGTAAGAGATAAACATTTCACAATTTCCAAAAAAAATCGCAAAACACATATACATGTACACGCTTTATGTCTGCAGAATCAAATTAAAGTGTATACAAAAGAAGAATTAGCTAAAAACAAAAGACTCAAAAATTATTAAAATCAGTTCATTCCTCTTGTTTAGTTTGCATGGTCATAACGTAACAGTAAAACACCCTACCCTGCTATCTACCTACACAATATCACATCAATATAGGTGTTTTCGGCCTAATTTCACTGCTCTGAATTATACACAGCAAATCGTTGTATGAAAAAATACAGTTCACAAATTAGTATACAAAAGTCAAATGGTAAATTCAAACTAAGTATTGTTCTAATTTATAGTCAAATAAACCAGAACACTACTACTAATCAAATTGACAGCTTTCACAACAACTTGGGGTAAGTTTGGTTGTATAGAGTAAGTGACCAATCACTATTTAACGGACAGGTCACAATCTATTAAATTTAAGAGAGCTACATCCGAGTCTCTTCCAATCACCACGGGTGTGCCACAAGGCTCAATACTAGGCCCACTGCTGTTTATAATATACATGAATGGTCTTGCCCTGGAAACGGAACAGTCAGTACTCGACATGTATGCCGATGATAGTACTTTCACTACTTGTGCAGCAGAAACTGGGCTTGGACATGGCTAATGTCAGTAAATGATTCAAAATTAGAGCATGTAAAGTCAAAAAAACTACTCGGTGTCATGGTAGATCAAAATCTAACATAGAAAAGATCATATTAATAAAGTAGGGTAGGGTAGAGTAGTGAGTATGCTTCTAGCCCGATTCAGGGGTATAAAATCGTATCAAATTTTGTCATGCTTTTATCTTTCCCCATTTGGACTACTGTAGCACAGTCTGGATATCAGCCCAGTTAAACAGACTATATAAACTACAGAAAATATCAGCTAGGATGATTTTTGATCTTCCTTCTTGAACTCCTACTAAACCTCTATTTCAAAAATTGAGATGGATGACTGAGATTTAGGCAGAGGGTTCTCCGAACCCGCCTATTCACATAGTTCATACCCACCATAGACTCCGGTCAGTCAAAATGACTATTTTGAACTGTAGGCATTAATCAGCGATTCTGCCGGTGACGGAGAGATAGAATCTAGGTCAGGGGAAGCCCCATGACCCCAACATTCTCTTTCCCTTACGTCACTAACCACGTGACCGAGCCTATATGGCAGCACCATTAACGGCTGTACAATCACTCTGGTTCCTTTCTCTCCGCATCGAGGACTTAGACCAACGCTACGGAAAGAGTGGGGTGGTTGGGGGGGGGGACCCAGAGTCTATGGTGGGTATGAACTATGTGAATAGGCGGGTTCGGAGAACCCTCTGCCTAAATTCACTACGTTCAATTACCCTTCGAACGGAGGTCATAATTCCGATAAACCGCATTAGTTCTCGGAGGGACACTGAAGGAACGCTGACTAGGCGTTCTGCTAGGTTGCTTAGCGCTAGACAACGCGCTTGAGATGGGCGAACCAGGCCTACCTCGGTGTCAAACTCCATGCCCAGGAACACCAACTGTTGAGTTGAGTCGGGTCGGGATGGGACTTTTTCTGATTTACTAGAAAACCCAACTGGTGAAATAAATCCTGTGTTAGCCTTACTTGTCTGGCTAATAACCCCTTGTCTGGGTTGTGTAACAACCAGTCGTCTAGGTACGGATTGATGTGTACCAACATTTGGTGGAGCAGCAGCACTACCTGTTTCATCACTCTGGTGAACACGTAGGGCGCTGTGCATAACCCGAAGGGGAGCACCCGAAATTCGAATACTTGGCCCAGGTGGGCGAATCGAAGGAGGTGGCAACTCGCTGGGTGCATTGGTATATGCAGGTATGCATCGCTTAAGTCTAAAGAGGCTAGCCAGTCGAACCGGTGGATGGAGAGCAGCGCGCTGGACGGTGTCTGCATGCGGAACCGATTGAGAAGCACATACTGATTTAGTCTGCTTAGGTCCAGAACCGGACGCCAGCCGCCTGTAGCTTTTGGTACTACGAATACATTTGAGGAGAAGCCCGGACTTGGCGCCGGCTGAACTATTCTGTGTATGGCGCCCTTTCTCAGCAAACTGTCTACTTCCTGTCTGATTGCTTCCGCCTTGCGGGGATCCCCTGGCAGTGGTCCCAACGGGGGGACACTTACAGGGGCGGTAGAGATGTCAGTGGTATTCTGTAACCGAGTGTCACCACCTGGCGCGTCCAGGGATCGGTTACCCGCTGTCTCCAAGCCGGAATGCACTGGCGCAATCTGTGTGCGACAGGGATCTGTGGCCATGGGTTCGGCGGTTGCAAGAGGGGGGGCTTCTCTTCTCCCATGAGGTGAGCTTCCCCGGGGATCACTGGGGTTACTAAGTCGTAGCCTGATCCCTTGCCGAACATAAGCCCATCCCCCACTGTCGGGGTTGACGACCACCCGAGGAGGAGGAGGAACCACCACCTGGTCCTTTCTTTCCCGGGGGAGCGCCGCTACTCTTCCCTCCCGCGGAAGGGTATGAGCGCTTGCCTCCTGGCTGACTCTGGTTAGCGAAGCTAGACCTAGGGCGTTGCGTTTTCTGTGCTTGGGGCGCCCTCAGTTTACCCTTGGCAACGGCCAACTGGCTAGCGGATTCGACTTGAACCATTTGGTTTGTTACACCCCGAAGCTCGGCGACTGCACTCGCTATCTCCCCGTCAAAGAGGGTGGGCGATATCCAGTCTGCGTAACTGAGGCGGTGGCAAACGCCCTGACTCAGTTGGCCGCCGAAAACACACGCGTCTAGAACTGCTTCCCGCTGCACAGAAGTAGCCCCGGCCAAAAGAGCCATATGACACTGGAGGATATCGCACATACATATGTAGCCGTGCGGTGGCCTACCATTAACTGCGTCGCCTGGTCTAGGAGGCGAGTGCGTCCCGCCTCTGAGGTCTCAGGGTCCTGGGCGCGCACAAGAATGCGCTCCAGCGTGGCGCCCACGAATTCTAGGAAATTGATGGGTCGCAACTCTGCTCTCAGGGCGTGGATAGACTCAGACTGGGTCGATGAGAATGACCATGGAAGGCGGCCGCCCCCCTTTACCCGGTTAGCAAAACAGAAATTTGTGGTACCGGGGTCTGGGGAAGGAGCCTTCGGGTTCGGTCGGGGGCTCTTGGTTTCGTCCCACAAATTGGGGTCCGAATCTGAAAGTGCCCCGATAGGGTAGCGTTTGGTCCAGCGAAAGGGGTTATGCAAAAGATTACCCCAGCCCGGGGCTTTTGGCGTTACCTCCTCTGCGGCTGACCAATGACCGCCCCTCAACACCGTCTGCGCGCCGTCCACCACGCTCAGCACTCGGCTGGACCATGGGAGACGTGCAGGTGGGGTTGATCTGGATCCCGACGCCTGCGATCCCATCAGCGTAGAAGCGACCGTGAGTGGTTTCTTTAGGATCGAGGGGGGGAATATACATCAAGTCACCTGGACTAATAATATTCCGCATCACCCCCACGGCGTGGCTCACTGAGTCATTACGCATTGCGGACTCTGAGGGACCGCCTGAGTTACCCACTGTATCCGACGCGAATGAACTGCTTAAATATGTGGGCGAGAGCGTGTTCGAGAGTGCGTCTCATGACAGGGTCGGTTCCCTCTGGGAACGCCTGTGGGTCGGAAAGAAGGGAGTCGAAACCCACAGCGGAGCTCGGACTTGAAGGTAAATTGTTAAGTCCGGTACCGCGCGGCGAACCTTGGCTGGTTGGCGGGGGGAGGTACAGCGCATGTCCTGACCCAAAAGCCCTGCCCCGAGAACGGAGCCTTGGCTACCAGCATCCCCGTTGGAATTCCGTGCCCGAGGTCCCAGAGGAGACCCGGTGCCACTAGCCTGAGCCTCGATCTCCCCCAAGTCAGCGGGGGTGTCACGGCTGGGAACGGGGAGTTCCCCGGAAGAGATGTGTTTGAATGCAAACATGCTTTCATGTTTCTTCCTGCTTGCCCACCGAGAGGCCGCAGTGGAGACAGCTCGCTCCGACTGCGTCTGATCTACCCGGCCTGCCAGGGACGCAATTGCCCTGACAGTCCTTCGACCAAAGCCCTCAAAGGGACCCGCAACAGGCCCCATAGGAGGAAAGCCTCCCGGGCACAGCCTCGCTGCAGCCGGTAAAATCGGGTAAACCACTGCCTGCAAAAACAGACTGTGAGGATGCCCTCCGATCAGCGGGGGGAGACCGAGAAAAAATATCGGTACCTCCACCATTGGGCCTCCTGCTCGACGTCTCGGTACACGAAGCACCGGTAGCCGAGTGTGAGGACTTTCCACTCATGCAAAACACGCAACTCACTTTAACCGATTTGTTTACTGGACGCGCGACCTTGCTGTGAAGAAACGAGCGACACGGTCAGTCTCAGCGATTTTGATGGCTCTGAAAGAAACTCCAGTGAAAAACACACGCCTTCACGGCAAAAAACCCTGAACCCCGCACGCAGCTATGACAAAAGTATTTCGGATGCGGGTTCTACGCTGGTAAATTCTGAATAACCACTGCACAGTCGACTCGAAACACGAGGAGATAAAAAAAAAACGGCAGCGAGCCCTGGTGCTGTCATTACAACTATTCATTTCTAAATACCTAGATCAAGCATAAAATGAAGAAAACATGCATGAGGGAAGCGAATTACAGTAGGAAAGGAGACGTAACGAAACCAAGCTTAAGCTACGTCGCCCGGGTTTTATTTCTTTGTTGTGAAAAAATACTACACAACAAAGGGGAAAATGACACGAGGGTAAAAAAGACAAGGAAAACTTATCCTACCAGCTACAATGTCGGATGCCGGGCAGCGGCAACAACCCAAGCTAGATTCTATCTCTCCGTCACCGGCAGAATCGCTGATTAATGCCTACAGTTCAAAATAGTCATTTTGACTGACCGGAGTCTATGGTGGGTAATTGAACGTAGTAAATGGATAGGGTTGATTACTGGCGCTGTGTTATATGGTCTATAAACCATTAAATAATCTTGCTCCAACTTATATGAGACAAATGTTTAAAGTCAGCACTAGGACTACCAGAAATTCAGACAGTTCCAAGTTATACTTGGCTCCTGGTAAAATTCTTAAAGTATATTCAGATAGCTTCCAATTCCCGGCTGCTGAATTTTGGAATAAAATACCTCTACCAATTCGTGATAGTGAGTCAATTTGAGCTTTTAAAAGTACCTATTTTAAATGGTTCATGTCAAAAATTTAGTTGTTATGTAATATTTCTGTACTTCTTTATTTAAAAATGTATTACTAATTTCTGTATATATAGTACTAATTTTTTAGGAAAATTGCTATGTTCACACGACAACATTTTATTAGAGCCCTACGGCTCGAGCCGGCTCGATCCAGCAAAAATGGCAGTGTATACGCGTTCGGCTCGAGCCAAGTTCAGCTCCAATAAACCCTTGGGGTTGAACTCCGATAGGGTTGAGCCCCAACATGGCCCCGACTGTGTATACGCAGGGCCCAACTATCGGAGCCGAAATCAATCGTCTTCTTCAAGTAACCTCTCATTTCAATTATGGTAGAGACAACATCATTCGTAACTTCACGCAATTTCCGATTTGACGAAGAGGTACACGCCCTAATATTTATTTTGGCAGAGTAAAGAAATACCGCGATAGATTGACAGGTCAACAGGAAACAGAAAAATGGCGTACAAAATTATGCGACAAAAACTTGAAAGAAGGAATGAACAGATCCAATGAAAATTGAAGAAACTTTTTAAAGACACCAGATAAAAATCATAGAAGTGGTCACGGCATGTTCCTAGTAGGTTTAGATTGACAACTGTCACACATATCACAACAGTTGAACAATAACAATAACTTGAGCAAATAGGCCGTAACACATTTTAGCTGCCGTGTTTCCTGTTTATTCGAGATACTATTACCTAAATCATAACACCAGTTCATTGTCTTTTCTACCTCCATGCTCAAACTCGATCGTGACTCTTTCTTTTTTTTTTTCCCAGCTGAAAAGCATTGTGCCATGTAAAGAAGGAACACAAGCACGACACCAACATAGTTTTCATCCATGTTTTTTTCATACTACTTATTTGAGGACACTGTTCCACTTCTGACCGAACTGAATCGAACTATGGCAGATCTCGGCTCTCGTTCGGCTCCCGACCGTATGAACGCATTAGAGATAATCTCTTGTTCGGCTCCCGACCATATGAACACATTAGAGATAATCTCTTGTTAATCTGTGGGAGGAGCAGTAGTTCGGCTCCGGTAGAATGCTGCCGTGTGAACATAGCTTAAGGCTTAACATGTTTTTATCCTCTTTAAATAAAGTGTTAACAACTCTTCAGCTGAAACACTTTTGCCTCTGTGTTTTATTTAGCTCTAATTTTAGGCAGATTTTATGCATGGTCCCAAGTCCTTGTTGTGCTATCAGGAAGAAATAATGAAATGCAGATACTGATATAATTGTTTTTGTCGCATAATTTCGTATACCATTTTTCTGTTTCCTGTTGAGCTATCAATCTATGGCAATATTTCTATCAATCTATGGCAATATTTCTTTACTCTGCCAAATAGATATTAGAGTGTGTACTTCTTTGTCAAGCAAAAAATTGCACTATAATTACAAACGATATTGTCTCCACTATAAATGAAATGATAGCTTACTTGAAGAAAACAATTAAAGGTGTGATTTCAGCCTGATCCTATTAGACTTCAACCCTGAGGGTTTATTGGAGCCAAACTAGACCCGAGCAGAATGCATACGCACAGCCATTTTTGCTGGCTCGAGCCGTAGGTCTCCAATAAAATGCTGTCATGTGAACTTGGCAAATTATATCATTTCTATCCTTCCATGGATCCCAATGTCCATACATACATGTAATATTACATTTTCTATATGTGCAACATGATATAGTCTTTGGTCTCTGAGAATTGCAAGATAAACTGATGTTCACAATGGTGCTTTATTATAGAATATTATGCAACAACTAAGATAGGGACTTTGGCAAGATATTGCAGGATTGCCTTATGGTACGTTGGAGCAGAGTAGGTGTAACCACTGTTTAACACTGTTTAAGCCTGTTTTAAGCTGTTTACATAGCTTTGTTTTAGGCAGAATTAATCCTATTAAAATAAGCCTTTTACAACATGATTGAGACCGCATATTTACTTATGCTAATTGCTGCGTTTCAAGATATTGCTGAACGGGAAAATATTTTTTGTCCATAAAAACGAATATGCAGAATAAATAACAAACAATACATGTAAGTGTTTTTTTCCAAGTGACGTCAGAGGTCATTCAGTGACCTTTGGCACCGGAAAGAACACAGTCCCGGGTACATTCTCAGCGAAGTCATGCCCGTGTACTTGTCTATGCGGAAAAGAACTCAATACTCAAAGCTAAATATTTTTCTCCCGACGATTCCTCTGAAAGATTTTAAAGTTTGTATGGGATGCTTGAAAACAGGCAGTTATAGAGAGATATTTCTTTTTATTGTGCTCCGATGTGCGTTCGTGAAAATCATGTTTGAAATCACGATAGCGTTACCATTGTTTGTCTAGACGGTGTCAAACTTGGCTAAAAGATTTCGCTTTTAAAATAAATATATGGTAAAATATATGGTTTTTAATTATGATTGGTGGGTGTAGATGGATTATTTTTCAGGTCATTGAGTGTAGAGCGAGGAAATATACAATTCATGACAATATTCTCTATTCGTTTTTTCACTGTAAATCGTTTAATTTTTAAACACAAGTTGTTGCCTATCCGTGATCGATTTTATTAATTATAACATTTATGTGATGAGAAGTTTTCACATGTTTTTTTTTTGTATTATTTATTAATACAACTCTGGTACTTGTTATGTGATGTACGTATTTATTACATTCTCAAGATGGCTGACATAACATCCGGGTCACCGGGTTACTAAGAACTAGGGTCATAATTCAAACGGACTATATAGCAATATAGTCAATATCGTAACATCTCTCTTTACATAGTTTTTTTGAACAATAAAACTAAACTCGATAAACTATTCAAAACGAGCATAAATCGATAGCACCATAACACTAGTGTAAATAATGTTCAACGATTCAGCGGTTCAACTCAACAGTTCAACGTTCACTAACAATGTTATCATCAACAGTCCATGAAATTCGAAATAATGTTCAACAATAGTTCATACTTAACTCAACTGTTCAACGTTCACTAACAATGTTCTCATCAACAGTCCATGAAATTTGAAATAATGTTCAACAATAGTTCATACTCAACTCAACTGTTCAACGTTCACTAACAATGTTCTCATCAACAGTCCATGAAATTCGAAATAATGTTCAACAATAGTTCATACTCAACTCAACTGTTCAACGTTCACTAACAATGTTATCATCAACAGTCCATGAAATTCGAAATAATGTTCAACAATAGTTCATACTCAACTCAACTGTTCAACGTTCACTAACAATGTTCTCATCAACAGTCCATGAAATTTGAAATAATGTTCAACAATAGTTCATACTCAACTCAACTGTTCAACGTTCACTAACAATGTTCTCATCAACAGTCCATGAAATTCGAAATAATGTTCAACAATAGTTCATACTCAACTCAACTGTTCAACGTTCACTAACAATGTTATCATCAACAGTCCATGAAATTCGAAATAATGTTCAACAATAGTTCATACTCAACTCAACTGTTCAACGTTCACTAACAATGTTATCATCAACAGTCCATGAAATTCGAAATAATGTTCAACAATAGTTCATACTCAACTCAACTGTTCAACGTTCACTAACAATGTTCTCATCAACAGTCCATGAAATTCGAAATAATGTTCAACAATAGTTCATACTCAACTCAACTGTTCAACGTTCACTAACAATGTTATCATCAACAGTCCATGAAATTCGAAATAATGTTCAACAATAGTTCATACTTAACTCAACTGTTCAACGTTCACTAACAATGTTATCATCAACAGTCCATGAAATTCGAAATAATGTTCAACAATAGTTCATACTTAACTCAACAGTTCAATGTTCACTAACAATGTTATCATCAACAGTCCATGAAATTCGAAATAATGTTCAACAATAGTTCATACTTAACTCAATTGTTCAATGTTCACTAACAATGTTATCATCAACAGTTCATGAAATTCAAAATAATGTTCAACAATAGTTCATACTTAACTCAACAGTTCAATGTTCACTAACAATGTTCATCAGTCCATCCTCTCGACGGTTAGTTCAAGACAAAGTCTTTATAGCGTGATGGCATTCTAACAGCTCGCGTACTTGAGGGTATTGGTGATGTTCGTATCCGTAGATCTGTTGTCATCGGTAACTTCACTATTGGTGATGGTGTTTTGTTGGGTTGCGGTGTTAGGTTGCGATGCATTTAATCCAGTTGGAGATTCAAATGTTATTATGCCTGTATCTGTATTATGCTCTATTTCTCGTGATTTCACTTCCTTCGTTGGCCTTAGGAATTTTCTGTTTCTTCGATATGTGTTTCCATTGATGTCGATGTTGTAAGAGCGGGGTGCAACTTGTCGTGTAACAGTTCTGTGACGCCATTTTCTTTCTCTGTCAGTAGGTAGCGCTTTCATTCGAATTGGCTGACCTATTTGTAATTCGGGAAGTGTTTTTGGCATGTTGATCATAGTAGAATTTAGATTTACGACGACGCTGCTTGATGTCATCTGTAACTCCGTCAACTACTTTTGGATGTAGTAGTCTATTTGCAGTAGGTAGTAGCGTGCGAGTGCGACGTGACATGAGACGTTGTACCGGACTGCGGTGCGTTCCTTCAGTCGGCGTGTTTCTCCAATCAAGGATTGCTTTCCAGGGGTCTTCATTGTTTTTTTGTGATTTCTTTATGAGTCGCTTTGCTATTTTAACTGCTGCTTCTATCTTACCATTAGATTGACTATGATATGGTGATGAGGTAATTACATTGAATTCTCAGTCATGTGCAAATCTCTTGAACTCGACACAATCAAATTGTGGACCGTTGTCTGACATAACAGTATCGGGAATCCCATGATGACTGAATTGTATTTTACAACAGTTTATGATCGTTGTTGCTGTTGTGTCAATTACCTGATCCACCTCCCAGTAGTCTGAGTAATAGTCTACCATTATCAGGTAATCTTTACCGCGGCACTTGCATAGATCCATGGCAATTTTGCTCCACGGTCTATCCGGAATTTCGTGGGTCATGAGTGGTTCTTTCTGCTGATTCTGTTGATATTCGTTGCAGGTACTGCATTGATTTACAGTGTCCTATATTTCTTCACTCATGTGTGGCCAGAATAGAACGTCACATGCTTTACGAATACATGCTTCAGCTCCTAGGTGACTGGAATGTACGCGTGCTAGCATTTCAGGACGCATTACTTTGGGTATTATGACTCGGGGACCTTTGAATAAGACGCCATTTTGAACACTGAGTTCATCACGATATTTCCAGTATTCGCGAGTGATGATTGGTGTTTCTTCTTTGATATCTGGCCATCCTGCAAGTATTGTTGTCTTAAGTACTTGCAGGGCTTCATCTTGATGTGTATGTTGTTGTATCTGATGTAATCGTTGGTCAGATACATTGAGGTATTCTGCTGCGTTAATGTTCTCTATTTCTGTATTGAAGTTTGTTTTTCGTTTGATGTTGAAGATTGCGTACTGCGGTGTATAGCGTTCTACTTTTCTCTGTGGTAGAGAAGCTCGGGAGAGAAAATCAGCGATGTACATTTCTATGCCTTTCTTGTAGCATACATCCAGATTGTATTTCTGTAGACGGAGTAACATTCGTTGTAGTCGTTTTGGAGCGGAGAGAAGCGGTTTCTTGAATATGATTTCAAGTGGTTTATGATCAGAGTCGACGCTGGTGGTGTTACGTCCGAGTATATACTGATCGAATCTTTCGCAGGCGAATACGATTGCGAGACACTCTTTCTCAATTTGAACAGTTGCTCAGTTGGAGATAGCGATCGAGAGGCGAATGCAACTGGTTGTCCGTTCTGTAAGAGTACTGCACCCAATCCGACGGCAGAGCTCCAGAAGGAGTACCTACACTTTATGCAAATTTTTTAAAATTATGCTAATTTATTCATGACGTAGCAGTTTCTGTGCTCATGAATATTCATTAATTTGTGGGTCAATACATTTTAAAAGGGGCGATATATTATTTTTGGGGGAAGAGTTAGAAAGGGGGATTAGCAATCCTTAGGGGGTCAATACGAAAGAAGGGACCCATTTGCAGAGCAGCCATGCTCCTCGTGTCTGTTGTTGCACGTGACCTACAGCTGTCAACTGTGTTCGTTCTTGGACGACTTCGACTGGCTTCCATGTGGAGTAGTATTCTTGTGTTCTGTTTTCCTGACTTGAGTTTTTGAATCCGCTGTTTATGATTTTAACGTCTTTCATGTCTTTTGTAGGAGTGTCCAATCCGTGATTCGAACTTGCGATCTTTGAGTTCCCTGCGCACTGTCTTGTCCACTGTACCACGAGTGTCTTCACACAGGAGTTAGGATTTAAGTCCTATTCATAGGAACACTGTCTTCACTAGCATTCAAAAATCTAACTAAACATACTGGATTCGAACCAGCGATCGCTCACATTGCTGACATAGTACAAATCAACTGAGCTATGTGGGTAGTCATGCAAATTAAATAATTTGTTGTCATATTTAGCTTTATTGCCAAATGGTGTTTGCGAAAAAAAGATGGGCAGGCAAGGGAATTGAACCCAGGTCCTCCTGATCACTATGTAGAGAACTGACCCACAAGACCACAATGGATTGACTGGATGTGTTTGCATTTGATAAGACTATATAGTGTGTATATGTATAGAAATACAACATATTTCTATTATTGAGTTACAATTGTCCAAAAAATTGCCAATTTTGTGTTTTTACTTGTGTAAACTATATGCATGGCATAACCCGTTAGTGTACATTTTGCCAATTGGGTGTTTGCCATTTGCGTTGCCCATACCTGACCCGACCCTAACCCTAATGCCAAGACACGTTCCTGTTAATAATTCCGTTGCCCATACCTGACCCGACCCTTACCCTAATGCCAAGACACGTTCCTGTTTATAATTGCTCAATAATGATACTCTGTTGTGCACTGTCTGCGGGTAAGTTGCATTGATGTCAACTGATTAAACAAGTCGCGTTTAAGTAATTTCCACTATTAACAAGTGGTTAAATTGTGACAATAAATGTGTGGACAAATATTTGAGATTAATTTTGGTGTAGACAACTCTCGTTTAATTATTTTACACCATTACAAGTTGTTAAATTGAGAGAATAAATGTATCAACAAATATTTAATACTTAGTTTGATGTAAACAACTCACATTTGATTAATTCCCACACTTTAACAAAACTTACCTTGACTTGGGTCTTGTTTATCTCTTGTCACAATCTGGAAACTGTTGAACAAATTGCGTGTCGTCCAGTTTAAGACGTAAGTTATTTTATTATTTATTCAGTTTTGTATGGTGGAGTTTTGTGAGGTTTATTCTTTTTTTTGCGACGTTCTTTGTTTACTAGTTTACGGTTTGAGAGATTTCAGTTTATTTGATTTACGTTTTTACGGTAGCTCTGAGCGGGACTCGAACCCACTGTCTTTTCAAGCTAATTTTGTTTTATTTTGATGGTACGCTTGAGTACCACGCCACGACGTTGGTCATTAAGTGGTGTTCATTTTTCTAACTACTACAGTGTTTCAATGAGTTGAACGGAAAAACCAAAACGATTGCTGGTTTATGATTGCTTCGGTTCTGGTGAGTGTGTATCTAGTGTGATTCGAACCCATGTCGTTTGTATTGGGCGTTTTTTTATTTCCCATGTTGGCTACGCCGTAATATGCAACCACTTCCCCGTTTTATTGTGATTTTGAGTGTTTAATGATGTCTTCCTCACCCGTCACGCCATGACCCAGTTTCAACCACACGGCCATTTTGCAACGCAGTTCGTGACCCTCGGCGTCACCCGACTGACTATATGAGCGTTCTGTTCAACTGTTAAGCTAGGATTTATTACCGTTATTATCATTATATTGTCACGTGATTTGTTTTACCTTATGTGTAATGTCTTAAGTATCTTTATTGTAATTTGTATATACCAATTCGTATATACCGAGGAAACGACCCCGATTGAAGGTCATGTATTTTATGACGTCACCAATTCGTGTGTAGGTACTGCTTCTAGATCTGCACCCAGTCCGACTTCACTTGCGTCACATTGAATGGTTGCTTCTTCCTTCACATCATAATATCTCAGTACTGGATGGTTTGTTGCTAATTTCTGTACTTCTTCTATGGCTTTATCATGGTGGGGTTGCCATGCCCAAATAGCATCGGTATCTGTTAGTCACCGAAGGGGTTCACACGTGTCTGATAAGTGTGGCAAGAATTTCGCTAGGTAATTTACAAATCCAATAAATCGCTGTACACCTTGTACATGTACATCCTTGGGTTTGGGCATTTCTATGATTGCACGTATCTTTTCTGGATCAGGACGCAAACCCTTAGTATCTCAGTACTGCTCAAAATACATAATCGACATTCATCAAAACTATACATTTACATAGAAATTTTAAAAACTTTGAAGTAGTCAGGTCAGTGCAGTGTGTTTCCGAAGCTTCCCGGTTTTATTCGCAATATAAAATTCAGTATTCTGAATGCCCTGAACAAAGTCCTGAAATCCCTGAAAACATGGTATTTTTTGTTGACATCATTCTATATAAATAAACCTCTTGGCAACCAAGTTTTCACATGTTAGTGACGTTATGGTTCAACGTGGATTGCTATTTTTATTGTAGTCTTACAGGAAATTTATCAGATATACAACAGTTACTTTTGTGAGCTTAAAGGCAAAACACCATGTAGTGTACTTCACAATTGAATATTTCATTTCGCAGTAATTATATATTTTATGATAGCTACTTTACTTTGTTTTTAAAGTATAACATAAGATAAAAATTCCTATGTTGATATAGTCTCCGAACTTACTGTAAAGAGCTAATTATTCACTGGGTCTTAATTTTGCCTATTTCGCGCTAAATTAACGCCCCGTGAATATATGTCTGAAATGGTAAATCAGTGAAATTTAAACCCATTTTACAGTATACGGATATTCATTAAACCTTGTTAATCTTGTTATAATGAAGTGGTCAATATCTAATGAGCAAATAAACTATAACTATCATAGAACAGGCAGAAACAATAGTGTCCTCTCTCCTTCCCTTTCTAGCTCCATGGTGTAACTAAACACAGAGTGCTACTAAAAGAAAAAATTGTGCAAGTAATTTTACATAGGTTTGAATGCAATAATGACTGTATTGGCTATCATGCAAAACTAGTCACGGTTGGCCATTCTTGAGTACAGCCTGGGGTGCGCATGTGGTCAAATCACTTGTCAATCACCCACTCACGCAGCTGCTACTCCGTTGCTCACTATTAAGACAGTTAACCGATTTTTAATTCCTTTCACCATGTTTTTACTTGTTCTTTGCTTTTACTTGTTCTTTGTCGTATTTTGTTATAACTTAAGAAAATACGGCCGGTCATGAACGGTGACCTATATTGAGTAACATCCCTGTCCAAGCTTACCTTATACTTATCGGAATGAAAATCAGGTTTGCTACCAATCGGGGCTACATCATCCATGTAAAACAGTCTCGACTGTAACATGTATAACGGCCTTGGGAGTAACAAACGGGCACGACAGCATCCTTGTATCATACTGGCAAATACCATATTCCGATTTTCAAAACACACACAGAATCAGTGCCAAAGGTTAACAACATCCGCCATTGCTAAACCAGCAGTCAAGTCACAGAGTTGCATCATTACGCATTTTAAAATAGTCCAATCACATAAAATACTTATAACATACATCACTATTGTATTTGCATTTCCAGTTTCAGGAATTTGAGATGAACTGTTCATAAGAAATATAAGGGGCTTGCATAGTTTATATTTATTTTGGCATTGTATTTTTTGGCGCAGAGAGAATTTCACTGGTAATGAAATTTGGTTCGAGATTTTGCGAGATTTGGAAAGGTCACTCGAGAATCACACGTTTTCTTCATCTGCGAAAAGGCGAAGTTTTGAAAGTTTAACGTTCTGTCATAATGTCTTTCATCAGTTACAGTTCTGAGTGTCCATTCCCGATTCAAAACTTGCCATATGGAGTATTTTCAACCGCAGATAATGTAAGTATTCCGTGTTTTACGCGATGAAGCATGTGCATGTTAGGCAGTGTGTCAGGTCATCGTGCATTGATGATGGCCATTTTAGATTAGCAGACGAATTTGGGTCAGTTCTGCAGCTCAATTCTGCATGTAGTTAGCACCGTTCCGGGGGTACTTTTAAGCTAACCAACAGGGAAGTGCAGCATGAACCTCTTGACCATGAACTGTCAAACTATAGTACATACACATGTCAAACTTAAAAAATATAGTCCATCAAACACCACTAAAAATAGGGAGATCAAATCGGGGGTAGTTTTGTTCTACCAGTACTACAGGACATAACATTTACCCCATACAGTACAAATGGTCTCTACCCTTGTAAGTTGTGATCCAGTGGAATCCCCTGGAGTTCCCATTCACTTATAATTTCACCTCTGTGTTTTCGTTTGTCAGATCTGTAAATCTGACATGTATGGCTGATTACATTCAAACTTCACACACAAATCACAATTCACATTTTTACCAATCTGATTAAAATAAGATTCAAGTCACGCTTTTTTGTCTTTTTTTTCAAAATATCTATTTAATTATTTATTTTTCACACTTGGTCTTATTTTATTATTTATTTGCTGGCATTTTTTTATCTCCGCTGTCGGCGAAGTAGAGCGGAGCTTATAGTATTACTGATTATCCGTCGTTGTCGCCGTCGTCAACTTTACATTTTCGACTTCTTATTAAAAACCACAAACTGTATAGCTGTGAAACTTTCTAGGAAGGTACCTTGGGTGATTCTCTCTCAGATTTGTTCATTTCGTGTGGATATGTTAAATTGTCTTATTTATAGCGATTATTTTTGTCATTTTTGGTCAAAAATGCTATTTTCGACTTCTTCTTGAAAACCGCTAGCCCAAATGCTTTGATACTTGGTATGTAGGTACCTTGGGTGGACCTCTCTCAGATTTGTTCATTTTGTGATGATATCTTTAATTCTCTAATTTTTGGTGAATATATTTGTAATTTTTGGTAAAAAGTGATATTTTCGACTTCTTGTTAAAAACTGCAAGTCCGATTGCTTAGATATAACATATGTAAGTACTATATGTGACCTCTCTCAGATTTGTTCATTTCGTGATGATATCTTTAATTCTCTAATTTTGATGAATATTTTTGTCATTTTGGGTAAAAAGTGATATTTTCGACTTCTTGTTAAAAACCGCACGTTCAATTGCTTTGATATTACATATCTAGGTACTACATGTGAACCTCTCTCAGATTTGTTCATTTCGTGGTGATATCTTTAATTCTCTAATTTTCATGAATATTGTTGTCATTTTTGGTAAAAAGTGATATTTTCGACTTCTTGTTAAAAAACGCAAGTCTAATTGCTTTGATATTATATATACATGTACTACATAGGTACTACAGGTAGACCTCTCTCAGATTTGTTCATCTCGTGATGATTTTGTTCTTCAATTATCTAATTTTAATGAATATTTTTGATAAAAAGTTATATTTTCAAATTTTTGTTGAAAACAGCAAGTTTAATACTATACATATTGTTCATTTTCTGATGATATCTTCAGTTCTTTAAATGAAATGTGCATTGATAACAGCGGAGCTATCTCAGTCGACAGGCTGCTAGTTTTAAAATATTTGGTAATCACAAAAGTTCACAAAGATCTGACCAAATGTTAACTACAGCCAATCACAACTAGCCTAAAGGTTTAACCCTTTTCCGGTCAGGGGAGTTTCAGGCTATCAGGTTGAGTCAGTGAAAAACGGCCATGATTCCATGCACTCCAGTAGCCAGCATCTGTGCATGCTATCCTGCCAGACATTTTTGCAAAAATAGGCCATAGTTAACAGACTGTATCAACCTCTGTTTTCACATTTTTTGCAATCTGTTCGCATACACACTTCATTACCACCATGGACAACAATTTCTTGTATAAAAAAAATCACCGTTTTATTTCAATACACATTTTTTACTGTCGTTAAGTAACGATGTTTTGCCCTTTGTGCAGTCTCAATAAACACGTGTTAAACATTGAAATATATAATGCTTAATTGAAAACACATTACAAGCAAGTACAAGGTCACTACATGAATGCAAGTTCGAAGTAAGAAGAAAAAAAACGTGTGAGTATGGGGATATTTGGGACATGTACGGGGGAAAACGTGTTTGACGTACTCGACCTGACAGCGTACATTTCAAATTGCAACGTATATTCAACGACTTGAACTACATGTGTAACATATTACAACGTACTTTCCGTGACTTAACTGATGTTATATTCAAGCTCTAACGTATATTAACCGACTTGATCGTACGAGTGAGCCCACACTTACAACGTATATTTAACGACTCAAACTGAAACTAAAATGAACGAGAACGTAACTGCAGCGACTTGATCGGGGTTACCTTCACACGGCAACATATATTTACCGACATGACCCGATTAACTAACTAAATATTTCAACGTATATTTAACGACTTGGAAATAAAACGAACTAGCGAGAACGTAACTGCAGGGACTTGGCGTGTATATATACTCATGCAGAAACGTATTTCCACTGACTAGACCCGATGAACTATCCTGACATTAAAACGTATAAATACCGAGTGAGCATGAAACTAAATCAACGATAACGTATTTTCACCAAGTTCCAAATTTATTTGTTGTGCGCTTTTCTTAATCGTCCACCCCGGCGGACTGCTCCCATGCGTCTGCCTGATGTCGAGGGCTGCTCTTCCGTACTTCGTGTTTGTGTTCCCACGGTGCGTTTTCCCCTCAGTGCCATGTTGTGATGAAAAGCAGCGAAACATTCGCCCGCATGAAGGTGAACTTTACAAATTGGGCATCCTTTCGATGTTTCTGATAATCAGCCACTCGTCGTTTTTCTCCCGTCCTTGCTGCACTGCTTACACGATTTTTGACTCCCGGGTAGTCTGCATATTTCGTGCGAATCCATGTTTTCACTGCGAATAAATGACGTGTTACTTGGAAGGGAGCCAACTTCTCTTATGGATTTTTGAATTCTACTAGAGTGTAAACCAATCAGTTGTTTTCCTGTGCGGATATTGAAGAATTTGTGCGTTACTTTAGTCGTGCGATTCAATGCCTTGAAACATTCATAAGCATTGACCAACGCAACATCTATGAGGTAATAGGCCATGTAGATCCACCAACGATTGTTTTTTCTGCCCATGTGATAGTATTTTCGCCTTTCGTTAGAAAGATCCACGCCACCCATGTGTTGTCTGTAACATTGTAACGATACAGGCACGTGTCTCTCGTCATCTACTGCTTCTGCCGACGTAGCCAGTGGGGGGATAGACCGTATTTAAAATCAATATTTGTGCGCTGTCATCCTGGTATGCAGTAATATTGATAGTGTTGTCCGGTCTAGTTGCTGCTTTCATTTCACCAATTTTCAATTTCAGCTTCTTGCTTTTCCCCTCAGGAATTAATTGCTGTGGCATGGTTTTCCGATTTCGTCTGCTAAAACTACCGACCATGTACACTTTCTTGTCTTGTAATTCAAGGGCTGTGTTAACCGACGTAAAAAGCGAATCACAGAAAAGATTATGGTTTTTTTCTGTGAAGGGCTGTAGCAACCGGTGTGTTGTCTTCTTGATTGTCCCAGTTTCTTTCCTTCTTCCCTCATTTGTAGTTTTATATTTCACCCCCAAATACGGTTCAAAGTTTGCAATGTAAGACGTTGTTGAGTCGCACACCTGCCATATTTTGAAGCCATCACGGTCGGGTTTGTGGGGCAATCTCTGCTTAAACTTGGACCGTCCTTTGAATCTAACCATACCCTCATCAATCAAAATTTCCTGTCCCATCTGATAGTATCGCCGACTATTTTCGAGTACGGGTTTCAGCCACGGGTTGATTTTATACAACGGGTCGGCCTCTGATCGTTGACGACGACGTTCAATGTCAGGATCCCGCCGTGGGTCATTTACTGGATCAGCTAAATGAAAATATTGCATTAGCATTTGAAATCTGGCCTGAGTCATTACTGATGCAATTCCCATATTCTGCAGAAAGGGGTCCCTCTACCAATAATCGTCGATTGCTGATTTGTGATCAACACCCATTCATATCATCACACCAAGGAATGCTTGCATTTCACTGAAATTTGTATTACGCCAGTGGGCATTTAATTTTTTTGCAATGTATTTTTGATGATATTTGGCGTATTTATTAGTCTCGATTGAAGCCAGTTCTATCAGTTCTGGTGGGATAAATTTGTAGAAATATTCCACCTCACGAGCATATGAAGGCAGTTCGAGAGTTGGTCCAGGTTCGTGTTCAAAAACTGGAATAGTAAATATATCGCTGTCTTCCTCCGTGGCCATTCTCCATTCACATGGCAACATAATCGAATGTAGCACCAATTTCTGTGTCGGATTCAATTTCAATGTCGCTATCGAGTACAGGTGGGTAACGTTGCTCTAAAAAATCGTCATTCTCAGCACGATCTTCATCGATTTCTGAATCTGTATCATCGTCATTTGCAACTATGAAGTCATCTGGTATTTTGTGTCGTAGTTCGCCAGTTTTTTCGTCCAATACAAGTTCATCATCACACGTGTCCTTTGGCGATGCGTGTGCATACACAACACGTTTTTTAATAGTTTGTTTTTTGGGGAAACTCGCAAGTGTTGATTGTTCTGTATCGCATACATTTTCTTGTACCATTTCTTTGGTGACATCGACGTTTTGTTGCGTACTCGCTGGGTCGATATGTTCAGGCCCCTGCTTTTCTGCGTTGGCAGTTGTGGCGGATGTCGACGGTTCCGAATCGCAAACATTGTCTTGCAAAAATCTTCGACGGCACGTTGTATTTCAGCGTGACCAACTCCCGTTTCTTCGGCATTTGCTTCGTCTGCAACTGGCGATTCAACCACTTTACGGTTCGTCTTCAATTTACGTTTGCCTCCTCGTTTGCCCCCTAGTTTGTCCCCGCAGTCCTTTGAACGGCTTTCTTCTGTAATCGCATGTTCATTGACAGAGGAGACAGTCTCCGACTTGCGTTTGTTCTTTTTCTTTTTACGCCTTTTCTTGAGTGGACTATTATCACTGGTGTACGTAGTACGTTCGGCTGGTAACTCACCAACGTCAAATGTTTCCTTTGCTTTGAATTTCTTTCTTTTCCCACGCATTGCTGGTGAAAAATCTGTCGTGTCAATGTCAAACTTATCACTCACCGTGCCACTGCACGATTGACGCGTTTTCTTCAGTTTCCTTCTTGCCTTCATAAAACACTTTCTATCTGTATAGGACGGCATATTAACGTACGTGTCGGAAAGGAGGCACACTGCAAGTCTGGGCTTTATCTCACTTTCTTCGGCCATATTTATACTGAACGACCAGATGTCCACAAGATTGCATCTCCCCACAATATGAATATTAATTGTTATGTAAATAAATATGTTATTTTTTCGAACACGGATTGGTTACAATTTGCATACACATAGAATTGCATATGCTGGCTCAGACGGTGAAATCACGTGGACTTGAATATTTCCCACCAGCTGTCCCGGTCATTTTACGTTGGTGATTGCCGACATTCCAAGCTCAGCCATTGGAATCCGTCATGCTATTCATTCTAAGTGCCGGGACTATTTGCCAAGCTGGTCAAAATACGTTACTACCGTTATAATCGTGAATCGTGTCATTCAAATACGGTTGTAATGCTGCAGTTTGCAATGTGGTCAAGGCGTTTTTTTTACGTCGTCGCAACTGTCGCGTTGTGACGGTAAAATAGTGAAATGAGCAGACAAGTGTATAGAATTACATTCTTTATTACTTGGTTAATTTATTTCACTTGGCGGAATCGAAAACAAATTCTCTCCCTCCAATTTCGCAAGTGTAAAATATCAGGTTCCGTACAACGTATTATAAACGCTTGACCGTCTGAGCAACCTAAATAGTAGGCCGTTTTTCAACGACTTAACCAGTTAGCTAGCTGGAGTGGTAAATTCTAGCATACCCATATTGACGGCGGTTTTTCACCGACTTGACCGGAAAAGGGTTAAAGCAAGCATGCTCAGGAAAGGAAAAAATTAACAAACAATTACTGTGTACATGAAAAAAGATCATGTTGCATGGCCATAGGTTACATTTTGAAAACAATTTTCTCAATCAAAAGAAAAGTTGGCAAGCAGAAATACCAGAAAGAAGTGGTTAGATTTTGAAGGATAAAATTTCTGTTCTTTCGCAATTTGCATATGTGCTCAAGACAAGCTCGGAAAGTTCTATATGGGCTGTTCTGTTACTCACTATAGCGATGGACGATTTATTTGTAATTTATCTGACGTGTTCTTGACATGAACATGAACCATCTAGATCGACATGATAGAAAATATCTAGAAAGATTATTCAAAAACGAAAATTGGCAATTCTCCGATTCATGCAGTGTCAATAGAAAAAAAATAATAGCATTACTGCAAATTAACAAATTGTTGGTATAAAGATGCATATCAGGATTTTAATGCTGTTACTCTGTAATTGATTTGCAGTATGCAGTATACTTCACTCACACCTCAAATTGTGAAAATCGAACATATCCAATAATTTGGCAAGACTATTATCTCATTATCATCATTCTCTCTAATTTTAACCTCTGAAATTTTATTTATTTTTCATTTATTTATTTTTATTTTATTTAGATTACTTATCATGCACATATTCTCCTAAAATGAGCTCTATGTGCATTACAGTAAAGTAAAAGTCTATCAATAAAAATCACAAGTACTATTGAAAAGAAAAACAAATTAAAACTAGTAAAATTGACTACAGTGATATGTTTTTACTGTCCTCTTAAATGATGAATGGGAGACTGAATGGCGGATTGTGAAGGGTATGCAATTCCAAATGTTTGGACCTGAATATTGGAATGCATGTTCACTGTATGATTTAGTCTTGGTGCATGGTTTTGTTAATATACGATCGTGTGATGATGAACGCAATTGTCTAGCGGGATGGTAATTATGTAGAAGCTCTGACAGGTATCGTAGGCCAGTGTTACTTATTGACAAATTTTATTAGCTGGGATATAAAATCCCAGCTTATGTCACAATGATCGTCAGTTGTGGCGTGGATCTGAAGGTTATGTTAGGGTCATGGTAGTTTCACCCTGTTTTGAGACTTAATTGTACTTTGTGTTATTTATAAATTTTCAGGAAACATATGGTGATTTTTGTAAAAAAATTGTCGCTAAAATAAAGCAAGTAAAACAATGGGGGATACGCTAGTGAGGTATTCAAGAGGGGATTACTTTTTTGACTATTGTTATGCTAATAACGACCTAATAACTCACTATCCATATATGTACATAACCATATACAGATTTAGAACAGGCTCTTCTATCGTTTAACATTATACCCACTCATGATGGATCAAACGCCGAGAGAAACGTGCGCGTACACAGGGTGTGTGCTTGTTATGTGTAATAGCCAATATTCTCAAGGCTAAGTTATTAAATGTAACGCTCAAGACAAGACTGCACAATCATTTGGCGAGGTCTGTCATTGAGAAAATGACCGATTTTTTGTTACCGAGACAGCTTTTGGAAATTTCCTGGGAAGTGTAGAGAACATGGAAATAAAAGATTATGGGAAAGGGGCAAGAAAAGTACGTATTGAACGCGAACTACATTGCAGTGTTCTCCCCAGGCCTTTTAAGAGTACCGATGACTTTTTTCAGTAGCGTTCCAGACATTGCAAGATATATATATATATATATATATATATAATCAGTGATTTACTACTATTGGGTTAAAAAATTATTTACGATCATTCAAAATTAATATAGTGGTCATCGCTATCCCTTCGACCCAGTACTGACCTTCACCGCTGTTGCGACGCCACGAGCAGAGAAATGGAAGGCTGAATTCCCAGCGTTTAGCGGTTTCAATTCAAAGTAGCTACACTTAATCAATTGATTAGGCATACACTCGACAGCAACGGCAAGGAAGTTTGTCAGTTTTATTCAAGATATAAATGTTCTATTTTACGCATTATAGCTACACAACGTGACAGAAAGTCCTTCCATGTGATCTAATATTTGTAAACAATCTACATGCATTTGCACACGACTTCCAGTGTCCTCGAGCAGACAGTAATGTTTCACATTCGTTTTTGCACGGTTTTAATCTTTCTCAAATGAAAAGAAGCAGTTGATTTCTATTTTATTGAATATTTATCTTCGTTTGATATTTTTAAACAAAATATCAGTTAAATAATTAGTAAATATGCGAGCTTTTTTATTTTTCCGAACGAGGACAAGGAAGGCAAAATAGCGATAGTCTCACGACGAGTCGATCGTGATCTTCAGTTTGTATCAAAAGCACGACTCACAAATGAGGTATTTTTCGAACGATAATTTGATAGGAACTAAACAAATTTCAATCGTTGGCGTGTGTAAGGGCTGGACCACTTACTATCATTGGCTCCAAGTCTGGACCGGAGGATTCGTATCGTGTAGTTCATGTATACAGTGGGCTGAAGTAGACGTCGCAATCCCCCATCCCGTGACTGCTGGGCTTAGCTGAGGTTTCGCAGCCCTCTCTTGCGACTGCCAATTGATTACTACTTTTCAAAGTTTATTTGGACATTTTTTCTGTTTGATTTCTGTTGACAGGGTCAGCTAGCCTGATATCAACACGTAAAATTAGCACAGCCAGCACATGCGTACTTATAGCCTAGACTGTGTCATGTGTACATTGACCCCAATTGCTACCAATGTTTGAATGCAGTGACACACCATCGAAAGGCTGACTTGAAAAACGTTAATGTTCCCCCTTTCACCGTGAATGTTTTTTGATGAATAACATGTAACTTTATTAGTCGTAATCAAATTGTAATTTATGTTCGAAACTTTTTTCATCCAAATTGCGAACAGTAAACATGGCCGAGACATCTCATCTGCGCATGCGTTCCCTGTCAAGTGATATATTTGGTCCAAATTTCACATCGTGACTTGTATCGCTAAGATGCCTTGACCAATCACTTCAAACTACATGTATCGCTAAGATGCCTTGACCAATCACTTCAAACTACATGTACATGTATCGCTAAGATGCCTTGACCAATCACTTCAAACTACATGTATCGCTAAGATGCCTTGACCAATCACTTCAAACTACATGTATCGCTAAGATGCCTTGACCAATCACTTCAAACTACATGTATCGCTAAGATGCCTTGACCAATCACTTCAAACTACATGTATCGCTAACATGCCTTGACCAATCACTTCAAACTACATGTATCGCTAAGATGCCTTGACCAATCACTTCAAACTACATGTACCGCTAACATGCCTTGACCAATCACTTTCAAACTACATGTATCGCTAACATGCCTTGACCAATCACTTCAAACTACATGTATCGCTAACATGCCTTGACCAATCACTTCAAACTACATGTATCGCTAACATGCCTTGACCAATCACTTCAAACTACATGTATCAGTGTAGGAAATTTGTCCAGATTACATACCAGACATCAGGGCTGGTAACTTTCAAAAGTTACAAGCCCTGCTAAAATGTTACCAGTCCCGCACATTTTTTTCAATTATTTTCGCACACACACACACAAATAAACACAAGTTGTATACAATATACTATGCACGGTTTATTTTAACAACAAAGTAGCTGTAGAGAACATGCATATTCAGAACATGATATATCAGATGTTTGTGTCACTGTTGCTCTCGGCTAGATCAGAAAAATCTGAACCATAGTCAGAATTTAATCCAGCTACCAAATGAGCATTACCATCTGTTACAGCCTCGGAATAGCTTGTCTAACATGTCAACACTTTTACCATTCAACATTTCGATGATTTTATCAGCAGGAAGTTGCTTTGGTGGTGGAGCATTCTTTGCTTCGAATATCGATTTGGCTCGTTTATGACCAATTGACATTTCATGGCATGTAAGGGCATCATGTTTTAAGTTGGTACATCCCTTTCCGTATTTACGGAGTTTGTCTGGTATTTTGCGGTTTGATAACGGCCCGTAAATAGCCCGGCAGATACGGCAATACACCGTATGATTACCGGTGTCATCGGTGACCAGCCATTCCTTGAACACCGTCTTCCAGCTTGGAACTATTTTGCGAGTACGTTTTGACTGGTCATACTCCTTATTTGCCGCAATTCTATCGATGCTCGACTTCTGTTTCTTTGTTGGAGGGTCAATCCCCAAAAAACGATACATGTAGTACGCGAAATGAAAACTTTGTAAACAAACTACGCAACGATAGAACTGGTCAGGGGTCACCGCAAGTCTCACTGCACCATGGGAGATAGGACCTGACCTGAGGTCACGTACCTATTATTATGTTAATAAGTCAATGGATTCCGTGTTGTGGGTTGAGAATGCATGTCGGCAAGTCGCGATGTGAGACGGCAATGCAATATTTTCATAGTTATGTCTGATCACGTTTCTGTTTAAAATGTTTAGAGCACATATAAAGAATGGTAGCTTGTTTTTATTTTAATTTCGGCGGAAAAATGTGGTAACATGTTACCTGACCACCGGACAGGGAAGTTTGAAATTCAACCAGTCCGATACGAAAGTTACCCGTCTCGGGCGTGCGAACGGGCAGGCATTTCCTACACTGCATGTATCGCTAACATGCCTTGACCAATCACTTCAAACTACATGTATCGCTAACATTCCTTGACCAATCACTTCAAACTACATGTATCGCTAACATGCCTTGACCAAACACTTCAAACTACATGTATTGCTAACATGCCTTGACCAAACACTTCAAACTACATGTATCGCTAACATGCCTTGACCAATCACTTCTAACTACATGTATCGCTAACATGCCTTGACCAATCACTTCAAACTACATGTATCGCTAACATGCCTTGACCAATCACTTCAAACTACATGTATCGCTAACATGCCTTGACCAATCACTTCTAACTACATGTATCGCTAACATGCCTTGACCAATCACTTCAAACTACATGTATCGCTAACATGCCTTGACCAATCACTTCAAACTACATGTATCACTAACATGCTTTGACCAATCACTTCAAACTACATGTATCGCTAACATGCCTTGACCAATCACTTCAAACTACATGTATCCCTAAGATGCCTTGACCAATCACTTCAAACTACATGTATCGCTAACATGCCTTGACCAATCACTTCAAACTACATGTATCGCTAACATGCCTTGACCAATCACTTCAAACTACATGTATCGCTAACATGCCTTGACCAATCACTTCAAACTACATGTATCGCTAACATGCCTTGACCAATCACTTCAAACTACATGTATCGCTAACATGCCTTGACCAATCACTTCAAACTACATGTATCGCTAACATGCCTTGACCAATCACTTCAAACTACATGTATCGCTACCATGCCTTGCTTTTTTTTATAATTTTTGGTGAAAAAAATTGTTTTTCCACTTTTTCTTGAAAACTTCTACAGTAACTCCAATTGGTGCATTAGGGGAGCACTCAAGGCTCTGCTGTAACAGCGGAGCTACATGTTTTTTTGAATGTTGGGTAACTTGTTCCTTGGGATGTCTGGTATTTAGCTTATAAAATATCACAAAAAATAATATTTCAATCAGTTTTATTTTGTTTGTTGTTTAAAACATGATCACCCTACCTAAGTTATATTATATTACAATGGAATCTTTTAGTTGGCACATACACAATTAACGCTCTAGATACTATGAACAAAATACATGTAGTAACCTGCAAACAAAAATCTATACTGATATTTAAAATACAACAGTTTGTAATGGTAAGCTGATATCAGTATTATTATATTATATATAGCATTATATTTAGTAAAGGCATTTCTTATTCTGGTATAAAGCAACACGAAGTCCAAAAACGAGGACTTATAATTCGGTCTGTCCGTGCGTCAGTCCGGAGTCATATTTCAGAATCCTTTGGACCGATTCTGTTCATTCGTTGCATGTGCCTAGTACTTTATGTGGGACATATGCACATGCAGTGGTTTAGCGATTCCATTCAAAATTGCAGACTTGCAGCCATCTTGTTTTTCGAAAATGTCGTATTTTGGACATGCTTTGTCAGTTTTCATTCAAATTTGATACATAGATTATTCATTTTAGGATACATGTCCTCCGACCGTCCGTGTATCCGTCTGTACATCTGTACGTCCGTCTGTCCGTCCGGAGTCGTATTTCAGAATCCTTTGGGCCGATTCTGTTCATTCTTTGCATGTGCCTAGTACCTTTATGTTGGAAATATGCACATGCAGTGGTTTAGCGATTCGATTCAAAATGGCCGACCGGCAGCCATCTTGTTTTTTGAAAATGTATTTTGGACATGCTTTGTCAGTTCTCATTCAAACATGGTACATAGATTATACATGTTAGGATACATGTCCATGACAATTTCTTTCGCAATTAGATCAAAGATGGCCGACTGGCAGGCATCTTGTTTGTTTTTTTAAGTGTGGTATCTTGGACATGCTTTGTCAGTTTCCATTCAAATTTGGCACATACTTTATACATGTTAGGATACATCTCTATGACAATTTGTTTCAAAATCGGATCAAGGATGGCCGATTGACAGCCATCTGACTTTTTAGCCTTACTACTATATTTCCAAGATTTATGTACCATTTTCATTCGTATTTGGCACATACATCATGCATGTCACTTTGTTTCATAATCAGATCAAAGATGGCCGAATAACGACTGATTTTATTTTTGGTCATATTACTATATCTCTGTCACTCATGTATCATTTTCATTGATATTTAGCATGTCATAAATGGATACAAGTACATGTCAATTTAATTTGCAATTTGATCAAATATGGCCGACTGGCAGCCATCTTGTTTGTTTAAAATGTGATAACTTGGACATGCTTTCACTTGTGATCTATGTTTTTCTTTGCTATGTCGGAGGGGTCGTCATGCAAAACGTGTTCGAATTTGATGTAAATAAACAATCTGTTGTATATACGCCACTTGGAAGTTTCAAGGACACGCTCCTGACAACCCCTCCACTTTAATATGACGAGCACAAAGAGAACTTTCAAAAATTTAACAGGGACTGTGTCATTTTCAATGACTTGTTTAAAGTGATGTAATAAGCGATGTGTGCGAATTAATAGAAACATGTTTGTTTGATTCAATAAATAACGATTCATTTTTTTTTTTTTTTTAAATACAGAGGCAGACATATTATGATATAGTACTGACAGATTTGGCAAATATTCTATGCTCACAACAGTTTTGTCTAATGGGGCTTTTTAGAAAGTATGCGTATCTGCCAAAAAAACTAACACTATTACATTCATTTACACTTATACCCAAGATGAACACTCAAAAAAATACAATGCAGTTTCATTTTTGAGTCAATTTAGAAATTAAAAAATATGCAACTTTGTTGATCTGTCTGTCAGGTTTGTACTGACGGGTCAAGCAATGATCCAAATAAAGATTTGAATTCAGCCATCAGAATACTGTATATGTCATTTATATATACATGTATATATGGTAGCAATGAAATTGTAACCTTGCAGCCTGGCACCAAAGACAATCATGCTGACCAATGCTTCAGTCTGCATTGACTGAGAAAATGTTATGCTCTATTTAAATTGTTTTTAAGGATGCTGTACACGTTTTTGGTATTGATTTTCTAAACTGATATTTTCGTATAAAATATTTACTGAACCACACAAAGCTATATATTGATGGATATGAAATAGTGATATGTGTATGGACGTGCATAGTCACGTGATCTCTGTGTAAACACAGAAAGCCATTTTCGGTAAAAAAATAATTGAACCAATGAATAAACGAATTTAGTGGAACATTGGCAACAAAACAGTTTTTCAGACGACGCTCACCACCATTCCGCATTGATTTAGATATATATCCACATGATAGTTGGAGAAGAAATAATAATTTAGCTATCTTGAAAAAACAATGCGATCTGGTTCTTTCCGATATTCAAAAATTAGAACGTAATTTCGAAACAAATAGGAAAATAGAAAAATTCCAGCGCCGCTTGAGAGGGAACACATCGAAGAGTGTCTGTGCGAAAAATTGGTATAATGCGTCCACTGGAACTCGAGATCAAAGGCCTGCAGTTGCCGTGAATCGCTGTTTTGTTTAACCAAGAAAACGTCAAAAACAACTTAGCAGTAACGTATCGTCGGCTAACTCAAAATCCATGTGTCCCTTGGATCAAAACAAACTCGTAACGACTAGTCATGGTATCTGTTTGTCATAATCACGCAGATGTGTGAATATACGTGGTCACAATTGGTTATAAAGTACAAAATTATGCTCCCGAATCCAATAGGAAATACTGTTTCACGGCGTGACAAAGCCGCACCAAAATGACGTCATGGTTTACATATTCATTATTAAGTTGTGGGAGGAGACACTCCTTTTCTGGAAGACTCATTACCATACATTGCCCTCCATTGCCCTCTTGCTCCGCTGCTGAAGGCTGAACGCACCACCAGAGTCAACTACATGTAGTTTTCTTTCCAAGATTTTTTTTTACTACGCGAGATGTCTTGACCAAGATCTGTATTATCTGATTTGAATGGCAATGAAGGGGAGAGAAGTCACAGCGAGTGCTGAACTGAATCGGGAGATGCGATCGCTTGGGTTTAAAGTTGTCGATCGGGCGGTGAATTTTCAGTTTGTTTGTTCCGTTATTATTTTGTAGATTTGTAAAATAACCTGTTCGCCATAAATTGTGTTTTCCGTTTTTTAGTTCCCAAAACTGTTGTGACAAAATTAGTGTGATGATTCTTTTTCCATCTTCAACGCGTAATACATAGTACTGGAACAACCGCTGGCGGGGACTACTGCCGGTATCTTACATTCAGTTCACTTTCTATATCGTGTATAAAAAATCTTCATTGAATCCGTCAAGTTATTTATTGAAAATGTGAAGATTAAGAAAAATAAAACAGGTAAAACAAGGATTCTCACACACACAGACGCGTACGTTTTCTTTTACAGCTGCCTGTCTCAGGCTTTACGTGTGGCCAAGTCCGGGGCCAAGTGTTTCACTTCCGACTCATTGTGGTTGGAGTCCATGACACGTAATTTGGTCACGAAAACTAAGTCTGCCATGTGCTCAAATTTTCTACCTTCTGTTTATACCTCCATGGTCTGATCGATTAAATCGTGGAAGGTACTAACGTTAGTACCTTCCATGATTAAATTTTCATAATAATCGCTTTACATACTGTCAACGTTCTTCTTGTCACTGTCATAGTCGACCCCAAGAAGGGCGAGAAATTCAACGAAATTAAATTTGTGGACAATCGTAAATGGAATGCGTGTAACTTGTACCTCGGACTACTAATACTTGTATTACTAGTCTGAGCTTGTACTGAATGCAAGAGACTGTTTATATTTGCTATGGGTGGTGACTATTATGCAAATTATCTGTCTATTATGTCTTTGGCTAATTAATTAAAACATAGCTTTCAAAACAATGACATGTGCTTTTGTTTTTAATTAACAAAAATTGATTTTACACCCTATAAAAACATCCAATTCACTTTTTTTCCTACTGAGTGTTTGCTCCATGTAGTCCAGCATTGAAAAATACAAAAAAGTAGAATTTTGGGTTTCAAAGCATAAAAACGTGTACAGCATCCTTAAGTACTTTTTTCTTGCCATATCCCTGTAGTTGCATGTATGTACATGTATATGTTGTGAATTTTTTGAATAGAGCAAATACACAGTTACTGCGACTCTGGAACACAGAGCAAAGAGGTGGTAATAACATCAGCTGACCTCACTTTGTTGCACACTTTTTCATGATTATAGAGTTAGTTCTTGCATGACTGGTCACTAGCATCCCACACTGAGAATCTGCACCTCAGAATATAAAGTTGCTGACAGGCACGATTGTTTATGGTGTGTACATTGTAGATATGCACTATTGGCAGTATGTCAGCCACTGAACCATATCATTCTATTGTCCTCATCTGTTTTAACACAAAATTTAACACTGTCTATTTGAGAACTTTAACTGAACAGAAATTGAGCAGAAATAACTATTGCTACGTTCACGTTAAGGGTTCTCAGCACATGCCAAAATTGTTTGTGTTTGCAGAGGGATTAAGGCAGTTGCGTTCATGTTCACGCCCTCATTCTTCGATCTATTATTTAACCCAATTATTGCAAACGATACACATATGATGATAATAATAATTCATTCAATCCACACTCAAGTGTAGTGTTAGGTTTGTTTTGGTTTGGTTTGGGGCTTCATGTTCATAAACTTAAATCCAATGCAAAGGAGAATCAAAGAAAGCTTAGAAAGAACTCCCATGTGCTGAGAGTATTGGAGACGCATTAAATATAATTTGAAATTACTTAGCTGAAAACTAATTATGCAAATCAGAAAATTAACATGAACAGATTTGATTGTAAAACTAATGAGGTCTGCACAATGTAACAAAAACTCTATGTACCAAGTTTAATTGAAATGTGATTAGAACCAAAAAATTATGAATTATTATGCTAATTGGGGAAATAATATGAACAGAGTTTTACCCCAAACTAATTAGGTTTGTACATTGTCCTAGAGCATCTTTGTACTAAGTTTCATTAAAATGGAAATTAGTACTTTAGATATCAGTGTGAAAGCTTAAAATTGGTTAGTTATGCAAATTGGGTAATTAATATGTACAGATTTTAACCCACAATTATCCAGGTCTGTCTATTGTCCTACAGCATCCATGTATAAACATTCATTGATATGTGATGATTACCGGTAGTACCTGAGATATCAGTGTGAAACTTGGAAATTGGTTAATTATGCAAATTAGGTAATTAATATGCACAAATATTTACCAAAAACTAATTGGGTCTCTGCATAATTTTAGATTCATTGAAATGTGATGATTAGTACTTTAGATATCAGTAGAAAAGCTGAAAATTAATTATGCAAATTAGGTAATTAATATGCACAATTATTTACCCTGAAACTAATCAGGTCTCTGCATAGTCCTAAAAGATCTATGTACCAAGTTTCATTGAAATGCGATGATTAGTGCTTGAGATACCCGTGGAAAAGCTGAAAATTAACTAATTATGCAAATTAGGTGATTAATATGCACAAATATTTATCCGAAACAATCAATCTCTGCATAGTCCTTGAGTATGTAAGTACCAAGTTTCATTGAAATGTAATGCTCACTACTTGTATCAAAAGCTGAAAATTAATTAATTATGCAAATTAGGTAATTACATGTACTGATATTACCATAAAAACTATCAGGTCTGTGCAGTGTCATGACATCTATGTACCAAGTTTCATTGAAATGTGATGATTAGTACTTGAGATATCAGTGGAAAAACCGAAAATTGACTAATCATTATGCAAATTAGGTAATTAGTATCCACGGATTATTACCAAAAAATAATCAAAACCTAGCATTAGTTAAGAAAATCTATGTACCAAGTTTCATCAAAATCCAATGAGTGGTTGTTTAGATATCAGTGGAACAGTCATGGAACCACTAAAAAATAGCTAATTATCATGCAAATTAGGTAATTAATATGCACGAATTTTTACCAAAAACAAATCAAATCTGTGCATATGTTCAGAGCATCTATGTACCAAGTTTCATCAAAATCCAATGAGTGGTTCTTTAGATATCAGTGGAACAGTCATAGAACAGCTAAAAATTAGCTAATTATCATGCAAATTAGGTAATTAACGAGCATGGATTTTAACCAAAACCTAATCAAAACCTAGCATTAGTTCAGAGCATCTATGTACCAAGTTTCATCAAAATCCAATGAGTGGTTCTTTAGATATCAGTGGAACAGTCATAGAACAGCTAAAAATTAGCTAATTATCATGCAAATTAGGTAATTAACGAGCATGGATTTTTACCAAAACCTAATCAAATCTGCGCATTGGCCCAGAGCATCTATGCACCAAGTTCCATCAAAAACCGATGTATGGTTCTTGAGATAGCAGTGGAACAGTCGGACACACATACACACATACACACACACACACACACACACACATACACACACACACACACACACACACAGACACACTAACTGCAAGACTCCCATTTTGTGCTTCGCACATGGGAGTCAAAAAATAGAATTCTTGTTTTCACTTTGACCATAATAATAAATGATTGCTCTTGTCAGAGATCAAATTTTCAAGAGACGTGTCTTAAAAGGAAATTCCAAAAAAAGTGCTTTTTATTTACTTCAAATCAAATGAATTTTTCATCAAACTAAAAGTTAAATTAATTAAAGTAGTTAAGTCAAACTGACTGAGATTGCAATTCATAAATATTAATTACTTACATGTGGTCCTACTACTAGACGCGCGGACATGCGTGGGACTGTCCGGACACAAGATTTCGTACTCTGTACCGTTCATGAGATTTATCGTATACAAACTTGCACTGCAACAGAAAACACAAAGACGTTACGATATTCTTAGGATACCAATTTCATTGCACGTGTACGTAGCATTGTCACCCCCATGGATCGAATGGTATTGTCCTATTGTTAAACTCTAACCAACATTAGTAAACAACATGGCAGACTTGACTCGCCGGAATGCCCGGGCGTCGATCATAAAAAGTGTGGATAGCTGCTTGAATTCGCCACTCTGTTTCAAATTTTGAGCATCAATGAATATTATACAGTACAAGGATTGCTACCGCTGCCCCGTGCGTTAGGTATTTCCCCCGTTCACCCCCGCACGTGCCCGGACAGTCCCATGCATGTCCGTGCGTCTAGTAGTACAGTGTAGGACCCCTTACATGTGTATGCATATTAAAGACATTAGTGATACATGTACACTCAAACCAGGCTCTTACTACAGTTTGTCAATAGGTACATGTACATGTATGTGTTAATATATCCGTACTTGAATATCAATGTGTCAGTAATTACATTTCTTTATCATTTAGCCTCGTCATCGCATTGGTGTTGCTATTGGAGACCAAATACTTGATTTAAGCTGTATTAAGGATTTGTTCACAGGACCTGTATTATCTGAATGTAATCATGTATTTGATGAGGTATGTATTCACTACCAGTACTAGACTATCTGAATGTAATCATGTATTTGATGAGGTATGTATTCACTATCAGTACTAGACTATCTGAATGTAATCATGTATTTGATGAGGTATGTATTCACTATCAGTACTAGACTATCTGAATGTAATCATGTATTTGATGAGGTATGTATTCACTACCAGTACTAGACTATCTGAATGTAATCATGTATTTGATGAGGTATGTATTCACTGCCAGTACTAGACTATCTGAATGTAATCATGTATTTGATGAGGTATGTATTCACTACCAGTACTAGACTATCTAAATGTAATCATGTATTTGATGAGGTATGTATTCACTACCAGTACTGGACTATCTGAATGTAATCATGTATTTGATGAGGTATGTATTCACTGCCAGTACTAGACTATCTGAATGTAATCATGTATTTGATGAGGTATGTATTCACTATCAGTACTAGACTATCTGAATGTAATCATGTATTTGATGAGGTATGTATTCACTATCAGTACTAGACTATCTAAATGTAATCATGTATTTGATGAGGTATGTATTCACTACCAGTACTAGACTATCTGAATGTAATCATGTATTTGATGAGGTATGTATTCTCTACCAGTACTAGACTATCTGAATGTAATCATGTATTTGATGAGGTATGTATTCACTATCAGTACTAGACTATCTGAATGTAATCATATACAAAATGTATTTGATGAGGTATGTATTCACTGCCAGTACTAGACTATCTGAATGTAATCATGTATTTGATGAGGTATGTATTCACTACCAGTACTAGACTATCTGAATGTAATCATGTATTTGATGAGGTATGTATTCTCTACCAGTACTAGACTATCTGAATGTAATCATGTATTTGATGAGGTATGTATTCACTATCAGTACTAGACTATCTAAATGTAATCATGTATTTGATGAGGTATGTATTCACTACCAGTACTAGACTATCTAAATGTAATCATGTATTTGATGAGGTATGTATTCACTACCAGTACTAAACTATCTGAATGTAATCATGTATTTGATGAGGTATGTATTCACTACCAGTACTAGACTATCTAAATGTAATCATGTATTTGATGAGATATGTATTCACTGCCAGTACTAGACAATCTAAATGTAATCATGTATTTGATGAGGTATGTATTCACTATCAGTACTAGACTATCTGAATGTAATCATGTATTTGATGAGGTATGTATTCACTACCAGTACTAGACTATCTGAATGTAATCATGTATTTGATGAGGTATGTATTCACTATCAGTACTAGACTATCTGTATGTAATCATGTATTTGATGAGGTATGTATTCACTACCAGTACTAGACTATCTGAATGTAATCATGTATTTGATGAGGTATGTATTCACTACCAGTACTAGACTATCTGAATGTAATCATGTATTTGATGAGGTATGTATTCACTGCCAGTACTAGACAATCTGAATGTAATCATGTATTTGATGAGGTATGTATTCACTACTAGTACTAGACTATCTAAATGTAATCATGTGTTTGATGAGGTATGTATTCACTACCAGTACTAGACTATCTAAATGTAATCATGTATTTGATGAGGTATGTATTCACTATCAGTACTAGACAATCTGAATGTAATCATGTATTTGATGAGGTATGTATTCACTGCCAGTACTAGACTATCTGAATGTAATCATGTATTTGATGAGGTATGTATTCACTGCCAGTACTAGACTATCTGAATGTAATCATGTATTTGATGAGGTATGTATTCACTGCCAGTACTAGACAATCTGAATGTAATCATGTATTTGATGAGGTATGTATTCACTGCCAGTACTAGACTATCTGAATGTAATCATGTATTTGATGAGGTATGTATTCACTACCAGTACTAGACTATCTAAATGTAATCATGTATTTGATGAGGTATGTATTCACTACCAGTACTAGACTATCTGAATGTAATCATGTATTTGATGAGGTATATATTCACTGCCAGTACTAGACTATCTAAATGTAATCATGTATTTGATGAGGTATGTATTCACTACCAGTACTAGACTATCTGAATGTAATCATGTATTTGATGAGGTATGTATTCACTACCAGTACTAGACTATCTGAATGTAATCATGTATTTGATGAGGTATGTATTCACTGCCAGTACTAGACTATCTGAATGTAATCATGTATTTGATGAGGTATGTATTCACTGCCAGTACTAGACTATCTGAATGTAATCATGTATTTGATGAGGTATGTATTCACTACCAGTACTAGACTATCTGAATGTAATCATGTATTTGATGAGGTATGTATTCACTACCAGTACTAGACTATCTGAATGTAATCATGTATTTCAGTATTTGATGAGGTATGTATTCGCTGCCAGTACTAGACTATCTGAACGTAATCATGTATTTGATGAGGTATGTATTCACTAGTACTAGACTATCTGAATGTAATCATGTATTTGATGAGGTATGTATTCACTATCAGTACTAGACTATCTGAATGTAATCATGTATTTGATGAGGTATGTATTCACTACCAGTACGAGACTATCTGAATGTAATCATGTATTTGATGAGGTATGTATTCACTGCCAGTACTAGACTATCTAAATGTAATCATGTATTTGATGAGGTATGTATTCACTACCAGTACTAGACTATCTGAATGTAATCATGTATTTGATGAGGTATGTATTCACTGCCAGTACTAGACTAGCTGAATGTAATCATGTATTTGATGAGGTATGTATTCACTACCAGTACTAGACTATCTGAATGTAATCATGTATTTGATGAGGTATGTATTCACTACCAGTACTAGACTATCTGAATGTAATCATGTATTTGATGAGGTATGTATTCACTATAAGTACTAGACTATCTGAATGTAATCATGTATTTGATGAGGTACATGTATGTATTCACTATCAGTACTAGACTATCTAAATGTAATCATGTATTTGATGAGGTATGTATTCACTATCAGTATTAGACTATCTGAATGTAATCATGTATTTGATGAGGTATGTATTCACTATCAGTACTAGACTATCTGAATGTAATCATGTATTTGATGAGGTATGTATTCACTATCAGTACTAGACTATCTGAATGTAATCATGTATTTGATGAGGTATGTATTCACTATCAGTACTAGACTATCTGAATGTAATCATGTATTTGATGAGGTATGTATTCACTATCAGTACTAGACTATCTGAATGTAATCATGTATTTGATGAGGTATGTATTCACTATCAGTACTAGACTATCTGAATGTAATCATGTATTTGATGAGGTATGTATTCACTGCCAGTACTAAACTATCTGAATGTAATCATGTATTTGATGAGGTATGTATTCACTATCAGTACTAGACTATCTGAATGTAATCATGTATTTAATGAGGTATGTATTCACTGCCAGTACTAGACTATCTGAATGTAATCATGTATTTGATGAGGTATGTATTCACTATCAGTATTAGACTATCTAAATGTAATCATGTATTTGATGTAGTATGTATTCACTGCCAGTACTAGACTATCTGAATGTAATCATGTATTTGATGAGGTATGTATTCACTACCAGTACTAGACTATCTGAATGTAATCATGTATTTGATGAGGTATGTATTCACTACCAGTACTAGACTATCTGAATGTAATCATGTATTTGATGAGGTATGTATTCACTACCAGTACTAGACTATCTGAATGTAATCATGTATTTGATGAGGTATGTATTCACTACCAGTACTAGACTATCTGAATGTAATCATGTATTTGATGAGGTATTCACTACCAGTACTAGACTATCTGAATGTAATCATGTATTTGATGAGGTATGTATTCACTGCCAGTACTAGACTATCTGAATGTAATCATGTATTTGATGAGGTATGTATTCACTGCCAGTACTAGACTATCTGAATGTAATCATGTATTTGATGAGGTATGTATTCACTATCAGTACTAGACTATCTGAATGTAATCATGTATTTGATGAGGTATGTATTCACTGCCAGTACTAGACTATCTGAATGTAATCATGTATTTGATGAGGTATGTATTCACTATCAGTACTAGACTATCTAAATGTAATCATGTATTTGATGAGGTATGTATTCACTATCAGTACTAGACTATCTGAATGTAATCATGTATTTGATGAGGTATGTATTCACTATCAGTACTAGACTATCTGAATGTAATCATGTATTTGATGAGGTATGTATTCACTGCCAGTACTAGACTATCTGAATGTAATCATGTATTTGATGAGGTATGTATTCACTATCAGTACTAGACTATCTGAATGTAATCATGTATTTGATGAGATATGTATTCACTACCAGTACTAGACTATCTGAATGTAATCATGTATTTGATGAGGTATGTATTCACTATCAGTACTAGACTATCTGAATGTAATCATGTATTTGATGAGGTATGTATTCACTACCAGTACTAGACTATCTGAATGTAATCATGTATTTGATGAGGTATGTATTCACTGCCAGTACTAGACTATCTGAATGTAATCATGTATTTGATGAGGTATGTATTCACTATCAGTACTAGACTATCTGAATGTAATCATGTATTTGATGAGGTATGTATTCACTACCAGTACTAGACTATCTGAATGTAATCATGTATTTGATGAGGTATGTATTCACTATCAGTACTAGACTATCTGAATGTAATCATGTATTTGATGAGGTATGTATTCACTACCAGTACTAGACTATCTGAATGTAATCATGTATTTGATGAGGTATGTATTCACTGCCAGTACTAGACTATCTGAATGTAATCATGTATTTGATGAGGTATGTATTCACTGCCAGTACTAAACTATCTGAATGTAATCATGTATTTGATGAGGTATGTATTCACTATCAGTACTAGACTATCTGAATGTAATCATGTATTTGATGAGGTATGTATTCACTATCAGTACTAGACTATCTGAATGTAATCATGTATTTGATGAGGTATGTATTCACTGCCAGTACTAGACTATCTGAATGTAATCATGTATTTGATGAGGTATGTATTCACTGCCAGTACTAAACTATCTGAATGTAATCATGTATTTGATGAGGTATGTATTCACTATCAGTACTAGACTATCTGAATGTAATCATGTATTTGATGAGGTATGTATTCACTGCCAGTACTAAACTATCTGAATGTAATCATGTATTTGATGAGGTATGTATTCACTGCCAGTACTAGACTATCTGAATGTAATCATGTATTTGATGAGGTATGTATTCACTATCAGTACTAGACTATCTGAATGTAATCATGTATTTGATGAGGTATGTATTCACTGCCAGTACTAGACTATCTGAATGTAATCATGTATTTGATGAGGTATGTATTCACTACCAGTACTAGACTATCTGAATGTAATCATGTATTTGATGAGGTATGTATTCACTATCAGTACTAGACTATCTGAATGTAATCATGTATTTGATGAGGTATGTATTCACTGCCAGTACTAGACTATCTGAATGTAATCATGTATTTGATGAGGTATGTATTCACTACCTTGTATTCAGTACTAGATTGTCTACATAGTAGATTGCTACTCCTTTTTGAAAACACTTACCTTGGCTGGCAGATTTGTTAAATTAGTGATGATAACTTTTCTAATTTTAGTAAATTTGTTGATCATTTTTGGTAACAAAATCTATTTTTGACGTTTCAAAATAACCAGCCAGATTGTTTAGATGTTTCATATGTAGGTATGATTTGATTCATTCTTCAATCAGATTTGTTCATTTTCTGTTGATAAGTCTAATTTTATTGAATATTCTTATCTTCAAAATGCTGGTTGATTTGACATTCTCATGCATTTCAAACACCAGGGGTATCAATTGACAGGCAGTTAATTTTACTTTTAAGTCCCTGTTCGGACGCAGTCCGAAAACAGGGACTTATGTTTTGATGTGCGTGCGTCCAGACCTGTGTCTTAGAAATGCCTGGACCAATCACAATCAAACTTCACACGTACATCATACATGATATTATACATATGCACGTCAATTTGTTTCACGATCTGATTCAAGATGGCCGAATGGCGGCCATTTTGTTTTAATGAATGCTGTTCTAGTGCCATATCTCTGCCATGCTTTGACTGATCATGTTCAAATTTTATATATTGATTATACATCATGAAATAAATATATTGGGTTGACTATCTGATTCAAAATGGCCAAATGGCAGCCATTTTTGTGCTAAAAAAAAATTAAGCATTTCTGGCATTACAGAACTGGATCTTGGCATTAATGGATGGATTTTGTTCAAACTTTTTACATACATTAGAGATTTGGGGTTTCTGATGCACATCATTTTATTTTTCAGATCTGATTAAAAATGGCTGACTGACGGCTATTTTGTTTAAATGAATGCGCTTCTAGAGCCATATCTCTGATATGCTTTGACTGATTATGTTCAAATTTTATGTATTCGTTTTACATCATGTGATACATATATAGATGTATTCAAAATGGCCGACTGGTGGTCCGAAAACAGGGACTTATGGATTGTCCTCCGTGTGTCCATGCATCCCTGTGTTCGTGCGTGCATGCATTCAGACTTGTATCTTAGACATGCCTGGACCAATTTGTTTTTCAGATCAGATCGGAAATGGGCAACTTGCGGTCATTTTGTTTTTTGAATGCAGACCAATATCTGACATGCTTTGACTGATCATGTCGCACATATGCACAGGTATTAGTTTGACAATCAGATTCAAGATGGCCAAATTGCCAAATTTCTTCTATTCCATTTCACAATGAAAACTGTTCTTTCGCCATGTCTCTGACATTTTTTGGCTGATTACAATCACATTTTACAACAACATTGCACTTCATGTGACACTTTTAAACTTTTTAAAACTTGGTGTATGTATTTATTTTATTTTACTGAATGCACTCAAAATGGTTCAGTGGTCAATGTTGTTCCATCCTCAGTTTTCTGACTTTGCTTTTACTGTTCACGTCTATTGTTTTCTTTCTGTTTTTATTAGCCATTCTATTTGCCATAAATTATCATTTCTGTTAATGGAATATACAATGTGCTACAAACAGAGTGATATGAATCACGCAAATAAACTGACTCCAGTTTTATCATGAATATTACATCATAAGTGTCAAAATAAATATTGCAATGTAATTTATATTGTGCATGAAGATTGAAAGTTTTTACAGTTGAAATGAATGACTTCTGCCAACTGTAGTTTTTGTTTGATGTGTCTATAATTTGACCAATTAAGTTAAATTAATTGTGTTTTTATTCTTCGACCTGGTTCTCATGCAATAGATGAATTAAAACCAATACACTAAAATCCATGTACTTCATACAGTTGGTCAGAATAAAGACAAAGGAAATTGTCGATACTATCATAGAGGGCAGTAACTTCGATTCTGCGCTTGCCTTATCATCTGAAAATTTTCCATTGCAAATCGCGTTGTACGAATTCGCCATTTTGTTTTAGTTAATGTTGTTCCAGAGCAATATCTCTCAATATGGACAAGTATTCGCTTGACGATCAGATACAAGATGACTGATCAATCATTTCAATCATAATCAAACATCAGCTTCTGGATCCATATCTCTGGCATGTTTATGTTCAAACTGTATAACTATAGGCAAAACTTAATTTCTTAAATTTCACAACAAACGGGGACTGTGCCATGCATAGCTTGTTGATAAATATTTTAGTCAAATTGTGTAAAAAAAAATATACTGTTCATTTGATACTTGCAGTATACATTTGTAGGTATCCTTCATAATTTTAATGATAACTTGAATTCTCCGATTTTACTGGATATATTTGAATATCTTTATAATTACATATATAATTTGATTAACTCTTTGATTTTGATCGTTGTCAGCCAGTATTAAATGGATTTATGTCACTTGGACCAGCAGCTTGGAAGGAGGCAAGGTCTACACTACAACAATTATTGTCCACTGATGAGCCAAAATTGAGAGATAATTCACAGTTGAGAGATAAGTAAGTGATTTTCATATTGGTTTTATTTAAAATATTCAGAAGTTTTAACCCCACATGTAGGTTGGCAAATTAACATAGATATGTAGATTATGTAGGACAACTTACCACATCCTACCGCACCACTTACCACATCCTATCAGACCACTTACCACATCCTACCAGACTACTTTCTACACAGTTTCCCAAAAGATCGTTCACCTTATTGTTCAGGCATTTACCCCCCTCACATTCGACACCACCAGGTCAGCCAGCTGGCGTCTGGTTTTCTATCTGGGTCATATGTGTGGGCTGATCGCATAAAATGTTCAGAATATATCAGTATGTCTCACTGGCTTGAGTGATACCCACATGACCACACCATGGGGCAAAGTCAAATCTGGACATCACAGACTTTCTGAGTCCCAGCTCTGTACCTAAGCCCTTCATAGTGTGGGTAAAACTTGTGAGCAGGTTGCCACATCCTTGGGGAGGACAGTACATTGGATTTTGAAGTGGACCAAGCGTCACATGCACGGTGCAGGCCTTGAAGATAAGCCCCGATCTGGTCGTCCTCGTGTGCTCACTGCCAGAGCTAGAGACATCATCAGGAAGGCCAAAGGCAGAAGACGATAGTCATGCAGGCGGTTGAGTCTAAGAGCACTGTTCATCACTATTTGACCCAGAAAATTAGTTTGAGGGCATACAAGAAGCCCAAAATACCTTGACTGACAGAGATTCAGAAAGGGAAGAGGCTGTCTTTCGCCAGGATGTATGCCAGCTAGACCACATAGGACTCGGAGAACTGGATTTTCTCCAACGGGTGCCCTTATATTTGTTTCCAACGCCCAACAGTCAAAATGATCAGGTCTACATCGATAGTCCTGAGAAAGTGCCTCCTACCAGATCACTTACCACATCCTACCAGACTACTTTCCACATCCTACTAGACTACTTTTCCCATCCTACTAGACTACTTTTCACATCCTACTAGACTACTTTTCACATCCTGTCAGACTACTTTTCACATCCTACTAGACTACTTTTCACATCTTACCAGACTACTTTTCACATCCTGTCAGACTACTTTTCACATCCTACTAGACTACTTTTCACATCCTACCAGACTACTTTTCACATCCTACCAGACTACTTTTCACATCCTACCAGACTACTTTTCACATCCTACCAGACTACTTCCACATCTTACCAGACTACTTTTCACATCTTACCAGACTACTTTCCACATCCTACCAGACTACTTTTCACATCCTACCAGACTACTTTTCACATCCTACCAGACTACTTTTCACATCCTACCAGACTACTTTCCACATCCTACCAGATCACTTCCACATCCTACCAGACTACTTTTCACATCCTACCAGATCACTTACTACATCCTACCCGACTACTTTCCACATCCTACCAGACTACTTTCCACATCCTACCAGACTACTTTCCACATCCTACCAGATCACTTACCAAATCCTACCACACCACTTTCCACATCCTACCAGACTACTTTCCACATCCTACCAGACCATTTTCCACATCCTACCAGACTACTTTTCACATCTTACCAGACTACTTTCCACATCCTACCAGACTACTTTTCACATCCTACCAGACTACTTTTCACATCCTACCAGACTACTTTTCACATCCTACCAGACCATTTTCCACATCCTACCAGACTACTTTTCACATCTCACCAGACTACTTTCCACATCCTACCAGACTACTTTTCACATTCTACCAGACTTCTTTTCACATTCTACCAGACTACTTTCCACATCCTACCAGACTACTTTTCACATCCTACCAGATCACTTACTACATCCTACCAGACTACTTTCCACATCCTACCAGATCATTTACCAAATCCTACCACGCCACTTTCCACATCCTACCAGACTACTTTCACATCCTGCCAGATCACTTACCACATCCTACCAAAGACTACTTTCCAAATCCTACCAGCAACATTTCATATCCAACATCTTGTGCATACTTTGAGCAATTCACTTCAAAATTTTAACCTGAATAGTGTATCATGGCATGCATGCAATAATTCATGTATGTAAATGTGTCGAAATGGGCGTAGTGCGAGTAGTTAGTAGCACTAATCCGAAAAAGTACTAGATCTAGCGCTAAAATGGCACTAGATATAGTGCTAAAATGTGCACAGTGCGAGTGGCATTTTTATCGCATTGTCAACGACGTCGAATAATAGGAGGGGCATCACCAACCACTTTCATATGCAAACTACAAACAGTATAAAACATCGGCAATATGCGCGAAATATCCATAATACACAAAAAAAATGTATAATACTTTCTTTATATAATACCGGATTCTGCCGTAAATTCGCCCATCCGAAAAATCACCCTGGGGATTTCACGGCTAGTGGGTGCTTATTTGGGGTGCAAAATTTCAAGAAATAGTCATCAAATATTTTTGGGGGACTTCCATTTTCATTGAAGTATCCAACTACGCAGACTTTCAATGCCGTCAGTTGGGCCACCCAAGACGAAAGAAACTATTGCAGAATTAACAATAATTAATAATTCTTGCTGAATTAAAAAGTAGACCGCCTGAAATTTCATTACAATGTCGCCCAGTGTCATTTTTCAAAAACATCTGTTTGTTTTTTATTGGTAACGAAGGTATATTTTAAACGAAGTTTCATATAAAAACTAACACAACTGCATTGCTTAGTAGCAAACGATCACAGTTGTGCAATCCGGTCATGCTGTGTTTCACAATTGTTGAATATTACTCAGTAGTGATTATAATAACGCACAAAAAATAAATTCGTTGAATTGTTATGAAATTCAAATAAAATTCAACTTAGTTTCATCGTAAAAAAATGATTCCGCTCGCATATAAACGCTTGATGCTGTGTGGTATCCGCCATGTTTCTCTTGCATGAGTTGAGCTAATAGGTCAAATCGCTAATTAACCAATCAAAATGCATAGCTCATTCAAATATGTTAATGTTATTGAACGCAACGTGGAAAAGATTTACCGATGTTGTAGTATGATCTTTTGGCTTGGATTTTGATGGGAAAATGGCATGATTTTTTTTTTCAAATCTAAAAATAGATGAACTGAGCATTAGAAGAATAATTTAACATTGTTTACAGTTATAACAGCTCTTTGTCCAAACGAAGCTTACCCATTCACGCTAGTCACAATAAACACGCTCTTGAATAAAAACTTAAATAGACTATTTTAGGCATCAGGAAAGATTGAAATGTTACGCCAAAATATTAATAAAAAAAACTTTAAAAACTGCCGAAAAATCGCCTTTCGCGATTTCTTGGTCCCATTTTTTTTAACGTGACCATAAAATATGTGCACATTATGATGCTACGGTCAACACACATGCACACTTGGTTTTTTTAGCTGTGAAGGGTTAAAATATGCATTTCACAACCGGAAATTCAACAGACGAACTTGTTACTTCACAGATTTCACATGTTTTAATTATTAGCAACTGTAACAAGAACAAGATTGTGAGAGTCTACAACAAAAAATCCTAAGGACTCCTAAAAAATATCATTGCAAAGAAAGTGTCTAGACATGTATTTTATGGTCACGTTAAAAAATCGGCGAGGTTATATCATATCCGCTAACTGGTTACTTGTGTAAGCAATCACAAACTATCATCGACATCAAAGATGATCTAGACAATGTCCTTATCAGGATTAACTTGGGTTGAAACAAAAGGAAATAAGCCACTTAAGAGGCTTGAATGGCCACTTGCGATGCGTTGTGGCTCCTTCCGTTAGTACCTCCATGCTCCGAATATTACCGAATGCTCGAGATTAGCATAACCCATTGTACGAAGGTGCTAAAAGCTAACAAGAACAATGTTTGTGAACAAACATTGACAAACGATCATAGGGTAAAGCTAAAACAATAGCGTCGTGGCTTTTTCCGTTAGTACCTCCATGGTACAATGTAACAACAGGTTTGCGTGAATCCACTTTTACCATTTGTTGATTATGTCCGCAAAGGTCAATGTCATGACAACCAGACAACGATTTATTTTCTGTCTAGTTCCCAGCGGTAGTGAGCAACATGCCCATTCACAGGTCGCCGTACACACAAAATCCACCAAGCTTTACAGGGACCTGGGGCTTAGACTGAGAGTATACAAAATTTTATTTTATTTAGTTCATATATGGCATCATAATAAATGAGTAGCCTGATTTCTTAAAGAGTCAACCTCAATAAACTTTTTCATTTCAAGATACTCTATCTTCATCTGAATATGCCTGTCATATTAATGTGTGATAGCTTTACATTAACCCTTATTCTTCAAACCCAATACAATTTTACATTGACTTGTCCAGATGAGGGTTAAAAGTTCATTGATTTCAAAGTGTCCAGGATTGACAGGAACTTTTTTCATGTTTTTTTTTTTTTTTTTTTTTTTTTTTTTCTTTTAAATTTTTTTTTATTCACATATTTTCCCAAAAAAGTACATTACTTCAAAATAATCCTACATGTCAAAAAGATATACATAAAGGTAATTAACACATAAAATGAAGCAATATTAGAAAAAGAAAAAGAGAAGGGGGAAAAGTGGGGAAAAAAAATGGTTGGGGGAGGGGCTGTTGTTGTTAGTGTGTGTATGAGGGAGGGGTTCATTTGTTTTCTTTTATTAACTGTTGAATTCCATTAATTTACAATGACTACATGTTAAATAAACTTTTTTCATGTTTTTTTTTTCTAATAGGGCATTTGTATGTCAGAGTGATGCCACAATGCATTTAGCAGCTAAAATAGGGGATTATACTGACTTCTATTCATCTGAATACCATGCTACAAATGTAGGAATTATGTTTCGTGGAAAGGATAATGCATTAATGCCAAACTGGTAGGTATCTCTTAAATTACAACTTTGCACTGTAGAAATCTGTAAATTATGTATTAAAAGATAAGCTCACTACCATTCTGTTCATTTCCACAACTCAAATTGATTGCACCATAAATGTAAATGTACAGAGTTGTCCTGTGTAAGCCTGATTGCAAATGTTCCTCTTCAAGAAGTACTCTATGTAAGCTTGACTGCAACTGTCTCCCTTCCACAATTACTCTATGTAAGCTTGACTGCAACTGTCTCCCTTCCACAATTACTCTATGTAAGCTTGACTGCAACTGTCTCCCTCCCACAATTACTCTATGTAAGCTTGACTGCAACTGTCTTTCTTCCACAATTACTCTATGTAAGCTTGACTGCAACTGTCTCTCTTCCAAAATTACTCTATGTAAGCTTGACTGCAACTGTCTCCCTTCCACAATTACTCCATGTAAGCTTGACTGCAACTGTCTCCCTTCCACAATTACTCTATGTAAGCTTGACTGCAACTGTCTCTCTTCCAAAATTACTCGTTGTAAGCTTGACTGCAACTGTCTCCCTCCCACAATTACTCTATGTAAGCTTGACTGCAACTGTCTTTCTTCCACAATTACTCTATGTAAGCTTGACTGCAACTGTCTCCCTTCCACAATTACTCTATGTAAGCTTGACTGCAACTGTCTCTCTTCCAAAATTACTCGTTGTATGCTTGACTGCAACTGTCTCCCTCCCACAATTACTCTATGTAAGCTTGACTGCAACTGTCTCCCTTCCACAATTACTCTATGTAAGCTTGACTGCAACTGTCTCCCTTCCATAATTACTCTATGTAAGCTTGACTGCAACTGTCTTTCTTCCACAATTACTCTATGTAAGCTTGACTGCAACTGTCCCTCAATTTTGTTGCAAATAATGTGATGCATTCATCCAAACCTTGTCTGACAATAATAATTAGTGTCTTACTGTGTCCATTAGGAAACATCTTCCTGTTGGTTACCACGGTCGTGCTTCGTCTGTCATAGTCTCTGGTACACCAATCCGAAGGCCAAAGGGACAGTTGAAGCCAGATGATAGTAAGTGATAATTTTGTTTTTTATAGGAAGGGTACATTAGGCAAACCAGTGTGTCTTAGTGGCTCAAGCCTTCCTTTTGAAAATGTCCTGTTCATTATTTTTATAGTTAATTATTACTTGCCTTGTAATTATCCTAATGTAAAAATATAACTTGTTTTACAGACAAACCACCAATATTTGGTTCTTGTAAACTGCTGGATGTTGAATTGGAAATGGTATGTCAAATGCTCTATCTATATGTATCTATCATTACCACATTTAGGGGAGAATAGAATACCAAACTGGTTGTAGTTCACATGGTATCTATCATTACCATATTTAGGGGAGAATAGAATACCAAACTGGTTGTAGTTCACATGGTATCTATCATTACCACATTTAGGGGAGAATAGAATACCAAACTGGTGGTAGTTCACATGGTATCTATCATTACCATATTTAGGGGAGAATAGAATACCAAACATGTGGTAGTTCACATGGTATCTATCATTAACGTATTTAGGGGAGAATAGAATACCAAACTGGTGGTAGTTCACATGGTATCTATCATTAACGTATTTAGGGGAGAATAGAATACCAAACTGGTGGTAGTTCACATGGTATCTATCATTACCACATTTAGGGGAGAATAGAATACCAAACTGGTGGTATACACATGGTATCTATCATTACCACATTTAGGGGAGAATAGAATACCAAACTGGTGGTAGTTCACATGGTATCTTTCATTACCACATTTAGGGGAGAATAGAATACCAAACTGGTTGTAGTTCACATGGTATCTATCATTACCACATTTAGGGGAGAATAGAATACCAAACTGGTTGTATACACATGGTATCTATCAATACCATATTTAGGTGAGAATAGTATACCAAACATGTGGTAGTTCACATGGTATCTATCATTAACATATTTAGGGGAGAATAGAATACCAAACTGGTGGTAGTTCACATGGTATCTATCATTAACATATTTAGGGGAGAATAGAATACCAAACTGGTTATAGTTCACATGGTATATATTATTACCACATTTAGGGGAGAATAGAATACCAAACTGGTGGTATACACATGGTATCTATCATTACCATATTTAGGGGAGAATAGAATACCAAACTGGTGGTAGTTCACATGGTATCTATCATTACCATATTTAGGGGAGAATAGAATACCAAACTGGTGGTATACACATGGTATCTATCATTACCACACTTAGGGGAGAATAGAATACCAAACTGGTGGTATACACATGGTATCTATCAATACCATATTTAGGGGAGAATAGAATACCAAACATGTGGTAGTTCACATGGTATCTATCATTAACATATTTAGGGGAGAATAGAATACCAAACTGGTGGTATACACATGGTATCTATCATTACCACATTTAGGGGAGAATAGAATACCAAACTGGTTGTAGTTCACATGGTATCTATCATTACCACATTTAGGGGAGAATAGAATACCAAACTGGTGGTAGTTCACATGGTATCTATCATTACCATATTTAGGGGAGAATAGAATACCAAACATGTGGTAGTTCACATGGTATCTATCATTAACATATTTAGGGGAGAATAGAATACCAAACTGGTGGTAGTTCACATGGTATCTATCATTACCACATTTAGGGGAGAATAGAATACCAAACTGGTGGTATACACATGGTATCTATCATTACCACATTTAGGGGAGAATAGAATACCAAACTGGTGGTAGTTCACATGGTATCTATCATTACCATATTTAGGGGAGAATAGAATACCAAACTGGTTGTAGTTCACATGGTATCTATCATTACCACATTTAGGGGAGAATAGAATACCAAACTGGTGGTATACACATGGTATCTATCATTACCACACTTAGCGGAGAATAGAATACCAAACATGTGGTAGTTCACATGGTATCTATCATTAACATATTTAGCGGAGAATAGAATACCAAACTGGTGGTAGTTCACATGGTATCTATCATTACCACATTTAGGGGAGAATAGAATACCAAACTGGTGGTAGTTCACATGGTATCTATCATTACCATATTTAGGGGAGAATAGAATACCAAACTGGTGGTATACACATGGTATCTATCATTACCACATTTAGGGGAGAATAGAATACCAAACTGGTGGTATACACATGGTATCTATCAATACCATATTTAGGGGAGAATAGAATACCAAACATGTGGTAGTTCACATGGTATCTATCATTAACATATTTAGGGGAGAATAGAATACCAAACTGGTGGTATACACATGGTATCTACCATTACCACATTTAGGGGAGAATAGAATACCAAACTGGTGGTATACACATGGTATCTATCATTACCACATTTAGGGGAGAATAGAATACCAAACTGGTGGTAGTTCACATGGTATCTATCATTACCATATTTAGGGGAGAATAGAATACCAAACTGGTTGTAGTTCACATGGTATCTATCATTACCATATTTAGGGGAGAATAGAATACCAAACTGGTGGTAGTTCACATGGTATCTATCATTACCACATTTAGGGGAGAATAGAATACCAAACTGGTTGTAGTACTCATGGTATCTATCAATACAATATTTAGGGGAGAATAGAATACCAAACTGGTGGTATACACATGGTATCTATCATTACCACATTTAGGGGAGAATAGAATACCAAACTGGTGGTAGTTCACATGGTATATATTATTACCACATTTAGGGGAGAATAGAATACCAAACTTGTGGTATACACATGGTATCTATCATTAACATATTTAGGGGAGAATAGAATACCAAACTGGTTGTAGTTCACATGGTATGTATTATTACCACATTTAGGGGAGAAGAGAATACCAAACTGGTGGTATACACATGGGTATCTATCATTAACATAAATTATTTACGACCACTTGCCACATTGTGTAGCATTTCAAATTGCTATGGCATTCATCCAGACATGTGTCCATCCTCCAGTCTTGGTTGTAATTTGTGTGTACATTTGTTGTGCACTGAACATCGGTGTCATGGGTCACTATTGTCTTGCTAGGGGCTTCTAGCTGTATGTCTAAAATCTAAGATGCTACTATCATGTATTCAGGGACTTGTAAACAAAGATAATTGCAAAGAGGCAGAGTCACAATAATGTAGCAACAGCAAAGTCTAGTATTTAGTGTGGTAAAATACATATTGCCAGCCCATTCACAGCCAGTAATCCAGACAATGTTTTTTTCTAGGGGCATTTTACTATTTCATACATACAGGAATAAATCAAACTGCCACATGTGGACCTCTCTGATTTGTTCATTTCGTGATGATATCTTCAGTTTTTAATTAAAACGTGCATTGCTAACAGCGGAGCTATCTCAGCAGAGAGGCTGCTTGTTTTATTAAAAATAGTAAAAGGAAATATAAATCATGTTTCTTGCATGCCTGGGTCAATTTCCTTCATGAAAAGTTGATGATATAATTCCCACTGTCTTGAGATTCTTTTATTTTGGTAACATTTCTATTTGTGTTGTATATTTCTACTTGTAGGCATTTTTTGTCGGCCCTGGCAACAAGCTAGGGGAGCCAATACCAATATCTAAAGCACATGAACACATCTTTGGTATGGTCATCATGAATGATTGGAGTGGTAAGTTGTCACATTTACAAAAAACACTTGCGCCATGGCAGCCTGTAGGAAATCTGTATTGTTGCTATGGCAGCATGTAGAAAATCTGTATTGTTGCTATGGCAGCCTGTAGGAAATCCATATTGTTGTTATGGCAGCCTATAGGAAATCCATATTGCTGCTATGGCAGCCTGTAGGAAATCCATATTGTTGCTATGGCAGCCTGTAGGAAATCCATATTGTTGCTATGGCAGCCTGTAGGAAATTCATATTGTTGCTATGACATCCTGTAGAAAATCCATATTGTTGCTATGACATCCTGTAGGAAATCCATATTGTTGCTATGGCAGCCTGTAGGAAATCCATATTGTTGCTATGGCAACCTGTAGGAAATCCATATTGTTGCTATGGCAGCCTGTAGGAAATCCGTATTGTTGCTATGGCAGTCTGTAGGAAATCCATATTGTTGCTATCGCAGCCTGTGGGAAATCCATATTGTTGCTGGACATTCTTAAGGAAATCCGTATTGCCACTATGGCTGCCTTTAGGGAATGAACATTGCACAATCAAATATGCACAAAGAACTAGTTTTTACACTGCTAATCTCAAACCATGTGTTATCTCATACTTGTATGCTGGGAATGTACGCTATAATGTAGGATTTGGACATCACCAGTAGTGTGTAGAGTCATTTGGTTTTATATACATCCATAATATTTACCTAAATTGCATAATGAAACTTGTTACATATGTGCCCCGGAACAATACAAAGACCTAATTCATTTGGGATTGTAATTGTAGTCTATGCATAATAATTAGCCAATTTTCTATGTCTATCTCAAAAAACAATTATTGCTTTTCAATAAGACTTACTGTATACGTTAAGTGCCTGGGAACAATGCTAAAAACCTGATTAGTTTTAGATTGAAAGATTGTTTGAAAGGCTAATCTTAAATTTTGAATTAATTTTTAATATGCCTCCTCTACTCTCACCACACAGAAGTTCTTCCTAAGCTTTCTTTGAATTCTATTGTAGCTCGTGATATACAAAAGTGGGAATACGTTCCGCTAGGTCCTTTTTTGGGTAAAAGTTTTGGTACTACAGTGTCACAGTGGGTTGTTACTATGGATGCATTGACTCCTTTTATTGTACCCAACATTGTACAGGTAAGTGCTCGCAAAATATTCAATGTGTTCTCAAATGTGTTTCCCAGGTGAGCCTTGGCTGACTGTATGCATACTGGTTTCTCATATGAGCCATGGCTGATTTCATGCATATTGGTTTCTCAGTTGAGCCTTGGCTGATTTCATGCATACTGGTTTCTCAGGTGAGCCTTGGCTGATTTCATGCATACTGGTTTCCCAGGTGAGCCTTGGCTGGTTTCATGCATACTGGTTTTCTCAGGTGAGCCTTGGCTGATTTCATGCATACTGGTTTCTCAGGTGAGCCTTGGCTGATTTCATGCATACTGGTTTCTCAGGTGAGCCTTGGCTGATTTCATGCATACTGGTTTCTCAGGTGAGCCATGGCTGATTTCATGCATACTGGTTTCTCAGGTGAGCCTTGGCTGATTTCATGCATACTGGTTTCTCAGGTGAGCCTTGGCTGATTTCATGCATACTGGTTTCTCAGGTGAGCCTTGGCTGATTTCATGCATACTGGTTTCTCAGGTGAGCCTTGGCTGATTTCATGCATATTGGTTTCTCAGTTGAGCCTTGGCTGATTCCATGCATACTGCTTTCTCAGGTGAGCCTTGGCTGATTTCATGCATACTGGTTTCTCATATGAACCTTCGCTGACTGTATGCATACTGGTTTCTCATATGAGCCATGGCTGATTTCATGCATATTGGTTTCTCAGTTGAGCCTTGGCTGATTTCATGCATACTGGCTTCTCATATGAGCCATGGCTGATTTCATGCATATTGGTTTCTCAGTTGAGCCTTGGCTGATTTCATGCATACTGGTTTCTCAGGTGAGCCTTTGCTGACTTCATGCATATTGGTTTCCCAGGTGAGCCTTGGCTGATTTCATGCATACTGGTTTCTCAGCTGAGCCTTGGCTGATTTCATGCATACTGGTTTCTCAGGTGAGCCTTGGCTGATTTCATGCATACTGGTTTCTCATATGAACCTTGGCTGACTGTATGCATACTGGTTTCTCATATGAGCCATGGCTGATTTCATGCATACTGGTTTCTCAGGTGAGCCTTGGCTGATTTCATGCATACTGGTTTCTCATATGAGCCATGGCTGATTTGTATGCATACTGGTTTCTCGGGTGTGCCTTGGCTGATTTGTATGCATACTGGTTTCTCAGGTGTGCCTTGGCTGATTTCATGGATACTGGTTTCTCAGGTGTGCCTTGGCTGATTTCATGGATACTGGTTTCTCAGGTGTGCCTTGGCTGATTTCATGCATACTGGATTCTCAGGTGAGCCTTGGCTGATTTCATGCATACTGGTTTCTCGAGTGAGCCTTGGCTGATTTCATGCATACTGGTTTCTCAGGTGTGCCTTGGTTGATTTCATGGATACTGGTTTCTCAGGTGTGCCTTTGGCTGATTTCATGGATACTGGTTTCTCAGGTGTGCCATGGCTGATTTCATGCATACTTGTTTCTCTGGTGAGCCTTCGCTGATTTGTATGCATACTGGTTTCTTGGGTGTGCCTTGACTGATTTCATGCATACTGGTTTCTCAGGTGTGCCTTGGTTGATTTCATGGATACTGGTTTCTCAGGTGTGCCTTGGCTGATTTCATGCATACTGGTTTCTCAGGTGTGCCTTGGCTGATTTCATGCATACTGGTTTCTCAGGTGAGCCTTGGCTGATTTCATGCATACTGGTTTCTCAGGTGTGCCTTGGCTGATTTCATGCATACTGGTTTCTCAGGTGAGCCATGGCTGATTTCATGCATACTGGTTTCTCAGGTGAGCCTTGGCTGATTTCATGCATACTGGTTTCTCAGGTGAGCCTTGGCTGATTTCATGCATACTGGTTTCCCAGGAGAGCCTTGGCTGATTTCATGCATACTGGTTTCTCAGGTGAGCCATGGCTGATTCCATGCATACTGGTTTCTCAGGTGAGCCATGGCTGATTTCATGCATACTGGTTTCTCAGGTGAGCCTTGGCTGATTTCATGCATACTGGTTTCTCAGGAGAGCCTTGGCTGATTTCATGCATACTGGTTTCTCAGGTGAGCCATGGCTGATTTCACGCATATCAGTGACTCATGTGAGCCGTGGCTGATTCCATGCATACTGGTTTCCCAGGTGAGCCTTGGCTGATTTCATGCTTACTGGTTTCCCGGGAGAGCCTTGGCTGATTTCATGCTTACTGGTTTCTCAGGTGTGCCTTGGCTGATTTCATGCATACTTGTTTCCCAGGTGAACCTTGGCTGATTTCATGCATACTGGTTTCCCAGGTGTGCCTTGGCTGATTTCATGCATACTGGTTTCCCAAGAGATTCTTGGCTGATTTCATGCATACTGGTTTCTCAGTTGAGCCTTGGCTGATTTCATGCATACTGGTTTCTCAGGTGAGCCTTGGCTGATTTCATGCATACTGGTTTCTCAGGTGAGCCTTGGCTGATTTCATGCATATTGGTTTCTCAATTGAGCCTTGGCTGATTCCATGCATACTGCTTTCTCAGGTGTGCCTTGGCTGATTTCATGCATACTGGTTTCTCATATGAACCTTTGCTGACTGTATGCATACTGGTTTCTCATATGAGCCATGGCTGATTTCATGCATATTGGTTTCTCAGTTGAGCCTTGGCTGATTTCATGCATACTGGTTTCTCATATGAACCATGGCTGATTTCATGCATACTTGTTTCCCAGGTGAACCTTGGCTGATTTCATGCATACTGGTTTCCCAGGTGTGCCTTGGCTGATTCCATGCATACTGGTTTCTCAGGTTAGCCATGGCTGATTTCATGCATTCTGGTTTCTCAGGTGAGCCTTGGCTGATTTCATGCATACTGGTTTCTCAGGTGAGCCTTGGCTGATTTCATGCATACTGGTTTCTCAGGTGAGCCTTGGCTGATTTCATGCATACTGGTTTCTCAGGTGTGCCTTGGCTAATTTCATGCATACTGGTTTTTCAGGTGTGCCTTGGCTAATTTCATGCATACTGGTTTCTCAGATGTGCCTTGGCTGATTTCATGCATACTGGTTTCTCAGGTGAGCCTTGGCTGATTTCATGCATACTGGTTTCTCAGGTGAGCCTTGGCTGATTTCATGCATACTGGTTTCTCAGGTGAGCCTTGGCTGATTTCATGCATACTGGTTTCTCAGGTGAGCCTTGGCTGATTTCATGCATACTGGTTTCTCAGGTGAGCCTTGGCTGATTCCATGCATACTGCTTTCTCAGGTGAGCCTTGGCTGATTTCATGCATACTGGTTTCTCATATGAACCTTGGCTGACTGTATGCATACTGGTTTCTCATATGAGCCATGGCTGATTTCATGCATATTGGTTTCTCAGTTGAGCCATGGCTGATTTCATGCATACTGGTTTCTCAGGTGAGCCTTGGCTGATTTCATGCATACTGGTTTCTCATATGAGCCATGGCTGATTTCATGCATACTGGTTTCTCAGGTGAGCCTTGGCTGATTTGTATGCATACTGGTTTCTCGGGTGTGCCTTGGCTGATTTCATGCATACTGGTTTCTCAGGTGTGCCTTGGCTGATTTCATGGATACTGGTTTCTCAGGTGTGCCTTGGCTGATTTCATGGATACTGGTTTCTCAGGTGTGCCTTGGCTGATTTCATGCATACTGGTTTCTCGAGTGAGCCTTGGCTGATTTCATGCATACTGGTTTCTCAGGTGTGCCTTGGTTGATTTCATGGATACTGGTTTCTCAGGTGTGCCTTGGCTGATTTCATGGATACTGGTTTCTCAGGTGTGCCTTGGCTGATTTCATGGATACTGGTTTCTCAGGTGTGCCATGGCTGATTTCATGCATACTGGTTTCTCAGATGAGCCTTGGCTGATTTGTATGCATACTGGTTTCTTGAGTGTGCCTTGACTGATTTCATGCATACTGGTTTCTCAGGTGTGCCTTGGTTGATTTCATGGATACTGGTTTCTCAGGTGTGCCTTGGCTGATTTCATGGATACTGGTTTCTCAGGTGTGCCTTGGCTGATTTCATGCATACTGGTTTCTCAGGTGAGCCTTGGCTGATTTCATGCATACTGGTTTCTCGAGTGAGCCTTGGCTGATTTCATGCATACTGGTTTCTCAGGTGTGCCTTGGTTGATTTCATGGATACTGGTTTCTCAGGTGTGCCTTGGCTGATTTTATGGATACTGGTTTCTCAGGTGTGCCTTGGCTGATTTTATGCATACTGGTTTCTCGGGTGTGCCTTGGCTGATTTCATGCGTACTGGTTTCTCAGGTGTGCCTTGGCTAATTTCATGCATACTGGTTTCTCGTGTGTGCCTTGGCTGATTCCATGCATATTGGTTTCTCGGGTGAGCCTTGGCTGATTTCATGCATACAGGTTTCTCGGGTGTGCCTTGGCTGATTTCATGCGTACTGGTTTCTCAGGTATGCCTTGGCTGATTCCATGAATACTGGTTTCTCAGGTGTGCCTTGGCTAATTTCATGCATACTGGTTTTCCAGGTGAGCCTTGGCTGATTTCATGCGTACTGGTTTCTCAGGTATGCCTTGGCTGATTCCATGGATACTTGTTTCTCAGGTGTGCCTTGGCTAATTTCATGCATACTGGTTTCTCAGGTGTGCCTTAGCTGATTTCATGCATACTGGTTTCTCAGGTGTGCCTTGGCTGATTTCATGGATACTGGTTTCCCAGGTTAGCCTTGTCTGATTTAATGCATACTTGTTTCTCAGGTGAGCCATGGCTGATTTCATGCATACTGGTTTCTCAGGTGAGCCTTGGCTGATTTCATGCATACTGGTTTCTCAGGTGTGCCTTGGCTGATTTCATGCATACTGGTTTCTCAGGTGTGCCTTGGCTGATTTCATGCATACTGGTTTTCCAGGAGAGCCTTGGCTGATTTCATGCATACTGGTTTCTCAGGTGAGCCAGGCTGATTCCATGCATACTGGTTTCTCAGGTGAGCCAGGCTGATTCCATGCATACTGGTTTCTCAGGTTAGCCATGGCTGATTTCATGCATTCTGGTTTCTCAGGTGAGCCTTGGCTGATTTCATGCATACTGTTTTCTCAGGAGAGCCTTGGCTGATTTCATGCATACTGGTTTCTCAGGTGAGCCATGGCTGATTTCACGCATACCGGTGACTCATGTGAGCCGTGGCTGATTCCATGCATACTGGTTTCCCAGGTGAGCCATGGCTGATTTCATGCTTACTGGTTTCCCAGGAGAGCCTTGGCTGATTTCATGCTTACTGGTTTCTCAGGTGTGCCTTGGCTGATTTCATGCATACTTGTTTCCCAGGTGAGCCTTGGCTGATTTCATGCATACTGGTTTCTCAGGTGTGCCTTGGTTGATTTCATGGATACTGGTTTCTCAGGTGTGCCTTGGCTGATTTCATGCATACTGGTTTCTCAGGTGAGCCTTGGCTGATTTCATGCATACTGGTTTCTCGAGTGAGCCTTGGCTGATTTCATGCATACTGGTTTCTCAGGTTGCCTTGGTTGATTTCATGGATACTGGTTTCTCAGGTGTGCCTTGGTTGATTTCATGGTGACTGGTTTCTCAGGTATGCCTTGGCTGATTTCATGCATACTGGTTTCTCAGGTGAGCCTTGGCTGATTTCATGCATACTGGTTTCTCGGGTGTGCCTTGGCTGATTTCATGCGTACTGGTTTCTCAGGTGTGCCTTGGCTAATTTCATGCATACTGTTTTCTCAGGTGTCCCTTGGCTGATTTCATGCATACTTGTTTCCCAGGTGAGCCTTGGCTGATTTCATGCATACTGGTTTCCCATGTGAGCCTTGGCTGATTCCATGCATACTGGTTTCTCAGGTGAGCCTTGGCTAATTTCATGCATACTGGTTTCTCATGTGTGCCTTGGCTGATTTCATGCGTACTGGTTTCACAGGTATGCCTTGGCTGATTCCATGAATACTGGTTTCTCAGGTGTGCCTTGGCTAATTTCATGCATACTGGTTTTCCAGGTGAGCCTTGGCTGATTTCATGCGTACTGGTTTCTCATATGAACCTTGGCTGACTGTATGCATACTGGTTTCTCATATGAGCCATGGCTGATTTCATGCATATTGGTTTCTCAGTTGAGCCTTGGCTGATTTCATGCATACTGGTTTCTCAAGTGAGCCTTGGCTGATTTCATGCATACTGGTTTCTCATATGAACCTTTGCTGACTGTATGCATACTGGTTTCTCATATGAGCTATGGCTGATTTCATGCGTACTGGTTTCTCAGGTGAGCCTTGGCTGATTCCATGGATACTTGTTTCTCAGGTGTGCCTTGGCTAATTTCATGCATACTGGTTTCTCAGGTGTGCCTTGGCTAATTTCATGCATACTGGTTTCTCAGATGTGCCTTGGCTAATTTCATGCATACTGGTTTCTCAGATGTGCCTTGACTGATTTCATGCATACTGGTTTCTCAGGTGTGCCTTGGCTGATTTCATGGATACTGGTTTCCCATGTGAGCCTTGGTTGATTTAATGCGTACTGGTTTCCCAGGTGAGCCTTGGCTGATTTCATGCATACTGGTTTCTCAGGTGTGCCTTGGCTGATTTCATGCATACTGGTTTCTCAGGTGTGCCTTGGCTGATTTCATGGATACTGGTTTCCCAGGTGAGCCTTGGCTGATTTAATGCATACTGGTTTCTCAGGTGAGCCATGGCTGCTTTCATGCATACTGGTTTCTCAGGTGAGCCTTGGCTGATTTCATGCATACTGGTTTCTCAGGTGTGCCTTGGCTGATTTCATGCATACTGGTTTCCCAGGAGAGCCTTGGCTGATTTCATGCATACTGGTTTCTCAGGTGAGCCAGGCTGATTCCATGCATACTGGTTTCTCAGGTGAGCCATGGCTGATTTCATGCATACTGGTTTCTCAGGTGAGCCTTGGCTGATTTCATGCATACTGGTTTCTCAGGAGAGCCTTGGCTGATTTCATGCATACTGGTTTCTCATGTGAGCCATGGCTGATTTCACGCATACCGGTGACTCATGTGTGCCGTGGCTGATTCCATGCATACTGGTTTCCCAGGTGAGCCTTGGCTGATTTCATGCTTACTGGTTTCCCAGGAGAGCCTTGGCTGATTTCATGCTTACTGGTTTCTCAGGTGTCCCTTGGCTGATTTCATGCATACTTGTTTCCCAGGTGAGCCTTGGCTGATATCATGCATACTGGTTTCCCATGTGAGCCTTGGCTGATTCCATGCATACTGGTTTCTCAGGTGAGCCATGGCTGATTTCATGCATACTGGTTTCTCAGGTGAGCCTCGGCTGATTTCATGCATACTGGTTTCTCAGGTGAGCCTTGGCTGATTTCATGCATACTGGTTTCTCAGGAGAGCCTTGGCTGATTTCATGCATACTGGTTTCTCAGGTGAGCCATGGCTGATTTCATGCATGCTGGTTTCTCATATGAGCCTTGGCTGATTTCATGCATCCTTGACTGATTTCATATTTTCGTGGTGATTTTTTTTCATTTTTTTTTTCTTTTATTAAACGGTGACTTATACCTATAGGCAGCCATATGACCTTGTTTTTTTATTAAATCCTGTTTTGATTTCAAGAAAAAACGGCTTTTTTAAAAATTAAAAATAATTTACAAGTAACGGAAATCTCTGGAGTGTGCACTTATGCTAAGCCCCTTCTGAGTCGAAACAATAACATTTGTAATTAGCACAATCCCGCAAATAAACATCCTGTGTACGTGTCCGGTCAAATATACTCACTCTTTGCTGATAGTTCATCGCATCGCTTTTCTCTACTATATATTACCACAGCCCCTCCATATAGAGGAACTGTGATATTACTGCTCATTTATTTTGTATTTACCAAGTTTATTTTGAAAAATGGCATGAAAAAAAATTGGAAAAAAGGCGTTCCAATGACAAGCGAAACCTACAAGTTTCTGAATAGCAGAAAGCATATTTTTTACTACGAAACACAGTCCCTCTGCAAAACAAAGTTGGACGAGTCAACAACAGACAAGTCAAATGAAAACCCAAGTGACATTTGCTCCACCACACCAGAGACTAATGACACCACCGTAACCACCCTGAATGATGACGATGATGACACCACCGTAACCACCCTGAATGATGACGATGATGACACCACTACACTGTCACTGGAGGCTGACGACACGACATCAACACACAGAATTAGCATGTCGAAACGAAAAATAACGCCAGCGAAGTCTACAGTATCTGGCAACGCTTGTGGTGAAGCGAATAACACAAGGCTTGTCAACCTGGATATATTGAATGCAAATCTGGCTGACCACTGTAAATGTTCTCGGTGTAAAAAGGGAAAAATATATATCCATGAAGAATCTCATTATGGCTGAGGATCTCACTTTAGTCTCCAGTGCATATGCGGTCTTCCGAACATAACACATGCACGCGAATTGGCTAAGAATACGACAATAGACAAATCAGATCCATTGTGTCATGTGGGACGGCAGACTGACTTTCAAATGAATTTTTTTGAGTGACGCATCAGCGGTTCGTAGACAAAACAGTTACCAGTACATTCATTGCTCTTGGGAATGAAAACTGTTTTGTGCTGGTAATAATTGTATGACAATCGTACTGCAAGTCGACAAAAATAAACTAAACAATACTCTGATTGTAACAAGTTATATAGAGCAAAAACGACGACCTGTAATTCACGACAGTACTGTCGGCAAGCTTGACTGACTTGCTCCCAAGTGGATTCAGTCAGCAAATAGCAGGACGAAGTCCGAAAACGGGGACTTATAATTCGGTCTCCGTCCGTCCATGCGTTCGTCCGGAGTCATATCTCAGAATCCCTTGGACCGATTCTGTTTATTCTTTGCATGTGCCTAGTACTTTATGTGGGACATATGCACATACAGTGGTTTAGCGATTCGATTCAAAATGGCCGACTGGCAGCCATCTTGTTTTTTGAAAATGTTGTATTTTGGACATGCTTTGTCAGTTTTCATTCAAACTTGGTACATAGATTTTACATGTTAGGTTACATGTTCATGACGATTTATTTCGCAATTGGATCAAAGATGGTCGACTGGCAGGCATCTTGTTTTTGTTTTTTTATGCGGTATCTTGGACGTGCTCTGTCAGTTTTCATTCAAATTTGGCACATACATGTACTTTATACATGTTAGGATGCATGTCCATGACAATTTGTTTCAAAATCTGGTCAAGGATGGCCGATTGACAGCCATCTGACTTTTTGGCCTTACTACTATATTTCCACAATTTATGTACCATTTTCATTCGTATTTGGCACATACATCATACATGTTAGGATACATGTCCATGACAATTTGTTTCAAAAAGGATGGCCGATTGACAGCCATCTGACTTTTTGGCCTTACTACTATATTTCCACAATTTATGTACCATTTTCATTCGTATTTGGCACATACATCATACATGTCAGTTTGTTTCATAATCAGGTCAAAGATGGCCGAATAACGGCTGTTTTTATTTTTGACTATTTTACTACTACACGGAACACGTGTTTTGATGTAAATAAACAATCTGTTGTATACGCCACTTGGAACTCAAGTTTCAAGGACACGCTCGCGACAACCCCTCCGCTTTAATATGACGAGCACAAAGAGAACTTAACGGGGACTGTGTCATTTTCAATGACTTGTTTTACTTCAATTACAATTTTCAATTAATATTCAACAACAAAAGTTTCATCGCCGGTATTCAGTAAAAATAAAAAAAGGATAGCTTAACCGAGTACTCGCATTTAATTATGTAGTTCTGCTTTGATGAAATTTTCGCTTGGTTCAGGTGCCGTGGCTTACGAGCAAGTTGCTGGTACATTAACATGGGAGTGCAGACAAGACAGCGTTCACTCTGCCAAGTTTAATGGTCACATAGCATGTTTTGTACATAAACACTTGTTTGTTGTGATATGGTATGACACTCAAAATAGTTTAATAAGCTTGTCAAGTAAATAAGCTTAAAATGATAACGTGATTACACTGTTTATTCAATGGTGGCCATACTTCGTTTTCACGTTGCTTTTTTTCAAATTATCGATTTTTTCATAACTTCATCGACCATGTACCAGACGGGTTGTTTTGAATTTTATAAAACCAACACAATAGCTATCTTAAACATCAAAAAATCACTGAATACGATGCGTTTACCGAAATATCCTCTCGACTGTGCTACTTTCAGCCATTTGAAAAGTAATGTGTCTAAAACCACAAAAATCACGATTACGCGAACAGTTCTTGTCTGATTTCATTGATTTTTGGCTCATCCGGCCTATGCCATGGCGAGGCGTCTGTCGTCCAGAAATTACAAAATCCATGAATAAGGATGCCATTGACTGATTATAGGTTAGCTATTTGTGATATATCTGTATGTTTTTAAGAGAATAAAGTTCATTTAGGCAGTCAATGGGTGCATTCTTTCTTTCTTGATACATTGATTTAAAACCTCCCCCACACGTTTTCTAATGGATTACCCAGAATGCTTAGCGCAATCAGCAGCGCTCTACTTGTGCACATGCGCAGTTAATATTTCTTCCACAATGCATTCGTTATCACGAAATTTAAAATGGTGGATCGTTGCGGTCGCACATGTGGATCTTCTTGCTATCCCAAGAGCAACGCAACTAATTCAACGGAGGAACAAAGCAAGGGCACAACTACAAGCCGTCCTCACACCGATAGAAGAGCTAATCACGCAGTACCCCGATGCCAATGACAAAAACGCCGCGTACCGGGAAATACTCGCACGGAAATTAGCTGTCGACAACCGGCTATCAGCGCTAGTCAACGCGGACCAACAAGTCATCGATCATTACGATGAAGACCACGCCGAATGTACCGAGACTGAGTCATATGAAGTCGAAATACTCGCCCGCTTCGCTCGACTTTCGATGTTTGTCGAAGAATTCCAGACTATTCGATTTCAACAACCAGTCATCCAACAAGCACCCCTCGATCACAACATGGCCGCCCTACAACCGGATCAACAGATTCACAGTCAGTTCGCCCCAATGCACATTCGCCCCAGACCAGTTCGCCCCACAGTCAGTTCGCCCCAAAGTCGGTTCGCCCCAAGTTTACTGGTGTTCGTTTTCGCGGTTATGCGTGCAAGGAAATGTGGTTTTGAAATATTTTAAAAATTATACTAAAGTAAAGCCACATCGAAGGACGCTGATCGCCGCGATTCATGATTGTAGCATATCGCCCGAACCCGTGCTGTGCCGTGTGCTATGATCGCAGACTCGTTTGACCTATTAGTCCGTATGACACTCTCCGACCCGATAGATTTTATAATTGGCGTTCACAGGTCAAAGCAGCCAGCAATCTGTCCGTTCAGGCTTCGATGAGATCCGTAAACTGGACGAGCTTTGAATAGTTTATCGAAAGGTCGAATCGATCTTCAACGAACCGTTTCTCAAACATCGCCATCTTGGATTATTCTATTGAGCAATAGGGGTTGTGTCGGCTTGGCTAGTATATTATATCTGAAACCAGTGAGCTTCATGATGTTCCTATCAAACAGTGCTTTTACGTTCATTTATTATGTTTTCTTTCTTGCAGGTGACGTGTATGTACAATAATATCGTAACACGTAAACCAGAATCAATCATTGAGTTGTTGCGTGTCTTGGTTTTGTGTGTGTGGTGGGGTGTTTTTTTGTTTTGTTTTTTGGGTGTGTGGGGAGGGGGGGCAACAACCGGATTGCTAACTTTATTGGTTGTTCGAAAGTACGAGAATACATAACATCAAAGTTCTTAAGTGTACGATAATGTAACGATTATAAAATACATAACATTGGTTCATTCATGTTTGTAAGGCAAGCCAGGGGAGATAAGTCAATCGAAAAAGGGGCAAAAAATCGCTATCACAGCGCATGGCAAAAAAAGGCAAAGTATCGCTATCACGACGCATATGGCACGACACCGGTTCGACTCTTCGGGCGATATGCTACAATCGCGGCGATCAGCCTCCTTCGATGTGGTTTTTACTTAAGTATAATTTTTAAAATATTTCAAAACCACATTTCCTTGCACGCATAACCGCGAAAACGAACACCAGTAAACTTGGGGCGAACTGGTCTGGGGCGAATGTGCATTGGGGCGAACTGACTGACCACCGATCAACAAACCCACTACAAGTCGGTTCGTCTTCCGCATTTAGAAATACCCACTTTTCACGGCGATTTACTCTCTTGGGCCGAATTCATTGACAATTTCAAAGCCGCTGTCCACAACGACCCTCGTATATCCGATATCCAAAAATTCACGTACCTCAGAAACTACGTAGATGGTGAAGCCAAACGATTGATCAACGGATTTCCAACCACCGCCGAGAACTACAAACTCGCATTCGACCTGTTACACGATAGATATGGTCAACCTCGAGGAATCATCAATGCACATATGAAATCTCTATGGTCCCAACCACCACCGGATTACAATGCAACAAGTTTACGAGAATTTCATGACGCATTAGAAACAACAGTACGAGCTTTGAAATCCCGATGTTGTCAAAACTACCGCTTAATTTTCAACAACTGATACGTTCGAACGGTAACAAGGACTGGACATTAGCCACGCTAAGTAAATGCATGCTTCAAGAAATACGTGTTCTCAACGTCGGACATGAAAACAATATTCTTAACCCGGACACGTACCCATCATCAGTCGCCGCGTTCAACATGGTGGCGCAAGCCATTCAAAACAACCGCCATGAAATATCCGCGTTTCACGGTTCAACTCAACACAGCCCTTCAAACCCACCAGCGACGACCGCCAACCATGGATCAATTTCACCGCCTCCCACAACTCAGCACTACAGTAAATCTGCAACTCGATCAGCGAAATCACGATTTATTCCGCAACCCTGCAGCTACTGTAAAAGCCGGCATTCGTCGAACGATTGCCAAACCTTAAGTACACGTGAATCCCGCTTAGACATTGTCAGACGTAATAAACTGTTTTAATTGTTTAGGCAAACACGGTGTAAAACAGTGCCGTTCACGCTTCACCTGTAGAAAATGTAAAGGTGATCATCATACGTCCATACATCCGGACACTGTCGATTCAATTCAATCTGTCACCTTTGCTGTTGCTCCACCATCTTGTTGTCTCTTGGTGTCCGAAATAAATCTATCAAATGACTAACTGATTCTCTCATTAAAAGGTGTTGTTGTTGTTATCCATCGATATTATTGTCGGTTATATGAAATGCAATTTTAGTTGATTAAAACAAAAACATTAGATTGAAAGTTTGTTTTTACACCAAAATGTTTTTGGTTTAATTTTTTTAGCTCCGCTGTCGACTTTGTCGAGCGAAGCTTATCATATGAGTGATTGTCCGTCTCCGTCGTCGTCGTCTGTGTCAATGTTTTACTTTTTCGACTTCTTCTTGAAAACTACAAGCCTGAATGCTTTGATACTTGGTGTATATGTACCTTGGGTAGACCTCTCTTAGGTTTATTCATTTCATGATCATATCTTCAATTCTCTAATTTTGGTGAATATTTTTGTCATTTTTGGTAAAAAGTGATATTTTCGACTTCTTGTTAAAAAACGCAAGTGCAATTACTTTGATATTACATATATAGGTACTACATGTGTACCTCTCTCAGATTTGTTCATTTTGTAATGATATCTTTAATTCTCTAATTTTGGTGAATATTTTTGGTAAAAAGTGATATTTTCAACTTCTTGTTAAAAACCGCAAGTCCAATTGCTTTGATATTACATACATAGGTACTACATGTGGACCTCTCTCAGATTTGTTCATTTTGTAATGATATCTTTAATTTTGGTGAATATTTTTGGTAAAAAGTGAGATTTTTCGACTTCTTGTTAAAAACCGCAAGTCTGATTGCTTTTATATTACATATATAGGTATTACATGTGGACCTTGTTAATTTCGTGGTGATATCTTCATTTACTTAATTTTGATGATTATTTTTGTCATTTTTGGTGAAAAGTGATATTTTTGAATTCTTGTTGAAAACAGCAAGGTCCTTTGCTTTGATACTATACATATTGTTCATTTTCTAATGATATCTTCAGTTCTTTAATTGAAATGTGCATTGCTAACAGCGGAACTATCTCAGCCGACAGGCTGCTTGTTTAAAGATAATATCCTATTGTATGACGTTACAAAAATAAAAGTTTTTTTTTGTTTTTCTAAGTAGTGCTATGCTTGTTAATCAGACTATTATTATGCAATGTTACAATAACATAGTGAATAAACTATGCACAGACTTGCGGAGATCCATTAAAAAAACAACCTTGCCCTATCTTTTGGGGGCCCGTTACTGAAAACACAAGATTTTTTTTTGTCTAAGCATTGTTAATGATGAGTGATACGGAGCGATTTTAAATTCAGCGTTTACGATTTTTGTCTGATTTGTTCATTTTATGTTATTTTCGACTTTTTCTTGTAACACAATCACTTTGTTTGTATACCTTGCATAGATTTTGTTAGATTTGTTCATTTAGTTCTATTTACATTTATCCACTGTAAGAGTCATTCAATAACCTTTTCAATAATCATGATGACATCACCAAGCTCTATGGAGACAGTGAAGCTATTGTGACCGTCAGGTCGCTTGTTTTAATAAGGGTTCATTTGATTTTATTTCACGTACTTTCCCCCTAAATGGTCAAAGTTTCTGGGCACAACCTATATTCACACTTTACCTTAAAAGGTCTTCTTACTACACTTTAACTCGTACAGATGCTAACTACACATAATGATGACTCCATCTACGCAGCACCATTGGTTTTTCCTATGACAATATGTCAATTCAAGACTAACAGGAAAATAAAAAAACAAAAACAGCTAAAATTTTCTACTCTCATATCCAAATTCCGGATGAGCATCTACGTCATTGACGTTCTGGTTTCAGAGATTGGACTCAAGATCAATTAAAAACAAAAAGTAAAATCGTTTTCAATTATCATTAATATTTCAAGACTAATTGACCTGTGAAAACTCTAATTTATTACAGAAATCTTCTCCACCACCTTGTAAAAGAACTAAACAAATCAGGAATTATCTATGTAACATTATTTTTGAGAACATTGTAGTTTTCCTTTTCTCGTAAAAACTTGTTTTCGTTTTCTAGTAACAGTAAAAATAGCAGAACAATGAATTTTGTTTATTTAACAGTCACATGACGTAATTAACGTTGACATTAGTGTTATCATAATTTTGGGATAGAGTGTTGCAAGGGCTACAATAACATGTAAAAATTGTTAGTCATTAATCATTATTATTATTTTTATCAAGCTTTTTCTGTTTTGCCCAACGAAAGTCTACTACACCCTTGAGTGAACTTACTTTAACTTTTGTTCTTTTTTCAAAATTGATACAGTCATCATTTTCTACATATGCACGTTCATTTGTTTTTCATCTTGCTGATTGACCATCCATTTTGTCCTCAAAAAAAAAATATTTTGACATGTCATCAATTGGCATATGCATATTGATTTGTTTTTTTGTTTTGATGACATTTTTGTCTGCAAGAACCATTGCAATGATGTATTGGTGATCCGCTCCGCTAGGATTGCCCTACACATTAGTTTTCCCGATCATGTTAAAAGGAGTTAAAACAAATAATTATTTCATTTTGTAAAGTAGTCAAGGGTCGCCTTTAAAATCACTTGTGTGTGTCTGTGTGTGTGTCTGTCTGTGCTTGGCCGATTTTGTTCAAACTTGGCAGACAGGTCACACCTTCACTATAGCTAGTAGGTAAAATGTGGAAAATATTCTGGCCCACCATTGCCATACAGTACTCATTTCGCCCAACCTTTCGTTTTACCGCTTTTTAATCGACCGCTTATCGCCTAATTTCCGAATGTGCGGTCTTGTGTGACCAGAAACTGACCGCATTTTGATCACCTTTTTTCCGCTCACTCAGAACAATTTGAAAATCATGATTCACACGGAAGTCCTTTGATACTGAAAATTATCGATGCTACTCTGGTTTACCTTATTTCACAACTTGCAAAGCTAATGCATCTCAGCTTGGTTTTTGTTTTTGAACTGAGGTAAAATCCCATCCCTTTTGTCAAAATAAATTGATGTTTTTCGGTGAATAATTTTGAATGAAGCCTGTCATAGCACAAAAACTATGTGAATCGAAGCTGGAGATTGGAAGGTCTTTAATTAGCATCAAATATGCTTTGTTACAACATCATTGATTGGTTGAAAGTCACCTGATCTGAGTACGACCTGTGTCACAGAACCATATTTGTCCGTATTATCAATAGGACTTTGCAAGAGAACCACACCAACATTTTCAACCATTTTTAACGCAGGAGTTGCCAACAAATGTCGAAAAACTTTATGAATTTGAATTAAATAAGACCAGCGATGCTCTTAAATTTTTTTTTTTTGATTTCATGGTAAGAAATGGATAGTTCAAGTTGCATCGGCCTCAAAGCAGCTGTTTCACCGGAACAACTCTAGCTCTGTTGTAGTTTCGCGATGTAAAATAAAAAATATATAATAATAATACTTGTTTAATTATTTGGGTTTTCAGCCCACAAATTACAGGACATGATCCCCAGGAATTACGGTCAATGTTTGTCCTGTCTCGGCTGATTGTGCTGAACGCCGGATCTCGGGACCGACGCCCGTCCTAAACTCAGTTTGGAGGAACCAGCAGGGATTGATATTTCAAACAAAGACAAGATTTTTCTAGATATTTACAAACATACTGTCATACCAAACATATGCAAAAAGGTGTAATATTAGGTTTTATTTTAGGCTTAGAAATATTTTCTTTCACTCAGTATATGCATAGAACTGCTATTTAGCTTCATGGTCCCTCAGCTTGTCTTCGCTTTGAGGGAAAACAATAATTATACAAATCGTAAACACATTGCGAAGACTCAACAATCAGGAAAGGAAACTCAGACAACCATGCTGTACTAGTGTTGAAAATTTTGTAGCAGTGCATCACGTCAGAATATTGTTTAAAATAAAATATTCAATCCAATGATCATGCTTTTTATTTTGGCTAAGTTGCGCAAAGACAAGAGATCATCGGCGCCGACATTGTTACACTGTATCAATGTAATCCCAATGCAATTTTGAACTTTAAATGAACTGTTAATGCTACATTCGATCTAAAAATCTAGAAAATACAACCACAAAACGATCAGAAATAATAATTAAAACAGCACAATACATGCTATTAATTAAGTGAAGTGAATTCTTAATGCTTTTTTGCGAACTTTGTATACTTGGGCCTGGTTTTAGTTATAAACCAACGTTAGCTACATGTTGATGTCCTACCATGGCAACAGTCAAAAACATGTTTGTTTTGAGTCAAAATGGCCGACTATTTTTGTTCTATTTTCAAGTGTCCTTAACCATTTATTGGACATGCTTTGACTGATTTTGTTCATTTAATATATTCCATAATTTTCATATCATACACAGTCACTAAAACTGATCAGTACAATGGTATACAGGACTCGTTATTGCATGTGTTTGGATCTAGAACAAAAGACATAAAGTCTTCAATCCACATGGATAACTGTACATGTAATCTGTTCAATATCTATTGTAGAATCCTGATCCACTGTCGTATTTGAAACATGATGATGCATATAACTTTGATATCAAACTAACAATGGCTATACAAGGTTAGTAAAAAAAAAGAATATTCATGTAACCATTTCTCAGACCTGCCTTGACAGATTTTGTTCTTAGTTGTTCCAAACACATGACATCAATGTTAATTCATCTAAATACAAACACTTATTTTGTTGTATTACAGCTGAAGGAATGGTCAAACCCAAAGTCATCTCAAACTCAAATTTTAAAGTAGGTTTAAATGTTTTTGACTCCCATGTGCGAAGCACAAAATGGGAGTCTTTGCAGTTAGTGTGTCTGTATGTGTGTATGTGTATGTGTGTATGTGTGTGTGTATGTGTGTCCGACTGTTCCACTGCTATCTCAAGAACCATACATCGGTTTTTGATGAAACTTGGTGCATATATGCTCTGGGCCAATGCGCAGATTTGATTAGGTTTTGGTAAAAATCCATGCTCGTTAATTACCTAATTTGCATGATAATTAGCTAATTTTTAGCTGTTCTATGACTGTTCCACTGATATCTAAAGAACCACTCATTGGATTTTGATGAAACTTGGTACATAGATGCTCTGAACATATGCGCAGATTTGATTAATTTTTGGTAAAAATCCGTGCATATTAATTACCTAATTTGCATGATAATTAGCTATTTTTTAGTGGTTCCATGACTGTTCCACTGATATCTAAACAACCACTCATTGGATTTTGATGAAACTTGGTACATAGATGCTCTGAACTAATGCTAGGTTTTGATTAGTTTTTGGTAATAATCCGTGGATACTAATTACCTAATTTGCATAATGATTAGTCAATTTTCGGTTTTTCCACTGATATCTCAAGTACTAATCATCACATTTCAATGAAACTTGGTACATAGATGTCATACGACACTGCACAGACCTGATAGTTTTTATGGTAATATCAGTACATATTAATTACCTAATTTGCATAATTAATTAATTTTCAGCATTTGATATAAGTAGTTAGCATTACATTTCAATGAAACTTGGTACTTACATACTCAAGGACTATGCAGAGATTGATTGTTTTCGATAAATATTTGTGCATATTAATCACCTAATTTGCATAATTAGTTAATTTTCAGCTTTTCCACGGGTATCTCAAGTACTAATCATCGCATTTCAATGAAACTTGGTACATAGATCCTTTAGGACTATGCAGAGACCTGATTAGTTTTAGGGTAAATAATTGTGCATATTAATTACCTAATTTGCATAATTAATTTTCAGCTTTTCTACTGATATCTAAAGTACTAATCATCATATTTCAATGAATCTAGAATTATGCAGACCCAATTAGTTTCCGGTAAATATTTGTGCATATTAATCACCTAATTTGCATAATTAACCAACTTTCACACTGATATCTCAGGTACTATACATCACATATCAATGAATGTACATGGATGCTGTAGGACAATAGACAGACCTGAATAATTGTGGGTTAAAATCTGTACATATTAATTACCTAATTTGAATAATTAACCAATTTTAATCTTTCACACTGATATCTAAAGTACCGTAAAAACTCCAAAATTTCGACTGGTTTTAAATAATTTGTGTTAGAAATGTGACGTGTTTTTAGAGTCAAAATTAAGGTGCATTTTCGGACGGTCGAATTTTTCAGAATAGAAATCAGCAAAAAAAAATGGGAATGATAGACAGTGTGCTTCATTAGGGAAGAGTAGGAAATCAAACGGGCGGTGCACCGCGGTCATTACCGCGGTGTACCGCAGAACGCCGGGGAGAGCCGCGGACTGCTTATAATTAGGGGTCTCTACCGCTGTACCGGTCTCTACCGCGGTCCTCGGTAATGTGTGAAATACGTACTTAACAGTTTCTTTGTGATTCCACGAGTCATTGTTTTAAAATCCGATGCTGTAAATGAATACGATATGTGCGCTTGTTTAGTATTTAGTACATGTATTTAGCGTAACACTGGAATAAAGTTTACAATTGAAAAGAGGACGATTTACAAAGTTTCAGCGTATCCAAGCCGTATCCTGGTTCTTGATTGAGTTGGCAGTATCATGTTCACCATTTGTGTCACACTCCAGAAAAAATGGCTAGCAAACGAGAAACGGGCAAACTAATCAAAACAGGTCAGGCTGTCTGCATTGCACTGACAATGACATGATTATTTATTTTCTGTTTCGTTTCACAAATCTTGCCTTGCGCATGTATTCTTGGTTGACAGAATCTTTTTTAAACAAAAGACGTTATTTTTCTGTTACATGTTCGTGTTCCATGGTACTCGTGAGTGTGAAAGGCATTTTGAATGAATAATTATTGAGTTTATGATACCGTACGATAACGCTAGCTGGCTTGATTAGAATTTCATTGCGTGTGAATCGCTGAGGTCATTGCCCGTTGCTGTGCCAACCGCACGTAGTTCAAAAGCACCGGACGTTGTTTTGGTTTTTTTCACTGGAAATGTAAGCGATCGAATACTCTGCGTTCCAAGTACGCTGCCCCGAGTTTGAAATTACAGTAAATTGTAACGCGTGGATTTTATTTACATGAAATTTAGTTTATTTCAAAATGATATAGATGTCAAACCATAATTATTATTTGAAATGTTGTTTCTTGACTTGACTTTTCTGGCTTTAATGTTTTGTGTGTGCGTGTTTGTTTACAATATCATTATCAACAACAGTTATTCAGTGGCCCCGTCTCTGAGGCAGTAAGTAGTGATTTCGACTAAGTCGCGTAGTTCGATGGCTCCGGACGATTGTATTGTGTTTTGCCGTCAGTTTTAAAGTAGAAAAACTAAGTCTGGTATTATCGCGTATTTATTTGCCCGCTCAATCAGTTGGAGGTGACAGACCGTCAATTACTGAAATAGAAAGGGTGATAGCAGCCTGACTCGAGGGGTCGACAGGGGTATAAAAAATAAGTTTGCGTAATTATTGCAAAGGCAACGCATTATCAAGTCGGCAAAGTTGAAATATTCACAGCCAGTACGTAAGCAATGGAAAATAAGTTTGCGTAATTATTACGAAGGCAACGCATTATCACGTCGGCAATGGTGAAATATTCACAACCAGAACGGTAACAATTTTTACGTAGGCAATGCAGAGCCAGTAAAAATTTGCGTAATGGGATGTGTATAATAAAAAGGTCAACGCGCGGAGCGCGAATGGTCACCAAGGTAACAACCCACTTGTTCAGCGCGTGACTTGGGGTTAAACTTGGGCCAAGGTTTATTAGATTTATAGTCAGTTTCGCCAAGAAGTGCGCTATTTTTTTCGCTGATCACCCAGTTGTTGTAGTATATATTGTAGCACCAAGTGTGTGACACTCCCTCTTCGACTTCGGCTTGCTTTTCCTACTTAGTGCATGGTCTCGAGGTAACGTGAACTGTGGCCTCTCATCGAGTGTTTTACACTCGGAATTTATACTTCGCCCGATTATATTGGTATACGCGAAACATTAATCTTTTAAAATAAATCCTGAGACTATACATGATGTAAATTCAAAATAATGTGATAATATTTTACATTATGTGGGGTCTACATTATTCTGGGTTGCTTTGCGATGTTATACCAAGACTCGTGAAAATAAAATAGTGTTCTTCTGCGAACTAATATAGACGATTTTTCCAATCTTCTGGTACCACTCGATTTTATTATTTGAACTTGGCGGCAAGTAACCTTTAGTTTCCCAGTCTATTGTGTCCATTCATAGTCTTAACAATAGGGTGTAAATTGCCATGCGAGCCTACCACACACGACCGCGGTAAACCGGGGTCATGGAATCTATGCATAAATTTGCATAAAATGCGGTCGACCGGCGAGCACCCACCACCACCGCGGTAATGACCGCGGTAAACCGCTAGTTTGATTTCCTACTCTTCCCTTAGTTTTTAAAAAATGCAATGTCCGTCAATTGACGTAAACTTCCTCATGTTTCACGGTAAAAGCAAAGGTCGTGGCCGAGTTGTAACTCAAAATCTAAACAAAGTCATCAATCAGTGAGTATTATGACAAGCAAAACAAAACATCAAGACGCGGAGAAGAGGTCAGCACAAAACTAATAGGTCAAAAGACAAAGCTGTCTCGCACTACCTAGGAAAACTTGCGAATGTTCGAAGTACAGGTACCCATTGGACAAAAGATACATGGAAGTTTAGCAAACGATCTCCCCGACCCAGTGCAATGTATCCGGTTAGAATCAAAGCTCACGTGTCCCTTATTTGAGCACCGTACCGGTGATTTGAGGGACCAAATTCTGCCGTAAATTCGCCCTTGGATTAAAAAATATAATGGGATTTAAGAAAATAAAATGGGACTTTTAAGGTGTATTTTGGCGTCATTTTTCGGACATTTCAATCAATCCTGCCGGCTAAAATAGAGTCTAAGTTTTACCGTAGTCATTGACGTCTGTCTATTCAAGAGTACACGTGTATGATTTTTATCGTGACTAGCGTGAGCGGGTAAGCTTCCTTTCGAGAATGAGCTGTTATCACTGTGAACAATGTTAAATTATTCTTCAGATGACCAGTTTATTTTTTAAAAACAACTAATTTTTTTATTTAAAAAAAATCATGCCGTTTTCGCATCATCCAGCTTTTTGATTGGTTAATTAGCGATTTGACCTAAGAGAACATGGCGGATATCCTACAGCATCAAACGTTTATACGAGACCGGAATCATTCGCTTACGATGAAACTAAGTTGACTTTTATTTGTATTTCATAACCATTCAACAAATTTATTTTGTGTACATTATTATAATCACTACTGAGTACAGTAATAATCAACAATTCAGAAACGCAGCATGCCGAGATTTTTGTGTTCGTTTTTATTTGAAACTTCGTTTATTTAGAATATATTTTCATAACCAATAAAATAAAAATCTCTCAGTCAATCAGAAACCCGGATTCATGCCTTTGAGGAAGGTCCCGTTTGAACGCTCACATCGTTTTTTTTTTTCGTTTGGGGGAAAACTAAAACTGGTCGCAATTTTCGAATAAGAATGAGTCGGCAATTTTTAGTGGAGTCGAAAATTTGGAGGTAAATAAAACACCGAAACCAGGCAAATAAATAGGCGGTCAAATTTTTAGAGGGGTCGAAATTTTGGAGTTTTCACGGTGCTAATTATTCCATTTCAATGAAACTTAGTACAAAGATGCTCTAGGACAATGTACAAACCTAATTAGTTTGGGGTAAAAATCTGTTCATATTAATTCCCTAATAAGCATAATAATTCATAATTTGTTGGTTCTAATCACATTTCAATTAAACTTGGAGACATAGATTTTCTGTTACATTGCGCAGACCTCATTAGTTTTACACTCAAATCTGGTCATATTAATTTTCTGATTTGCATAATTAGTTTTCAGCTAAGTAATTTCGAATTATATTTAATGTGTCTCCAATACTCTCAGCACATGGGAGTTCTTTCTAAGCTTTCTTTGATTATTTTTGTTACTTTTGTGTATTTGTATTAATCCTTGTTGCCATGCATAGTCTATATACTTAAAGTGCCATTTGACTGAATATGCATCATATTGTGTTTGTGAAATTGTCAACATAACTTCAAAGCACTGTACTGAGTCAGGGTCAGGGTCAGTCACCCGAGTCAGTCACCATTTTAAGCCATCAAAAGTTTCATTCAGTTTGTGTTCTTCGTTCACTAAAAAATAAATAAATAAATAAATAAAAAAAAAAATCATTTTTTTTTTTTTTAACTTTTTAAAACAATACAAATACAGAAATAGAAGGCAGTATTTATAATAGAAGTTACAGGTACCATTGCAACTTGTCTACCATCAATTCATGATCGAATGATACAATATTTGACAACTATGGTTACCAAAAAAACTGTTTAGTTAGCTCTATTAAATCATCAAAGTCAATTATTTCTACCATGCTGGAATGGAATCTCTGTCATGCATGGACATATTTCTTTCTATCTGGGTACGTCTATTTAATATAAATGGGTCTTCAAAAATGACTGACTGGCAGCCATTTTATTCTAATGAATGCTCTTCCTAGCTAGCTCCAGTTTGTATCATGTCTGTCAATCATAATAGGTAGATAAAGACATTAATCACTTGTACATGGTGTATCAGCCATCATGACACCTGCAAAAACTGAATATTTCTACTATCATACTATCTGCACTTACATAATCCACCTTTTTCTTTTTGAACGTCTGGTGTTTAGCTAATAAGAGATCACTTTCAAAAATATCAAAAGGGACTGTGTGATTTTCACTGACTTGTTTAAATACTTTTTCAACATGTAGACTAAGACATTCATGTGTTTGTTTTACACATCTTTTACTTTATCACATGAGATACATACATATGTTAAATCCTATATATGATGTATATTTATTTACAGTACATGTATTGGACAATGAAACAGCAATTGGCACATCACACTGTTAATGGTTGTAATGTAAATCCTGGTGACTTACTGGGATCTGGTACCATCAGTGGTGAGGTGAGTAGTTTACATAGATAGTAGATTCTGAAGTGATTCATTTTACTGGGATCTGGTACCACCAGTGGTGGGGTGAGTAGTTTACATAGATAGTAGATTATGAAGTGATTCATTTTACTAGGATCTGGTACCACCAGTGGTGGGGTGAGTAATTTACATAGATAGTAGATTATGAAGTAATTCATTTTACTAGGATCTGGTACCATCAGTGGTGAGGTGAGTAGTTTACATAGATAGTTGATTATGAAGTAATTCATTTTACTGGGATCTGGTACCATCAGTGGTGAGGTGAGTAATTTACATAGATAGTAGATTATGAAGTAATTCATTTTACTAGGATCTGGTACCACCAGTGGTGAGATTAGTAGTTTACAGATAGTAGATTATGAAGTGATTCATTTTACTAGAATCTGGTACCACCAGTGGTGAGGTGAGTAGTTTACATAGATAGTAGATTATGAAGTAATTCATTTTACTAGGATCTGGTACCACCAGTGGTGGGGTGAGTAATTTACATAGATTTGGTACATACATTAAACATAATAGGACCTTGATGCACGTCATTTTTTTTTTCGGATCAAGTTCGAAATGGCCGACTGGCGGCCATTTTGTTTTAAAGAATTCAGTTCTGGATCCGTATCAGAGACATGTCTGGATTGATCAAGTTCAAACTTCACACACACAAGGTACATCATGTCCCTAATATGTATGTGCATTTGTTTCATGATCCCATTAACGATAGCCAAATGGCGGCCGCTTTAAGGCCGAAAATGCATTGAAATCGCACATTTTCACCATTCCGGACCCAGATCTCAGTTATGCATGGACGGATTTCATTCAAATTTGGTACATACATTAAACATAATAGGACCTTGATGCACGTCATTTTTTTTTTCAGATCAAGTTCGAAATGGCCGACTGGCGGCCATTTTGTTTTAAAGAATTCAGTTCTGGATCCGTATCCGAGACATGTCTGGATTGATCAAGTTCAAACTTCACACACACAAGGTACATCATGTCACAAATATGTATGTGCATTTGTTTCATGATCCCATTAACGATAGCCAAATGGCGGCCGTTTTAAGGCCGAAAATGCATTGAAATCGCGCATTTTCACCATTCCGGACCCAGATCTCAGTTATGCATGGACGGATTTCATTCAAATTTGGTACATACATTAAACATAATAGGACCTTGATGCACGTCATTTTTTTTTTCAGATCAAGTTCGAAATGGCCGACTGGCGGCCATTTTGTTTTAAAGAATTCAGTTCTGGATCCGTATCCGAGACATGTCTGGATTGATCAAGTTCAAACTTCACACACACAAGGTACATCATGTCACAAATATGTATGTGCATTTGTTTCATGATCCCATTAACGATAGCCAAATGGCGGCCGCTTTAAGGCCGAAAATGCATTGAAATCGCACATTTTCACCATTCCGGACCCAGATCTCAGTTATGCATGGACGGATTTCATTCAAATTTGGTACATACATTAAACATAATAGGACCTTGATGCACGTCATTTTTTTTTTCAGATCAAGTTCGAAATGGCCGACTGGCGGCCATTTTGTTTTAAAGAATTCAGTTCTGGATCCGTATCCGAGACATGTCTGGATTGATCAAGTTCAAACTTCACACACACAAGGTACATCATGTCACAAATATGTATGTGCATTTGTTTCATGATCCCATTAACGATAGCCAAATGGCGGCCACTTTAAGGCCGAAAATGCATTGAAATCGCACATTTTCACCATTCCGAACCCGGATCTCAGTTATGCATGGACGGATTTTGTTCAAATTCGGTACTTACATTAAACATAATAGGACCTTGATGCACGTCATTTTTTTTTTCGGATCAAGTTCGAAATGGCCGACTGGCGGCCATTTTCTTAAAGAATTCAGTTCTGGATCCGTATCCAAGACATGTCTGGATTGATCAAGTTCAAACTTCACACACACATGGTGCATCATGTCACAAATAGATATGTGCATTTGTTTCATGATCCGCTTAGCAATAGCTGAATGATGGCCATTTTAAGGCCGAAAATGCATTAAAATCACGTATTTTCACAATTCCAGAACCGGATCTCAGTCATGCATGCATGGATTTTGTTCAGATTTAGTACAATGTGTTGTACATATGCAGGTGCATTTCGGTCATGATCTGCTTTGAATGTATATGTCACTCAAATATGAACGGAACGGGGACGTGTCATTGACAATGACTTGTTTTACTGGGATCTGGTACCATCAGTGGTGAGGTGAGTAGTTTACATAGATAGTAGATTATGAAGTAATTTATTTTACTAGGATCTGGTACCACCAGTGGTGGGGTGAGTAGTTTACATAGATAGTTGATTATGAAGTGATTCATTTTACTGGGATCTGGTACAACCAGTGGTGAGGTGAGTAGTTTACATAGATAGTAGATTATGAAGTGATTCATTTTACTAGGATCTGGTACCACCAGTGGTGGGGTGAGTAATTTACATAGATAGTAGATTATGAAGTAATTCATTTTACTAGGATCTGGTACCATCAGTGGTGAGGTGAGTAGTTTACATAGATAGTTGATTATGAAGTGATTCATTTTACTGGGATCTGGTACCACCAGTGGTGAAGTGAGTAATTTACATAGATAGTAGATTATGAAGTGATTCATTTTACTAGGATCTGGTACCACCAGTGGTGAGGTGAGTAGTTTACATAGATAGTTGATTATGAAGTAATTCATTTTACTAGGATCTGGTATCACCAGTGGTGGGGTGAGTAGTTTACATAGATAGTAGATTATGAAGTGATTCATTTTACTAGGATCTGGTACCACCAGTGGTGAGGTGAGTAGTTTACATAGATAGTTGATTATGAAGTAATTTATTTTACTGCGATCTGGTACCACCAGTTGTGGGGTGAGTAGTTTACATAGATAGTTGATTATGAAGTAATTTATTGTACTAGGATCTGGTACAACCAGTGGTGAGGTGAGTAGTTTACATAGATAGTAGATTATGAAATGATTCATTTTACTGGGATCTGGTACCACCAGTGGTGAGGTGAGTAGTTTACATAGATAGTTGATTATGAAGTAATTTATTGTACTAGGATCTGGTACAACCAGTGGTGAGGTGAGTAGTTTACATAGATAGTAGATTATGAAGTAATTCATTTTACTGGGATCTGGTACCACCAGTGGTGGGGTGAGTAGTTTACATAGATAGTAGATTATGAAGTGATTTATTTTACTAGGATCTGGTACCACCAGTGGTGAGGTGAGTAGTTTACATAGATAGTTGATTATGAAGTAATTTATTAGTCCCCGTTCAGACGCAGCCTGAAAAGGGGACTTTATAATTCAGGTTTTGTCCTTTTTCCGTCTCCAACATTTTCTCAGAAATTCTACAGCAGGTATCAGTGAAACTTGGCAGGTTGATGAATAAGTGTCTTCCGAGTATGCACGTAATTCTTTTTTCCAGATCTGAAAATTAGTTGATTATGAAGTGATTCATTTTACTAGGATCAGGTACCACCAGTGGTGAGGTGAGTAGTTTACAGATAGTAGATTATAAAGTAATTCATTTTACTGGGATCTGGTACCATCAGTGGTGAGGTGAGTAGTTTACATAGATAGTTGATTATGAAGTGATTCATTTTACTGGGATCTGGTACCACCAGTGGTGAAGTGAGTAATTTACATAGATAGTAGATTATGAAGTGATTCATTTTACTAGGATCTGGTACCACCAGTGGTGAGGTGAGTAGTTTACATAGATAGTTGATTATGAAGTAATTCATTTTACTAGGATCTGGTATCACCAGTGGTGGGGTGAGTAGTTTACATAGATAGTAGATTATGAAGTGATTCATTTTACTAGGATCTGGTACCACCAGTGGTGAGGTGAGTAGTTTACATAGATAGTTGATTATGAAGTAATTTATTTTACTGCGATCTGGTACCACCAGTGGTGGGGTGAGTAGTTTACATAGATAGTAGATTATGAAATGATTCATTTTACTGGGATCTGGTACCACCAGTGGTGAGGTGAGTAGTTTACATAGATAGTTGATTATGAAGTAATTTATTGTACTAGGATCTGGTACAACCAGTGGTGAGGTGAGTAGTTTACATAGATAGTAGATTATGAAGTAATTCATTTTACTGGGATCTGGTACCACCAGTGGTGGGGTGAGTAGTTTACATAGATAGTAGATTATGAAGTGATTTATTTTACTAGGATCTGGTACCACCAGTGGTGAGGTGAGTAGTTTACATAGATAGTTGATTATGAAGTAATTTATTAGTCCCCGTTCAGACGCAGCCTGAAAAGGGGACTTTATAATTCAGGTTTTGTCCTTTTTCCGTCTCCAACATTTTCTCAGAAATTCTACAGCAGGTATCAGTGAAACTTGGCAGGTTGATGAATAAGTGTCTTCCGAGTATGCACGTAATTGTTTTTTCCAGATCTGAAAATCCCAAGTGGGTCTTTTTCACGATTTTCATCAAAAATTACCTCTCCCGGCAACATTGACAGAACGTCTGCGCATGCTCAGAATAAATTAATTACTGTAAAATACTTTATTTTTGCTTGCAACATTTTTTTGCTATTTTCGCTGAAGGAATGTTTCAGTTAAAATAAAATCCAGCGAATATACCCTTTTCTTATATTTTACAGTCAACTTGTCAAAAATCAATGAAAGTAAATTCAATACAAAACACCCAGAAAAAGTCTTTTCAGCGAATGATAATTCCAGCTGAAATAAAACATTTTACAGTAGATTAGATCTGTGAGTAACGCTGCTGTTATTACGGCACGTGATTTCTCCATTGCGTGCAATTTATTATAGTACTGTTTATACATGTATTCTGTTCGGCTCAGTGGTCTCATTCACTAGTTACTAGAAGAACTAGTAACTTCATTTGATTTCAAGAACTTCAAGAAGGCAGCATAAGAAACGTGTTTGCAAAGGTAAGTTCTCCAGTTTCAGCAAAATTGAATGTATATTGGGGTACGATTGGTGTACATTCCGTGACGTACGGACGTGAATATTATGATGATTGCCAGCTTTATATTCTTGTGAAAAGCCAAAAAAGCAAACAATTGTCTCCAATCTACAAAACTAGTTCGTAAACTGTCAAATTATTGTACATGGGGACATAGCTTTCAACTAAATCGATATCCGGTCTTTTGCTTGTGTTGCGATATCCGAAATATCCACAACTGGGGGGGGGGGGGTGTCCCTGTATCGATCAATTTATTCATTATATAATAGTAGGTTGCCTATGATTATATTCGTATTTTTTATGTTGTGAGCATTAAACTGTTAGTTGAAATGAAGATTTTGCCGATCTCCTGCGATTCAACATGGCGGATGTACAGTGACAACACGTGTATGGACGGTCGGTCGAGTAGTCTGCAACGGACCATGAAATTGCCCGGCGTTTTTTCGGCAGTTTTCTTTTTAATATTTTGGATATTTCATTCACTCCTGACGCCTAAAAGAGTCTAATTTATATTGTACCGTAGTCATCGACACCTATTCAAGAGTATGATGTTTATTGTGAATAGCCTGAATGAGTATTTTAAACAACTAATTTTTGGATTAAAAAAAAAATCATGACGTTTTCCCTGTCAAAATAGCATAAAGATCTTGCTACAACATCGGTGAATCTCTACAGTACCGCGTTGCGTTCACCACGAGGTCACTGAACCGTCATTAACATATTTAAATGAGCCACGTGTAAATGGAAACATGGCGGATATTGAATCGTATGGAGCATTTACATTCGACCGAAATCATTCGTTTACGATGAAACTAAGTTGAATATTACTTCAAATTCATAAAAATTCAACGAATTAATTTTTTGTGCGTTATTATAATCATTACTGAATAATAATCAACAATTGCAATACTTCGAAAACAAGTAAGTTATTCACTTGCGAAACACAGAATGACCAGATTGTGCTACCGTGATCATTTGCTACCGGTACTAAACACTAAGCAATGTATTCGTGTTTGTATTTATTCGAAACTTCTTTTAGAACATACTTTACTTTTCGTTATCAACAAAATTATAAAAAAAATAATGCATATTACATTATGTGATTTTTTTGAGGGGGGGGGGGGATTCAATTCCAACATTTCGCGGTGCCTATAAACCAAAGGCCTTTCACTCTTCTCTGAGTGTGACACCTAAACCAGAGGTTTTATGGTTTATAAACTGGCACTAAATGAAAAGGCCATTGAACCTTATTCAAATTTATAAATACATGTTATTATGTATTTCATTATGAAAACTGACTAAATTAAATGTGATCTTATTTTAAATTGTTTGAACAGAATGATTTATATCGGTAATGACGTTTTCATCCGATATTAATTGTGCAATTGTTAAAATGCCTACGTACACATTTATATTTTTTGTTTCTGAAATAGACTTTTGTAAAAAAAAAATTAAAAATCATGCTTGATTAAAATTCAAAAAAAAAAGATGTAGCCATGTAGCCCCTTTCTGTTATCTGTTTCCAACTTCTTCCAAAGTAAAACTGGCAAAGGCATGTAATTGCCATACAATCATCATTTGTGGAAAAACTTGTGTGTTATTGAAAATCTTTATTTTGTTGTCTGTGAATTAATATAATATTTGAAATCGCGTAATGGATCAAAATATTCTCAAACAATCGGTCTTCTGGTGGCACTACACTGCGCATTTATGCACAGTCAGAATCCCAATGCGCGATCTCAGCTTACTAAGTGATGATGGTGGTTGAAATGGAAAACTGAATACAAAAATCCAGGAACATGTCAAACGAATTTCCGTCTGCTGTGAATGCATGTTTCGTTGCATCAAATAAATAACCCAATTTTATGACAGAAGCTTGCGATCTTGTGCCATACAGGGTCAAGTGATTGAGCAATAAAAAATGTGGTTTTATGTATCAGGTTATTGAATGTATCCAAAAACATGGTACCAATGATCTGAAATTTCAGGAGTGCTCGCTGAAGGTTTATCAATCTTGCGTATTGTCTTGTTCTTTTTCAATCCTGCATTTCAGTTACTAGAATTTATACTAAAAAAAATAGTTTCTGTTTTTCTTCTAATAACTCGGCCACTCTCAAAAACAAATATTTTTCCATGGTCGAAATGCAAGAAGAATACAAAACTACTGTGATTGCATAGCGATACCTGTAGGGCCATTGTCAATTAGTTTGCCTGATCAACACAGCATTATACATAGGGCTGATATTAAGTCACGGAGAGTAAAATCTTGTGATACTAATCTCTAGAACCACTCAGATTGGTTCATATGTCTTATGAACCCACATGTGTATATCTTGGACAATACTCATTTTAAACTTTTTTTTTTTTTTTTTTTCTGACAGTGGTGCTGTGAACTGCTTCAATTTCGCAAGGCAATTTTTTCTGGGTTCCTACAACATGGAGTGTCAGGGACTTTATTGAAATGTTGTACACAAATTTCATAAAATCCTGAATATATCTAGAAGTGAAAATTGAATGGTTTACAGTATTTTATACCCATTAATAATGATTGTAATGCAATAATATCACTGCACTAAAAAGACTTCGACTGTTACTTCTCCATTGAAGGTTATGAGCAGACCAACCTTTATCACTACTGGTTTTCTTAATTATTACATGTACTTGCTCTGAAAACATAGCTTTTACAATTGTTTAAATTAACAGATGTTGTTCTATGTACAATGAATACATTTTAAATAATAAACCTTACTGTGTTAACAAATTGTATTTGACAACATGAGAATGAATCTGATGCCAAGTGGTGATGTTGAAACAAACCCAGGTCCTGGTAATATACTAAGACCTGATTAACAAAGAAGTCATGTACATCAAGGTTCACTCAGATTTATGAATGCAGTTTCTTGAGCAAGTATACATGTATGACAAATAGTTTTGTTGCACTTGTGTACTCTGAGATTCTGAACATGGGTCAGTGGAAGTTTTTAGTTGTCAGTACAAAACTAGATTATGGGAAATCACTTGATGATGAGTTGTACCCACAAAGAGTACATATTTATTCACCTGTTTGCAGATGTTTCTTGTACTACCTGTATTTTATAATCAAATAACGGGGACTGTGACATTTCATGTTTGTACTAGGATCTGGTACAACCAGTGGTGAGGTGAGTAGTTTACATAGATAGTTGATTATGAAGTAATTCATTTTACTAGGATCTGGTACCACCAGTGGTGAGGTGAGTAGTTTACATAGATAGTAGATTATGAAGTAATTCATTTTACTGGGATCTGGTACCACCAGTGGTGAGGTGAGTAGTTTACATAGATAGTTGATTATGAAGTAATTCATTTTACTAGGATCTGGTACCTCCAGTGGTGAGGCGAGTAGTTTACACAGATAGTAGATTATGAAGTAATTCATTTTACTAGGATCTGGTACCACCAGTGGTGGGGTGAGTAGTTTACATAGATAGTAGATTATGAAGTGATTCATTTTACTAGGATCTGGTACCACCAGTGGTGAGGTGAGTAGTTTACATAGATAGTAGATTATGAAGTAATTTATTTTACTGGGATCTGGTACCACCAGTGGTGGGGTGAGTAGTTTACATAGATAGTTGATTATGAAGTAATTCATTTTACTGGGATCTGGTACCACCAGTGGTGGGGTGAGTAGTTTACATAGATAGTAGATTATGAAGTGATTCATTCTGGTTAAGTGTCTTTTAATGGATCTCATCATTCCCTGTGTTTGTATTTTAGACTGAAGATTCTTATGGCTCACTCTTAGAACTGTGTTGGAAGGGAACTAAACCAATAGATATTGGTGATGGACAAATACGAAAATTTCTTCAAGATGGTGACACCTTTTATTTATCAGGTATGCTCCTCCACAATTTGCTTTGGGCTGGTGTGGAAAAAAAGATACTTTGAGAGGGCTGTATGGAATCAGACTCCTTTGACAAATACATCAAATGGGCTTTTGCAGATGTTTGTCATTGAATGGTTCTTGATTTGCCATCTTAAACGTTTGTGTATCAATTCCCAGTTAACCTCTTCACCAGTGAATTTAATATGGAACTAAACTCTTTTACTAGTTTCATGTGAGCATGACATATATACTTTTCAAGGCTGGCTTCTGTTAAATTCTGGACATTCTTGTTAAGTGTAAATTTGGAAATTAATCTGATGTAACAATAGCAGAAAATGAACTGACCTGTTCAACATTGGCATATGTTCAAACATTGGCATATGTTCAAACATTGGCATATGTTCAAACATTGGCATATGTTCAAACATTGGCATATGTTCAAACATTGGCATATGTTCAAACATTGGCATATTTTTAGACATTGGCATATGTTCAACTATTGGCATGTGTTCAAACATTGGCATGTGTTCCAACATTGGCATATGTTTCAACATTGGCATATGTTCAAACATTGGCATATGTTTCAACATTGGCATATGTTCAAACATTGGCATATGTTTAGACATTGGCATGTGTTCCAACATTGGCATATGTTCCTTTAATATTAACATGCTTCTTACTCTATGTTTCAGGCCACTGTCAAGGTGATGGTTACTGTATTGGATTTGGAGAGTGTTCTGGCAAAGTACTTCCTGCACACCAGTAACAGAAAGATAATATCATTTGCTTCGATCTTTGCTTATTTCACTGTAATGTTACATGTGATCAGAATGGTGGTGATCAGAATATTAACAGGTGGTGGTATACATGGATACACTGCATAGTTGTATTTAATGTGTTCACAAGTGAATTATGTATGATTTATAGTACTGACACAACACCATATCAAAGTGATACAGCAGTATGCTTAGGAACGACGTCAAAAGATCGATGTCGGATAAAAAACTTATTTGCTTTAGTTTGGGGGTGGGGGGTTTTGACCTCAAAAAGTTTCCATCCTACAAAAACGATTTTATTTGTTAATGAAGTCAAAAAATCGTGGAGTATTTGTAGTTCGTTTTTTTTCTATCCAATCATGGACAGAAATAACAGAAAATGAAAAAAACAAAAATCCAAGACGAGAAAATGGTTTGGTCCGAGTGTAAATATGTGCGTCAAATGAGGTGCATTTGTAAAAGTCTTTTTACACCCACCCGACAGCTAACTGCTATGCAATACCTCTGTCTGATTATCAATTTGTATTTAATGGTGAACGTAGTCTGACGCCATGACCAATATTTATCAATTAAGTTTCGGTGGGGGGGGGGTTTGAAAAAAACTAAAGGAATTAAGTTTTTTATCCGACATCGATCTTTTGACATCGTCCCTTACTAAATACAACTATCAACAACATTAAAAATACATTAAGCAATTTATAAGCTTAGTGTCTGAAGCATTTAAAACATTGCCAGTCGACGCCCTTTTTCCACCATCAATTTTAATATGTTCATGAAAGCTTTCAGCAGGTGTTGTGTTAATCTCTATTATCAAAGTTTATCAATCGTGGATTGGATGACTTGTAATATATGTGTGTCATATAAGGGAGATAGACATATTCAATTAAAATTTATTCTCTTTGTATTTCTGTAATGTATACAACAATCACACATTTATCCATAAAATGACAGCTGCAGTATGCTATCTAGTTCATTTATGTTAATACTCAAAACCTGTATAGTGATTCTCAACCAATCAGATTGCTCCATTGCAGGACTTTAAGTGATTCTCAACCAATCAGATTGCTCCATTGCAGGACTTTAAGTGATTCTCAATTAATCAGAATGCTCTATATACTGTTAATGTTATATTTCCAAGTCTCAAAGTCAGAGCTTACACAACGGATGATACAGTAGTCTTGCTGACCATTGAGTTAAATCATGACTTCATAAATTATTCAGATATTGTTTATAATGGTCTCCCTGCCTCAATTTGAATATGCAAATGTTATGTGTACTATGACTACAAATTCTGTATGTGTGCACACACTTGTAGCTGTATTCATGCATTAAGTAATAAATTTGTATACTGCATATATTCAGTTTGTACTACCACTATTGTATACAGTTATATATCTGTCTAACTTAGATTGGGAATGTTTACTACATCACCTACCAGAAAGTCCCTGGAAATGATAAATTTCATTTATTACTCGTTAGGCTTAATTACAGATTCCAGCCCCGAACAGGAACTATTAGGGAATATACTCGGGTCCACAAAAAACACCCTAGGGTAGCATTCCCTATAGAAAAAAAGCCTCTCCTGAGGGGTCACCCTCAGGGTGCTCATGCGACTGAGGCCTGATCATTCTCTCTTGTTTCCGCTACCAATGGGTGCAGAAATTTTTCAGCTACGTGCAACAGAGAAACAGATTGCAGTTGTTATGACTGAGATTATCTAGGAAATCTAGTGTTGGTGATCGACATTACGGTAAAGGCTTTCCATTATTAGGGGCCCCAATTTTGACTCCTGTGTGCGAAGCACACAATGGGAGTCTTTGCAGTTGGTGTGTCTCGTCTGTATGTGTGTGTGTGTGTGTATGTCTGTCCGTCTGTTCCACTGATATCTCAAGAACCATACATTGATTTTTTATGAAACTTGGTGCATAGATGCTCTGGGCCAATGCGCATATTTGATTAGGTTTTGGTAAAAATCCATGCATATTAATTACCTAATTTGCATGATAATTAGCTGTTCCACTGATATCTAAAGAACCACTCATTGGATTTTGATAAAACTTGACACATAGATGCTCTGATCTAATGCACATATTTGATTAGTTTTGGGTAAAAATTTGCAATATTGATTACCTAATTTGCATAATGATTAATCAATTTTTGGCTTCCACTGATATCTCAAGTACTAATCATCACATTTCAATAAAACTTGGTACAGAGATGTCATAGGACACTGCACAGACCTGATAGTTTTTAGGGTAATATCAGAACATATTAATTACCTAATTTGCATAATTAATTAATTTTCAGCTTTTGATATTTCAAGTAGTAATCATCACATTTTAATAAAACTTGGTACATAGATGTCATAGGACACTGCACAGACCTGATAGTTTTTAGGGTAATATCAGTACATATTAATTACCTAACTTGCATAATTAATTTTCAGCTTTCGATATTTCAAGTAGTAATCATCACATTTTAATGAAACTTGGTACATAGATGTCATAGGGCACTGCACAGACCTGATAGTTTTTAGGGTAATATCAGTACATATTAATTACCTAATTTGCATAATTAATTAATTTTCAGCTTTTGATATTTCAAGTAGTAATCATCACATTTTAATAAAACTTGGTACATAGATGACATAGGACACTGCACAGACCTGATAGTTTTTAGGATAATATCAGTACATATTAATTACCTAATTTGCATAATAAATTAGTTAATTTTGTCCATGAATGTTCCACTGATATATAAAGAACCACCAATTAGATTTTTAATGAAACTTTTAAAGAGTACTCATCACATTTCAATGAACCTAGGACTATGCAGAGACCTAATTAGTTTTTGGTAAATACTTATGCTTATTAATCACCTAATTAACATAATTAACACTGATATCTCAATTACTGATCATCACATTTGAATAAAATTTGGTACATAAATGCTCTAGGACAATAGACAGGCCCGATTAATTTTGGGTTGAAATTTGTTCATATTAATTCTCTAATAATAATTCATAGTTTTTTTGTTCTAATCACATTTCAATGAAACTTGGTACATAGATATTAGATTATGCAGACCTTATTAGTTTTACACTCAAATCTGTTCATATTAGTTACCTGATTTACATAATTAGGTTTCAGCTTTTCCATCAATATCTCAAATACAAGTAATTTTGAATTAATTTTGAATGTGTCTTCAATACTCTCAGCACACGAGAGTTCTTTCTAAGCTTTCTTTGATTACCTGTTTTAGTTGAATCGCCGGCTCAGTTTATATTCGCCCGGATAGCAAATTTTGGCGCGGTGAATTTTCTCATTTTTTCACGATCTCATTTCGTAATTCTGATAACAAAATTCAAATTAGTATGCTCTAGGAGTTTTATAACACTAAAAAATTGTTGACAGTACTGAACACTAAATGCCCTCAAAGTAAGGCTTCCTGAAAGTATGTATTGTATAGTTAACGTGTGGCTACAAGTACCGTAGTACAGTAGTTTCAGTCTGAAAATGTCAGGACATATATTCTGGTGCGTGTTAATACTGTTTGAGAATGGTTTGAAATAACAAGTCTCTAACTAATCTCGAGACACGCACTTTAGACTGCTAAATAAACAGTCAACAACTTTGCTGGCAATTTTACTGTTTTGGTGTTCAGAACAATGCAATGACAGTAAATAGTGAGGAGAACATATTAATGTAGTCATGCAAGACCTTGTTCTGAAAAATAGTCCTCTCCTAGTGAATTGGTATTGTTGTGAACAAAGAAACTAGTAAATGGGTACTGTTTGGAACTAAGATACCGACAACCCAAAAGAGATGCTGTTCAAGTTACGAAAATGCTCATATTTCAGAAACCACGCCCACTTCTGTGAAACCACACCCAAAATATAACTCTATGTTTAAATAACAGTTAACAGAACTTCAAGTTATGGGCAACCTACATTTTTGTTTTTGTTGAACATCCACATTTAGTAACTTGAACTCGAATTACTACTGGTAAATTTGAACGTTAAACAAAGCAAAGTTTGGTTAACTGTTATTTAAAGTTCAAGTTACTAAATGCGGACGTTCAACAAAAATTAAAATTTATGTAACTTGAAGTATTGTTAACTGTAAATTGGACATTGAGTTACAATATGGGCGTGGTTCGCAAAAGTGGGCGTGGTTTCTGAATTATGGGCATGGTCATTTTTGTAACTTGATGTTTTTGTAACTCGAACAATTCAGCACCTCGAGCCAAAAAGTTTTATATAACTCGCTCGCATCAAACAATGTATTGTGCCTTTGAATTGTCTTATGTTTGGTCATAATCTGAAAACAGGAACTTATCGATTGACCTTTGTGGGCAAAATCGTTCATATCCAATCAGAATAGCAGCCATTTTAATGCCAAAATGCAAAATTACATATTTTCACCATTCTGGTACTGGATTTCAGTCAGTGGTACCTCGATGAAAGAATGCAGATCCATATATCTTACTTGCCTGAATTGACTGATGAATTCATACATGCATCATACAATATATGCACATGCATATAGTACATATGCACATGATTCAATTCAAGATGGCTGACTAGAGGCCATTTTAATTAAATGTATCAAAATCAAACATGTTCACCATTCCTGAACCAAATCTCAGTTTTGCATGAACCAATTTTGGTACATGCATTTAACATAATGGGACATTGATGCACTTTATTTTTCAGATTAGATTAAAAATTGCTGACTGGCAGCCATTTTGTTTTGAAGAATGCAGTTTTGGATTCACATCTCTGACATGCCTTGACCAATCAAGTTCAAATTTTATATTTACATCAGGAATCATATCGAATAAACACACGTGCATTGTTGTCACAATCCAATCTAAAATTAATGACTGAAAGTCAGAATGGTTGATATTGTATTCATTCATTATCTAAATGTATCTATAATACAAACAGGCCTGTACTGTTTACACATGTTTCCGGGACTTAACGACATCTAGACAGATTGAAGGGTTAGTTGGTCAAAATACATTTGATCACTATTGATCATTCATAAATAAAACAGTGCTTTTGAAATGTCTGTATTTGTACTGCTGTTATGAGCATGGACTTGCCATGGCAATTTTGCAATACAAGGAAGCCAGATAATAACCTGGTACTTCAGAATATGGTACATTTCAAGTTAATTTACAATTAACCAATGTAAATTTTGCTGCTAAAGCGGGAGTTAACGTTGATTGAAGTTTAAAATTATAAAAGTGCTGATTTCTCGGTGTCCGGTTTCTGGAAATTACCATTTACCCAATTTTAAATGGCGTTTCAGTGAGTTGCCCTAAAATGTCATCGTTTAGCTTTTCTTACTCTCGAATATATTGGCTTCATATCCGTATTTACATTTTTGTGAAATACTATTGCGTTTTTTCACAAACCTCACGCAAACCACCGATATACACTAAATTTAATACCAAAAAAACATGCTTGAAATTTGTGATTTTCGGAAAGGAAAAAAAAACTTAATGTAAAAAATAGAAATACGGATTGAAAATTCATGACCTTTGCATGAATGACATTTAAATTCAATTCATGTAGAAATGACATTTAAAATTTCATTCAAATATTAATAATAGAAAAGTACAAGCCAACATATATAGATTGTATGGTTTCTTTTAAAATTTATTCCGATTATAGGTGTTTATATTTTTCATGCCAAACAACTATCCTGCTACCTTAAGTTGCATTGCACAGCATTAAATTTAGGGGCCGTTTGTGGTAATATCATCTCTAGTTGGGACAAAATGGATTCCATTAATTTATGCACAAGTTCAGTAGAAATATCTTCCGTTATTTCTCTGAAATTCCTGAGTGACACACATCGACATTGCACTGTCTGTATTTCTGATTTCCATCATGAATTAACTATTAGTTTTGAACCGAGTGAAGAATATGCTTTTACAAAATATTTGCGTGTGTGTGTAATGGGTGGTTTGAATCAAATGTTAAAAGTAGAAACAACATTCAAATTTCAATTTCAATAACATACATTTTTTGCGAAGCTTGGGGTTAGTAAGGTGGTAGACAAGTTACAGTTACTATAAATTTTATATAAACTGTACCATACTTTACTCTTTACTAACACTAAGCTACAAAACTATATAAGTTTATTAACTATAAGTATTAAAATAATTATTATGTTTTCCTTGGACGCTTGAAAGTCTGTATATATCTGTATAATGCAAGTACACACACACATACTTGTAATGCTATATGTTCCAAGGACTTGATTGAATTAACTTTTAATAAAGTTGCGTTATAGGGTTGTGATAAAGTGTACCATACCTTACTAACCCTAAGCTACGCAAATTTGATTAAATTATGAAAAATAGTGATGGTCATCACTTGGTAGGTTTGTCGTCACTTGGTAGTTGTAAAGTTAAATTGAAGTCATCACAATGTTGATAAGCCAAACGCGAACACACACACACATGCAATTAATTTTTGTACAATAAGTTAGATGGAATAATCTGTACTGAGGGAGGTCTAAAACTATTAATCAAAATTTGACGCTTCATTCATGGGCAGAAATTAAATAATGATCCTATTTCTTTGAATGTTATTTTCAATAAACTTTTCCATTGTTACCAGTGTCAATTTGTATTGCCAAAATGTGGACACTGAAAGCAACGAACGCTCTATACCATCATGTGAGGCTACACCTCTCATTGATGATTTTCCCCATAATAGTGTGCCTCATGTATCATAATTTTTCAAGTTTCACATGACGTGACTGATTTCAACAAATTGTGGACTTCTTGATCCTCAGTTTTCACATCGCATTTTATGTGATATTAGCTTTGCCTGCCCATGTCTTTTTGTATGCACAATACATTGTTAAAATAGTATGGCATACTTCGTACCATCTCAGACTTGAAACCTTATGGCGTTGTTCATGATATCTCCGAATTTATGTGTTCTGTAAAATTTTCAACCAACTATCAAAACATTCGTGCAACGTTTTTTTGACATTCCAACCAACTTGTACAACATTATGATTCCCCCCCCTACATTTTACATCTTTATGACAAACGAGAACTAATTTCCATCCATTTTTTTTTTTACTTTTGAACCAACTTTGTTGACTTCCCACACATCCTTTCAACTTGAATTGCTATTATCCATCTAGCTTTTACAACTTTTTGCCAAAAGTTTTTGACTCTCCAACCAATATTTATTAGTTCCCACCCTTTTCTTTTTTTTCTGGCATACTGTAACTCTTTTTCAACCAATATTTTTGACTTTCCAGTCAACATTTATAATTTTCCAATCTTTTCCAACTTTTTACTCACTTTTTACGTTCTTCTGGCAACTTTAAAGACACCCAATATTTACAAGTTTTCAATCAAAATGTTTGTTTTTCGCAACTATTACAACTTTGTTACAAAACATAGTTGACTTTCCAACCAACTATTTTGATCTCCCAATTTTTATGTCTTTCCATCACATTTTGATGACTTTCCAAAAAGATTTCCACTTCCCACCCAAATTTTACAATTTTGCATCAATTGTTTTCAACTTTCCAATAAACATTTACTTCAAACCTGACTTTTATATTTCTCAAGCAAAATGTAATTATTTATGCATATCATTACATATCTCATATACTTTGTATCATTTTAATTATACATAGTATTCTTAGATTAACATCGATTGCTAATGACATACAACATTAGATTCTCAACTCTGATGAAAAGACAAGTTTCTGCCACTCATCGCCTAAGCCACTCATCGCGAAGCTACTAGTTACTACCTTATACTAAAATATATTTGGATAATTAGAGTACTAACAAATTTCCACTTATGGTTAGACTTAAAATACACCACGAATATTCACTTTTTAGATATAATTTTTGGTATGTGTTGATTGTTGGATATTTTATCTTCGTCGTTCTCTACTTCGTTTAGTAATTCGAACTTCCCAGTTTGCATAAAAAGGGTGAGTTTCGTGATTTCGACATCGAAAATGCCATTGCTTTATTATTTGCTGGGGGACGGCCGCTTTGGTACGTGCTCTGTAACTTGCAGCAAATGAACCTAAAAACGTCAGGTAATCAAATTCACAAGAAGTTGACTATCCCTGATACGGGTATTGCTAAATCGCCAGCTGTGAACTTTATCAGGATTCCCATATGAAGTTACACATCATTCTAGCAAGGAAAAATATTGATTACTTTTCTGCAGGTTATATAATAAAACAAGCCGGTAGGCTGGTTGGCGATCCGCTCAGCTAAAAAACAAGCAACATGATTTTGGCTGTTTCCATGGTCTGATGGTGTGACATAAACGTGAAGCTACCTCGGTTTATAACTAAATGGGCCCTATATACAAGTTCGCAAAAACCATTCAATCTTTAGAAGTCACTTAGTTTATAACTAGGACGTATTCCGCTGTTACATTTATTATTTCCAACCGTTTTGCGATAGTTTTTTCCAGAATGAAGGCAGCATTTACAGTTCATTCAAAGTTGCGTTGGGATTACGTTGATACAGTGTAACAACGTCGGCGTCAGTGATCTCTTACCAGTGCGCAACTAGCCAAAATAAAAAGCATGATCATCTGAACACTGCTATTACAACACTGGTAGGAGGTAATACATTTGGGGCAAAAGTATTCAAAAATCAGTTTTTGGCTGTTGCAATGGCAGTGGTGGACCAGGATTTTTTTCCAATTAGTGACGGTACGACCTACCTGTGAAGTATGAACAAAATCAGTCGAGCCAAAAACAAATCACAGACGAGTTAAAAGCAGTTGCTGGTGAAAAGTTACCCCAACTTTGAGGTCACATTTCTCGGTAATGGAAAACAATTTCAAAAATTCAAATAGTAACTTTGTGTCCACACTCAAGCTGAGTAGAATGAGCTATGTCTGAGGTGTTTTATCCCAAATTTGTAGGAGGAGATACATTTGGTGCGAAGCTATCCAAAAAAAAACAGTTTTTTGGCTGCTGCTATGGCAACGGTGGGCCAATTTTTTTTCCAGATTTTTCCTAATAACTAGGGTGAAGGTGTGACCTACCTGCCAAGTTTGAGCGAAATCGGCCAAGCCAAAAAAATCACAGAAGAAATAATACGTGAAAACACTGGAAATCACACACAAAACGACAAAAGTGATTATTAGGAACAGCGTCCGGATTACTTTCGGAAATTCCGTCGCTCTTCGGAAAGTTTTAATTTTCACAACTTTTGAATATTAATTCATACTTTTAGGTTAGTGAGGAGGTTATAATAATTTTTCATTTCACTTTAACTCTGTTTTTTTCACCCCTCAGACCCCTTTAAAAAGTCACTTCTGGCCATTGTAATGGCCACTATTTTTTTAATGGCCAGAATATCAACCAGAACTTTTTTAATGGTCAAAATATTGAACAGTAATTTCCAACTGGTAGTTATAATGAGCACTATTTTTATACTGGTCAGAATAATATTTTTTTTTTATTTAATGATGGAGTGGGTGACAATCTATTTTTTTAATGGGTATTATAATGATCATTTTATTTTTCATTACATGAATAAAATGGTCATTTTTTTTTTCATGTCACAGATATACCCAGTAATGGCACATTGGGATTGACAGCTCTCCTCTTTTTCCTCCCTCGCTTCAGTTTGCTTCAATTTTAAGCCAGTAAAATTGTAGGTAAACGTAAAATACAAGATTTTGAAAAATTTGAAATATGGAATTATATATCTTGAAATAATATGAAGTTTTGGGTTAATTTGTTTTTGAAATCACAACAGATCATGCACTTGATACTGTTGACTTAATAATATACATTGTATAGTGTAATGCAATAGGTTATTAAACATATAAGATGACCTGTTTTCAAAATACGGTATAGACCCTTATCACGGGCGCTGACAAAGTTTGTGCAAACATGAGCCCAGGCTAATCACCCAAAATACTGCCATAGACTATATAGTCTGCCAGATAATCACATTTTAAAATTAGCCCTGGATGAAATGATAAAAATTAATTCAAACTGGGTAAGGACTATTAATGCTACACTGGGACATGATCTAATTAAAATAAAAAATGATCACAATATGGAAAATTGGAATCAAATACTAAAAAAAGTAAAACTCAGACTATCTGAGTTTTATATTCAAAGATGGAGAGAAAAACTAAATTTCAGTGAAACCAATGAAAATAGGGGAACAAAACTGAGAACATACAAACTATTCAAAGTAAGCTATAATATGGAAAATTATTTGCAAAACATTTCAAATTTCAGTCTCAGGAAAATGCTTTCAAAATTCCGTCTGAGTGACCACAACTTAGAAATAGAATTAGGTAGAAGAACAAAGCCCAAAATAGAATTAGAAAATAGACACTGTAATAAATGTAACACTAAAGCATTAGGAGATGAAAAACATTTCCTGCTATTTTGTACTGGCTATATAGAACAAAGAAAAAAACTGTTTGATGAGTGTTCAATAAATATTTACACAATGGATGTGAATTCCATATTTAATATATTTTCCATATTATGGAGAATAATATAGCTTTAGCAAAATACTTAAAGAGCACAATTTTTAAAACCACAGAAAGTAATTAATTTATTTTATTTTACTAACATTTTATTTTTTATCTCTTATGTATTGTATGTATTTATGTTCCTTACCATACAAAAACCCTCTGAAGGTTTTTTAGTAGTGTAATAAAGTTATTATTATTGTACTTGATGTCCATTCGAAAATTTGACTATTATATTCATAACTATTCTTATTCATAACTATACTAAACTTGACAATCATTACAAGCACATTCTGTGACATTATTCTTGAGATAAAAATGGACTGACTGAATGAGACTCTGTACTACATCCTGTTCTTATAAAGGCAATGTCTATCATTATAATGCCTCGAACAAACAAACAAGACATTCACTACTGAACCTTCGAACAGTGTGCAACCCCCAAAATACTCAGCGATTGACTTTCCCCCCAAAAAAGTCACATAAACAGCTGGTTACTCCAAAAAGTCACATAAACAGCGAGTTATTAATCCGAAAAAAGAGCCTGTCTTTATGAGTGGGGTTAAGCTCAAACATAAACAAAATTCCCATTTTTATAATGATAAAAAACTAAAGTTCAGTCTTCAAATACACCCAAACTACAACATTTTACATTGAAATACTTAATCAGTAACTTTTCATAATGTGTGTTATAAACTGTAGAAGTTTATGTGGAAGACCGGGTCGATGGAACTAAAAAATACCCATGATGCTCTGCTTCATTTTTATAGTCTGCTATTATGAATGGTTTAATGCAATATGAAAAATATCTGTGAAAATATTCCACGACTACTGCATGTGTACAAAACGGTGTTGGGTGGTTCAGTAAGTTATATGGGGGGGGGGGTCTAGCATAGCGCTCCATGTGTGTAGCTAGCTGACTTAGCAGTGAATGGCATGTTTGTTTGCTCACGGTATTATAATGCTGGACAATAGTAATGTTCATGCTACATGAAGTACTGGCTAAGATTTAAGCTGATATTTGCATTTTGACTAGACCATGCATTGGGAGGGCCAGTCCTTAGCACGGGCTAAGGGTGCCATCAGTCGGTGATTTTGTTAAGCAGCTGTTTACGAACGCAAAATTTCTGCTGCTGACATGTTTCGTTCAAATTTATGAAGCGACGTGCACTAAAAAGCGAGCAAAGACGGACCGATTTATTTGGATGCACAGAAACAGTATTATTAGTGCATGTCGTAGACAGCGAACCAAATTGGAGTTGTTGTATGCTCTACTACAGCGACCCAATCAGTGTGGAAGCATGTACGGAGTGATGACTGGTGGGATACTAGTAGACGACTTCTCCAGAAGTCAAAGATATGGTGTTTCGCATGCGTGCGCATGCCGTTTTGGGGTGTAATGTAAATTTGCACATGTGATGTTTTGCTTCTGAGTGTACCAATCAACGTCACAAAAATTCCATTTTATCAACTATCAGCAAACTCGTATCGGACGCACCACAATGGTTTAAAAAAAAACAATTGAAAAAACTGGTGATATTAATAAAAAAAAATAAGCATTATAAATCAATAAAACATGGAAAAGGAATGAAAAAACAAATATTAATGGAGAAAAATATATGGTGGTTGGTTTATTTTGGTTAACAGCCTAGTTATGGCACTGTACCATTGCTGTTTATTTGTTTGTTCATAATTGCTGCCTCCCTTGGGAAACAAGTTTGGGTGTTCTTACAGTGCACAGACCCTCAACACTGTGGCCTGTGCTATAACTGTTGAGCCCTCCTGTGAATGAACACAATTGCATATAGCTGATATGCAACATTTGGGATTAGCTTAAATCTTAGCCTGCACTTGGTCAAAGTCCCTCTAAGGACTGTGACTTGGTGTAGCCTGAAACCAGACTACTGTGGATCAGCGATGTTTTGTAATGGATTACCTCCCTGATGAGTACATTTAAATAACAATGGAAACTAGCATATCACTGGCAACACATACAAGGATTTTGGCAAATTTTCACTGTTTTGTATAGAACTATTTTCACAACAATATTAATGTTTTACAATAAATTATACCAAACATATGTATAATTTAGTAGCAGCAAAACTTTTTAAGTTTTTTTTTAATTAAGAATGCACCAATCTCACTAGGAATCTATTCAAATCTAACCCTTAGTGTGCTATTAATAATGGCTCATCAAAGGTATTGAATTACTGAACTGAAACACACATCTTTGTATAGTTTCCAAAACTAAAATATTATTTCATGCTCTGCCCCCTCTCATGTAACAGTTTGTTAAGAATACGTACATTATTTAAAATCATTTTAAAAATGCGACTGGAATGTCTAGGCCCAAACTTCTGCTGCTGCAACATCCGTCTATTCCTGCATGTACATGCAATTGTTTCTCTGAGATTCTGCATGCAGCCAGTTTATTTTTGAACTGAATAACACATTTCTAGAAGTTTATTTTTACATTTCCAGATAACACTATCTATAATTTAACAATTTCAGGAATAGATTAGATTGCTTGCTATTCCATTAGAACCTCTTACTTCCAAGTGTGATTTTTTTTAGCTAACCAAAGGGAAACAAAAGCATAATGACAGGAAGTCACCACAGCCGAAAGTATGACAAAGGCTTACGCTTCAAAAAATGACTGGAAAGTAAATAATTTATAACCAAAGACCGTCTATGCATAAACAACTAAAGATCTGGGATGTACAGCTTTGCAAAACATTGCTTCAAAACATCATCTTAATTATTCAGCTCAGTGTACAAACACATGAAGTACAGAAATTGAATAATTAATGAAAACATTGGCTCAAATTAAATACTGCCATAGACTATATAGTCTGCCAGATAATCACATTTTAAAATTAGCCCTGGATGAAATGATAAAAATTAATTCAAACTGGGTAAGGACTATTAATGCTACACTGGGACATGATCTAATTAAAATAAAAAATGATCACAATATGGAAAATTGGAATCAAATACTAAAAAAAGTAAAACTCAGACTATCTGAGTTTTATATTCAAAGATGGAGAGAAAAACTAAATTTCAGTGAAACCAATGAAAATAGGGGAACAAAACTGAGAACATACAAACTATTCAAAGTAAGCTATAATATGGAAAATTATTTGCAAAACATTTCAAATTTCAGCCTCAGGAAAATGCTTTCAAAATTCCGTCTGAGTGACCACAACTTAGAAATAGAATTAGGTAGAAGAACAAAGCCCAAAATAGAACTAGAAAATAGACACTGTAATAAATGTAACACTAAAGCATTAGGAGATGAAAAACATTTCCTGCTATTTTGTACTGGCTATATAGAACAAAGAAAAAAACTGTTTGATGAGTGTTCAATAAATATTTACACAATGGATGTGAATTCCATATTTAAAAAGATTATGGAGAATAATATAGCTTTAGCAAAATACTTAAAGAGCACAATTTTTTAAAACAACAGAAAGTAATTAATTTATTTTTATATTTTATTTTACTAACATTTTATTTTTATCTCTTATGTATTGTATGTATTTATGTTCCTTACCATACAAAAACCCTCTGAAGGTTTTTTATTAGTGTAATAAAGTTATTATTAAACAAAACAAGTATATGTAAGCAATACTTAAAGTATGCCATGTTTTGTTTTTGATGTAGTGCACAGTCATAAAGACTCATTTAGTGGATAATAGTATTTTAGGTTTGCAATGTCATACTCCTCCAGATATTTATCAAATTTTATTGAGAGGCGATTAGCTTAAGGAGGGGGCTGTGCAAAATGTTTTTTCTCCTCTTTGTTTTTGTGCTATTCTTTTTCTAGTGTAAAATATTTTTTCTCCAAGATGTAGGAATGTCAAATTTTTTCTGATTATTGATCTCTGCAGGATTTTTTCAATATTATGGAAAGCAATGTACAGTGACTCTACACACTTGGAACTTTCAAATCTGTGTGCAAGCGTAAAACTGATAAACATGTAAATGCTAAACCATTGCATCCATCAATACTGGTTAAACTTTTTTCTTCCCTTAACGTCCATAAATCCTGGTTCTTCAACTTCTTATGTCCCATATATATAGTTTTTTCCTTTTTATAAATTGTCATTATCTGCAAAAAATAATTCAGTTTGTATTAGCTTACAATGACCAGTTTTTAATTAATACACTTTGTAACCAATTTTGGAAACAAATGTTTGTGGTGTCTGTGTATGCTGGCATATTTCTGTCCTCACAAATAGCAATGTCGATAAAATGACATCTTGTGATATGTTAATTTCTCCCCTATGCAACTCAGATATACTTCCAAAAAATGATACCCGGTACATTCTGATTGAAAAAATATAAATATCGAAAAATGCATCTAGACAACAGAATAATATAAAATCAAATTGTTTCCTAACCGAATATATTAAGGGGTTGTGCCATATATACACACAGTTTGTCTTTTGAGAGACGAGGACAGTACATTGCTGTACTTGGGAACCTAATTTCTGAGAACAATAGGGGGATTTAACTTCCTACAAGACAAGAGACAAAAGAATGTTATGTAACAATGCAGCTGCATGATTTTGTCTCTCAAAAATAGGAAGCTGTGTACATACAAAATTATTGAGTCCCTCCACAATGGGAATGCCACCATGAATGTACAACTTCATCGATCCCCTGTACTTTCACAAAATAAATAATTGTATTATAATTATGATCCAATACAATACCATATTTGCTCTAAAATTACACTTGTGGATACTAAATCATGAAAATATTACTTATTTCGACCATTGAAGATCCCTGTAATTTACCTAAGCGCATGTGCTGCTAATAGAGTAATTATAGTAAGTGTAATATTGTTTCTATATTTTTTTCAAAATCAAGAAAATGATATTAAAAATATAAAAACAGTTTAATTTGAAAAATGATATAATGGTATTCAGATGGTTATGATTTAAGCATAGACCTTAGAAAACAGGGACATGCAACTTCTGTCTGAGACAAAAGAAAATCCAGTATCCTATGTGCAATGTGGGTTATAACCTCCCTAGAAGATTTATACATCTAAAACAGTTTTTACTAGTATTCCCATTGGTCAGTGTATAACGAGTGCACTATGCTATATCTGTTCTAAATATGATGAAAAATCCACTTGTTATAATGACACAAATTTTCACAGGTCATTGTTTACTTTTAGCCAGTTTTGTTTCCTTGCAGAGAAAACTTACCATTTTTGTTTCCCTTTCCTGATTTCATAGTGGAATAAAAACTTAATTTTTAATTTCACTCGCATCAATAGAATGGACTTGGCTATTTTGATCAAATTTAATTTTTCTGATTATATTCCAACCACAAAATTGTCTCATTTTGTGTAGCTACACCCTGGCAGCCATATTTGGCTTATGAAACAGGAGTGTGCGCAAGGGCACGTGAGTTGAGTCGGTTGTGGGTAGAAACCCGGAGAGAGATCGAGAAGACAAGTTCACCGTGCGGTAACAATAACTCAACTGTTTATTCACTTCACTCGATTACATGTAAGTTACAATGAAACAACAAACAAACTACTAATAATAACACCGGGATGTGATTGGTTGAAATAACTGTGGGTGTGGCAACAGCAGTGGGTGTCTAATTAGGTCAGACTAACAGTCTCCACATTACTCCCGGCGGCAGAAATAAATACTACATGTACATGCATTGTAGTAACGAACAAATCACTAGAAAATCGAATAAAACATAAAAAATATAAGCGAATAATAGAATAACAACGTTGATGTTCACAAAAAGAATACGAACTAAACAATTTAAAATTAAACGGTAACTAGCACAAATCAAGTCATCAAAATGTTCGATTTAAGAAGTAGGACCTGACCAGTCATTAATCCAATCCCTAATTCTTTGTCGGGCTCTGATGTTCGCCTCACGCCGTGGAGGCCGATTAGAAATAACATTAGCAGTACGTGTGTCATTAGAATCGTTAATATGTCTATTGTTATCAGTGTCCAAGATTTGTATATTATCAGTGTCCAAGCATTGCATATTATCCGTAGAGACTTCAATAGGATATAGTTTCACAATAGGACGATTTGTTTTACCGTTACGCGTTCTGATATTTGCAGCGCGAGTTATACCGTCGTTTCCTGTTATAAGAGACTCGACCACGGCTAAATCCCATAACGTACGTTTCTTGTCTGAATGTACAAGTACAACGTCTCCAGACTTGATCGCGTTTGTTAATTTCCCGGTTTTTTGTCGTTCATGTCGTTCTCGGAGTGCTGATAAATATTCTAACTCCCATTTTTTCCAAAGTCGATCCATAGTTTCACTGAGCTTCGTGGCACGTTTATGGAGAGTTTCCTTTGTTTCGTACGTCGGATCGATGAGTTCCTCCATGTCGATAGTTACATGTGGCAATGTGTTCAACGTACGGCCATGGAGTAAGTGAGCTGGGGTGAGGGGAGTCGCCTCTGCGTCGTCACCATAAACATAAGTTATCGGACGGTTGTTTATTGTTGTTTCTATTTCGCACAATATAGTATTCATTTCATCCATTGTGACGAATGCGCGACGAAGTACTTTCTTTAACGTGTTCTTTGTCATACCAATCATGCGTTCATAGAAACCTCCCCACCAAGGAGCGCGTTTTGGAATGAATGTCCACTGAATGTGATGGTTTGCAAGGAAGGCTTTTACTTGCGGGTCGTTGAACAGATCGTTGATTTCCTTAGCGGCGGATAAGTAGGTCGTGGCGTTGTCGGAAACGATTCGTGTAGGCAGAGATCTGCGCGCCGCAAAACGTCGAAAAGCGCGGAGAAAACTATCGGTTGATAAATCTTGAACCAATTCCAAGTGTATTGCTCTGGTATTAGCACACGTAAAGAGACATATGTAACATTTTCTCTCGCCGCCATTTTCCCGTTTAACGTAAAGTTCACCAGTGAAATCAATGCCACAAACCTGAAAGGGTTCAGATTTCTGGGTGCGATAGTTAGGCAGAGGGGCGGTGATTGGTTTCATGTAAGAACGTCCGGTAACACGTTTGCATATTACACATTTCCGTAGTAACGCCTTGACGGTAGCTCTAATCCTTGTAATCCAGTATGTTTGACGTAATAACGTGACAGTACTTTGTAGTCCGGAATGTAGTGATCTTTCATGGGCATCACGAACTAGTAAATTCGTAAACTGGTGATCAGGAGGTATTAAAATTGGAAACTTAGCATTGTCTCCAATGGGCGCATTGTGTAGACGACCACCACAGCGGATGACGTGTTGTTTATCAATAAATAAACGAAGTTGTCGAATTAAAGGCGAGGCTTTGTTATTTTCAACTTGTAGGAATTCACGTTCTTTTTGATAACGCGTCTTCTGTACATATACTACCCATTTTGATTGTGCCTGCGTGATTTCGTTCGCTGCTAACTCATTCAGATTTCGAGATTGTGCAGGTTTTTTGATGTTATCGACGAACCTTAAAACAAGCGCGGTAATACGATTTAACTTTTGTAAAGAGTTGTATCGATTTATATCAACAATTTGACCAATGCCGGTAGTACTGACAGTGTCCAAACCAGCATTGGTTTGACCGATGATGTCAGTGTTGACTTTGTCAGCGTTTTCAGTAGAATCGTGAAGCTCGATCTGTTCATCAGTTGTACATGTTGGGGTTTTCTTATTCAGAACGTTGTTATGTACGCATTTCGGGCCATGCCACCAAAGTTTAGAATTGTTGAGCTGCTCTGTAGTTATTCCTCTTGTCAAAAGATCGGCGGGGTTTTGAGTTGTTGGAATGTATCGATAGTCCCTGAATGAAAACGATTTAATTTCCTCGATGCGATGTCTGACGAATGCCGGTAATTTAGCTTTGCTGTTAATCCAGCTTAATACAATTTGACTGTCCGAGAAGAGAATTTTCTCCTCAATATGAAGGCGTGCAGATAGTTGGTTTTCAACGAATTTTGTAAGTCTTGTTCCTAACACAGCTGCCATAAGTTCCAGTCGTGGTAGGGTGATGTCTTTCACTGGTGCAACTCGGGATTTGGCCATGACTAGATTTGCCGATGTGTTTGATACAAGATAGACAGATGCACCATACGCTTTAGTGCTGCTGTCCACAAAGCATACGAGTTTATAAGAGTTCGTTTCCTCGGCGTTAGTGTACAGGCGTGGAACGGTGATATTGGATGCATTTCGTAAGTCCGTTTCAATTTTCGACCAAGTGTTCGTTAAATGTGTCGACAGTTCTTTATCCCATTCAAGATTCTCCTTCCATAATGCCTGTATAAATATTTTGGCTTTTACATGAACCGGATTTAATAGTCCGAGTGGATCAAACAAACAATTCGTACGTCTAACAATTTCTCGTTTAGTTATCTTCTCGGTAGGTTGGTGTTCGTACGATTTGTAGCCGATAGTATCTGTATTTGTATTCCACTTCATACCAAGTAATGATGGGTTATTGTCATCGAGTAAAACTCCGTCCTTCCTAGCGATGTCTTGCAATAGAGAACTGTTTGTTGACCACGAACGGAGATTGAACCCAGCGGAAGTAGTCAAATCGTTGGCGTCGTTGTAGTACGAAATAGCATCGACGTCATTCTTTGCACCACTTAGAACGTTGTCGACATATATATTTTCGCGTAGATCCCTGGCGGTGTTAGTGTCAAACATTTGTAGGTGTTTTCGAATAACAGCATTTAAAATGGCGGGGCTGGCGACTGATCCAAAAAGAACAGATGAGAAACGGAAGACAATAAAGTCACTTTCTGTGTCGGTCGGATCCGAAAGCCATAGAAACTTTGTAAATTCTCTGTCCTCTTCATGAAGAGCCACGTGTAAAAATGCTTTCTCCAAATCACTGACCAAGGCTATCGGATGCGTACGGAATCTTAGCAATATACCTGCTAAATCATTAAGTAACATGGGACCCTTATCGAGACAGTCGTTAAGACTCGGAGTTTGACAAGTATTGCAGCTGCAATCATAGACAATCCTAATTGGTGTAGTGGGGGAGTCCTTTTTGACGGCATGGTGAGGAAGGTAGTGCCCTTGATTCGGATTATCGGAGTCCAGTCGTTCAATAAACCCACGGTGTTCTTGCTCCTTTATAATACGGTCGTAAACAGGAAGTAAATCGGATGGAAGCTTACGTACCATATGACGTGTTCGTTTTTCGACGATCCGCCTATTTGTTGGTAATACCGGGTGATTTTCTTTCCAGGGAAGTCGGGCAAAGTATTGTTTGTCGCGTTGTTCGATATTCTGTTCGCAAAACGTTTCGAATTCGTCTGCCTTGTCATCAGTAGAGTCCGTGTTGGCAGGTTCACGAATGCCAATGGTGTCAAAATCCCAGAGTTTAGTTACGGGATCGTCAGTTGGTGAATATGCGTTCACGTGAAAGCTGGTGACGTCAGTTGGGAATGACGCATCACGTGACGTTGGTCCAGAGAGTAGGTAACCCAAACGAGATGAAACAGCGGTCGGCCCGTTGCCTTTGATGGTTTTGTCGCCCACGAATGACCAATAATGATCGGCACCAATCAAAAGAGATATGTTCAAATATTTATGGTTTACAGCAGGATGCGCTAGCTGGAGTCCTTTGATGTGCGGTAAATTCAGTACAGCTGGACAAATATGATTGTTAATTGGATTGCAGATTTCAGGAACAATTAACGTAGATATTGATATATCGGGCCCCCATGTTGTTTTTACCGTCAACGTTACGTAATTGAGCCTTTTCGGCGCAGATTTCTTATTGCCAAAGGTGGAGATTTGGACCGATGTTTGTCCGTCTGGCGTCAGGTGTAAATGTTCGGCTAATTTCTCAGAGATAAACGATCTTGTAGCTCCTTCGTCAAATAGGATTGTTGCGTCGGCCGATGCTTTATCCGAGTAGACTTGAGTAATCGCCGTTTTGAGAAGTACGTTGCCGCTAGTTGATTGAAGGTCGGTTGACACAGAATTAGCGTGGATTTTCTGGCTGTTGGTATTGCTTGAAGTGTCTGGTTTCGATAGTTTTGGCGATTGTTTGAACGCATGATGAATCGTAGTGTGGTGTTTGCTGTCGCATTTCCGACATTTAAAGACAGATTGACAAGATCGCGAAGAGTGTCCTTTGCTTAAACAATTAAAACATAGTCCTTTCGTTTTGATGATCTCGAAGCGTTGCATATGGTCGGTTACGTTCGTGCAATCGAAGGGACGATGTGAATTACTGCAGAAAACACAATCTGGTTTGCGAGTTTTTGTGTTGGTGTGAAGTGCTTGAGCAGAGAACTGTACATTACGCATAGGCGATTCGTTGTAGGCGAAAGACGATACGGAATTGTTAGAGATTTCGCCAGCCTCCATTGCTTCGATCTCCTTACACACAGATTCACGTAGATTTTTAAATGACCAATCGTCGGTTCCATGGTCGCGAGTGATGATTCGACGGAAATTTCCTGGAAGTTTTTCTAGGATGATAGGTATGAGGAAATCTCCGTACGAGTCTTCGCTCTTCCCAAGTGCTTCTAAGCCTCTTCTGTAACTCTCCATGTTGTCGTAGAAAAACTTTAGTGAGGATAAGTCATTAGACGGTTTTGGCAATTCCCAAAGTGCTTTCATATATGCATTTCGTATTTTATGTTTCAGTCCGTAACGTCGTTTTAGTAATTCTAAGGCGTGTTTGTAGTTCTCGTTTGTCAGTTGTAATCCCTCGATTACTTTAGCCGCTTCTCCCTTTACATGTGCTCGTAGGTATTGAAATTTATTTACCTCATCCAACATGTCGTCCTTGTCTATAGCTGCTTCAAACGTGTCGATAAAACTTTGCCAAGAAAGAATATCACCTGAAAATTCTTCGAGATCTAGTTTAGGTAGATTTACAGTTCGTCTTCTGGACGCTGAGTTGTTACTTGTGAACGACGTGCTTGACATTTCAGATGATGTCTGTGTTGTTGGCGTTGTTGGTGTATCGGCGCGTTGGATGAAGTTCCTTATCTCCACGATTCTTTCTTTGATATCAATGACGTAGTTGTCTGCATCAAGAAATAGATTGTCGAACTCTGTTTCGTCGGCTCTTTTGAGAATTTCTTCATCCAATGCTCTGATCTGCTCCAATCTTGATGTAATATCTTCATGCGTTGCGATGAGAACGTCTTTTTCATGTTGCGTCAATGGGTCATCTTTGGACATGATGTCAGTGGCTTTTTGTAACTGTCTCGTCATTTGAGCACGGTGTCCTCTTCTACTTGCAGAATGTTTAACTCGTTCTGCCATGTTTCTATGCGTTGTAGAATTTCCTCCAAAGTACGTTGATCCTGGTCTCGGCACCAAATGTGCGCAAGGGCACGTGAGTTGAGTCGGTTGTGGGTAGAAACCCGGAGAGAGATCGAGAAGACAAGTTCACCGTGCGGTAACAATAACTCAACTGTTTATTCACTTCACTCGATTACATGTAAGTTACAATGAAACAACAAACAAACTACTAATAATAACACCGGGATGTGATTGGTTGAAATAACTGTGGGTGTGGCAACAGCAGTGGGTGTCTAATTAGGTCAGACTAACAGTCTCCACAAGGAGAGGATGTAACAGTGGTGTTGACATAGATTTATTATCAGTTTCTCTAAGGTGTTAATTTGGTAGAGGATTATAACTAAGCTTACTTGAAAGGGATACCCATGGTAGCATGCCCCTGTTCCCGTTATATAGACTAAATATTTTTTTGTCCAAGTTGAGCCAGAGTACCCATGATCAATTTGATGGACCCAGAAACGCCCAGGACTTTTACTGACTGCATATTACACCTTCATTATAATTTGTTTAATTTTCACCCATTTGCCCCCTGGATCTTCAATAGTAGTGTTCATGCTACACAATGTATGGGCTAAGATTTAAGCTAATCTCGTATGTTTGAGTTCATGCACAGAAGGAAACGATGGTTAGCACTGGGTAAGGAACGCCCAAACTTATTAAGAATAGGCAAAAGCTGCAGGAATTTTAATTATGATTGCTCAGTTAGAGTAACTAGGAAGGTTAGTTCTACAGCTATAAAACAATACCAAAGCAAATTCAGAAAGTGCAAATTGCAGAATAACAGGAAGTAGCACAGAGTCTCATCATCAGTTCATTTTTTTCTTGAGTAAATTTCTCTATAAGTGTTAACGTTGATTGTCATGCAGGAAATGGCACAACGAAATAAAAAGTTATGAATATAGTAGTAAATCTCCTAAATGAACATTGAATACAATGGTTTTTTTAGCCGAGCTAAGCGCTCATGCATGTTTTGTTTTGCCTGTGCTAAGGCTCTGGACTGACCAGATTTACTCTGTACTTAGTATTTCTTAGCCTGTGTTCATGCAATTTTTTTCTAGCACAGGCTAAGGTATTGGACCTCTTAGCCTTTGCTGAAGAGCTCTGCGTGAATACTACTAATAAGTGTCTTCTGTTTATTCCTTCCTTAGGCGCATACATTTAGGTTCACTTCCCTTTTATATTGATCTCTACAACTCATTCAAATCAAATTAGGCTCAAAGATGGGCAAAAAATATTAGATTTAATTGAAATTTAGTTTAAATCCACGCTAAATTAAAAGTTATTTTTGAGTATGGGAGTTTTTTTTGTGCGCAAAGAAAATGAACTGTTGCACACTGTGGGCATATATCATCTTATACTAGTTTACAGGAAAAAGGGATTCTGTATGGTATTTGACATTATGGGCATAATATATATAGTTCATACATGGTTACTAAATTAGATTTCTCAATGTTCAGTACACTATTGTTGGTATTGTCTGAAGAGAAAAAAAAAAACAATATACATAATCTTTGAAAATAAAAAAAAAAAAACATTTTGCAGTCAGTTAAATTATATTAATAATTTGAAAACATTGCCATGAATGGAAACAAATTTACGTTGATGTTTTTTGCAGATTTCAGGAGTTGGAAATAACCTTTGTTTATACTTTTCTTTAACAAACATAGGAGCTAATCCTCATTAACACCTACTTGAGCTTGTTGTTTGACAATTATGAATGATAATGAAACAGTACTTACACAGTGAGCCATGACTGAACAAAAAATTGCACATTTATTTTCCAAAAAATAGGTATGATAGTACATAAAGCAAATGCCACAGTGTTTTTTAATTTATATAATTTTTGAAAAACAAAAACTAAAGCCCCAAAAGACTATCCTGCTACATAAACAGCAACAAAAGTATCTAATATTGTATTGAAGTCATTGTAAAATAATTACAAATTCATACCTTGATGTGCCAGTTGCAGTACAGCAATCGTCCTATGATTCAACACCATCTAAATACTCTGCAGGTTATGTAGTCCACCAGCAGTCACTGGCATCAGCGTTACGATAAAATTTCACTGGGGATCGAGGCATTATTCGCGAAATTTCATTTAAGTGTACTTGCAAGCGCCAGTAAAACTTGGAAAAATAAATTCCCACATGTATATTGACTCACACGAGGTAGAAGGTTTTTTTCTGGGCCATTATATTAGTGACATGAACAAAAATACTGGTCATGTTATGTATGTAATGAAAAATAAAATGACCATTATACTGCCCATCAAAAAAAAAATGTCATCAACTCCATCATTTAAAAAGCAATTGTAATTATTCTGACCAGTATAAAAAACATGGGTCATTAAAACCACCATTTTAAAAACACTGGTAAATATTTTGGCCACTTAAAAAAATCTGGTCAATATTCTGGCCATTAAGATAATAGTGGCCATTATAATGGCCAGAAGTGACTTTTCAAAGGGGTCTGAGGGGTGTAAAAACAGTGTTAAAGTGAAATGAAAAATTATTATAACCTCCTCACTAACCTAAAAGCACAAATAAATATTCAAAAGTTTTGAAAATTAAAACTTTCCGAAACGCGACGGAATTTCCGAAAGTAATCCTGACGCTGTTTAGGGCAATCCTAGCGGAGCGGATCGCCAATAATAAATAATTTAATATTTAATTTTTGTTAGTGTATCTTTAATTTTGTTTATTAAAATATGTACACATTATATGTAATTGGGGTGGGAATTGCCAAGCCAATTTATAAAATTATAAACAAATATTTTCGTAAATAACACTGACTGTGAAATACGCCCTTGAGAAGTGTTACTGACCGAATATTTTATATTGCAATTTCTTTTAATTTAATTAGTTGTATTGCAATGCATTAGTAATAATGTATATATATATATACATTTCTTTATTTCATTGTTGAGACTGAGTTATATATGTATTACGTACTAGATTATCTATATTGGAAAACGGTTATGGGGACTATTAATTTTCATAAACAATATTCAACTATCCTTTGCAATAAGATCATAATGATAATGTTTCTTGGTTTTTGAAACTATTATCATTATCATTATTTTGGAACTCCTGTCAGAGCAACTGCACAAATCATAAGGGCAAATTAATAGCTTCTAAGGATGGTATTCCCACAATAGCGCAAGTTGTTAAAGAAACATAAAACTTTAATTCTCAACAACGATGAAAGGACCAGTTACTGTGACAAAGCCCTACTCCCCGCGAGACCCGCCCAATACGAAACCCACTTACCGCGAAAGCCACTTACCGCGAAGCTACTAGTATGCATAACAAGCCGGTAGGCTGGTTGGCGATCCGCTCCGCTCAAAAACAAGCAACATGTTTTTTGGCTGTTTCCATGGTGACATAAACGTGAAGCTGACGTCGGTTTATAACTAATACGAAGTTCGCAAACACCATTCAGTCTTTAGAAGTCACTTAGTTTAGTACTAGGACCACAGTTACTCTCTCCTAGTAGAGTGACTGTGCTAGGACGTATTCTGCTGTTACATTTATTATTTCCAACCGTTTTGCGATAGCATTTTTTAGAATGAAGCGTTTCCCGGAAATGCTGGAAAGCGAAATAATGAAATAACGAAATGGTAAATATTTACCTAAATTGCAGTGTGTTGACCTTCATAACAATATACTTCATAATGCAAAACACTAGTCACAGTGAGTAATTTAAATATACGACTCCTAATCGAAAAATATGACCACAGTCCAGAATTTCAGACGGATATTAAGAAACCTGAGAGCATATCAAAAGCATTTACTCTAAAATATAAAAAAGAACTGCAGTCAAAAGTCAAGAATGCCAGCAAATAAAGGACTCTGTCCCACAATCCTTTGTGCGCGTTATTACGGACACGCGCAAAAAACTGTACCACGCTTGTCAAATCTGGGTCAAATATACAGTACGCTACTATCTTGCCACAGATTGTTTAGTAGTGGAGTGTTCGGTGACCATTGAATTAGCCCGTGATTCATATTTTATGTGTATTAATTTATTCATCAATTTTCGTGACTGACAGTACTGCCCAAATTTTAGTCAAAAAACGCAACTGGTGAAATGGAAGAGCATCGCCAGGCGATGGACACATGGCTCTTAGGCAACCACCGCATAGAGGTCAAAATACGCGTTCTATTTTTACGCGATAAATTTGGCTCTTCCCTTTCGCCCCCTCCGGAATGTTCTACTTTTGCAGCCTAATAGCAGGTTTTTCGAAAAACGTCTAAAAACACAAGAATTAGTAGAAATGTTCCTGTTTTGGGCGGATTATTGATAGAGAATGTCTTTATTACAAAAATGCTGAAAAACCGTGAGTTGTTGCCTTAGTTATTTTTTTATTGGCGAAAAACTTCGAACTCGGCAAATTTGGTTGCACAACTTCCCTTTATCATATACACCCAGCGACACCGACACCGATGCCAGCTGACTGTGTACAAAACTGGTAGGAGGTAATACATTTGGGGCGAAAGTATTCAAAAATCATTTTTTGGATGTTGCAATGGCAGTGGTGGGCCAGGATTTTTTTTCCAATTAGTGGCGGCACGACCTACCTGTGAAGTATGAACAAAACCAGCCGAGCCGTTGCTGGTGAAAAGTTACCCCAACTTTGGGGTCAAATTTCTCGGTAATGAAAACAGATATCAAAAATTCAAATGGTAACTTTGTGCCCACACTCAAGCTGAGTAGAATGAGCTATGTTTGAAGTATTTTATCCCAAATTTGTAGGAGGAGATACATTTGGCGCGAAGCTATCCAAAAATCAGTTTTTTGGCTGTTGCTATGGCAACGGTGGGCCAAACAAATTTTCCAGATTTTTCCTTATAACTAGGGTTAAGGTGTGACCTACCTGCCAAGTTTGAACGAAATCGGCCAAGCCAAAAAAATCACAGAAGAAATAATACGTGAACACTGGAACACTGGAAATGTACACACACACACACACACACAAAACGACAAAAGTGATTATAAGGGCAATCCTAGCGGAGCGGATCGCCAACATACGCCAAGCATGGTCACATCTCCAATAAACAATCGCCCAAGGCGACTAAATTGGGCTTTTAATAATTTGCCATTTTACAAAATTTTACCATTTTTACATCCTCTCAAAATGGTCCTACGTATTTTCTTGGAAGGTCCCATGATTCGCCGCAATTTCATGGCAACCCCGAAAGCAATTTTTGAACACAGGGATATGCAGTCAATATTAGCAAGCAATATTTTTTTGATGGAAAGATATAAAATACAGTATATTGCTTATCGTTCTGGAAGATGCGAAACATTTCAATGAATTCAAGTTTGCAGCGGTATCGGTAGTCATATTCTTATGTTATCAGTTGGAAAAAAAATATATTAAATTATGAGTTAATTGTTGTTACATTATCGGTTGCTTTTTTTGTTACATTATTGGTTGCGATTTGTTACATTATCGGTTTTTATTACAATACAATATCCTTCACTCAGTATCTTTATTAGTGACGTTTTAGCTCCCTTGTCATATCGTGACAACACTCTACTAAATCACAGAGATGTCCTTCAACCGGAGTTGATGAAACAACTACTTGTGTAAAATCAACGTGATAACGTTAACGTTTACAACCAACTCTGCCGACATTCCAACCAACCATTCTTGACCCAGCACACCTATCCCGTCACTGTCACTATCACTATCACCAAACATTTTTTCCGGCAAACAAACAACTTTTCCGACTTACGACCAGCCGATACATATTTCACCTTTTCCATGTTTTCTAATTCCCAATTACAATTTTTACCTCTACCAATCAATTTTATCAATTTTTTTTCCGACTTCCCATCACACTTTTACAACTTTGCAATGAACGCGCCCAACTTTTACGGGTTTCGAACAAATTTTTTTGGTTATAAATTAAACCTTTACAACCAGGCGTTGTTGATTTCCCAACCAACTTCTTTGTTCCCTCGCAAAATGTAACTACCTTCCAACCAACGTATCTCAACAACCTTCGTCAACTTTCCAACATGTCCAACTTCCCATCCAACTTAAACATAATCTCAGTAAATTTGAACGACTTTTCAACCAACATTCTTGATTGCCAACATTTGCTTGTGCCTTTCCAAGTCAAGTTTGCAACTTACTAACCAACTTTAATGATTTTGCACTGTTTCGTCTTTCCACGCAACCAACATTTGCGACTTCACAAACAAATTTAGGTACTTTTTAGTCCCCATTCGGACGAAGTCCGAAAACGGGGACTTATAATTCGGTCTCCGTCCGTCCGTCCGTGCGTCCGTCCGGAGTCATATCTCAAAATCCCTTGGATCGATTCAGTTCATTCTTTGCATGTGCCTAGTACCTCATGTGGGACATATGCACATGCAGTGGTTTAGCGATTCGATTCAAAATGGCCGACTGGCAGCCATCTTGTTTTTTGGAAATGTCGTATTTTGGACGTGCTTTGTCAGTTTTCATTCAAATTTGGCACATACTTTATACATGTTAGGATACATGTCCATGACAATTTGTTTCAAAAAGGATGGCCGATTGACAGCCATCTGACTTTTTGGCCTTACTACTATATTTCCACAATTTATGTACCATTTTCATTCGTATTTGGCACATACATCATACATGTCAGTTTGTTTCATAATCAGGTCAAAGATGGCCGAATAACGGCTGTTTTTATTTTTGACTATATTACTACTACACGGAACACATGTTTTGATGTAAATAAACAATCTGTTATATACGCCACTTGGGACTCAAGTTTCAAGGACACGCTCGTGACAACCCCTCCGCTTTAATATGACGAGCACAAAGAGAACTTTCAAAAATTTAACGGGGACTGTGTCATTTTCAATGACTTGTTTTACTAAGGTTTTTAACTTTTAAAACTAACTTTCCAGAAAAACTGAATCCGACGCCCAAAGATGCGACAACAGTGATATCAAGTATGGGAAAACGGTGTCAATCTACGGTCTGACACACAAGATTAACGACACTTAGCCCTGCGCTAAACGTTTTCGCACACTTCAATAGTCCGTGCTAAGGGTCTGGACCGCGTCTTAAAATCGGATCAGATTTTACCCGTACTTAGCTAGACTGTCGACAGTTCTCGGGCCTAATAAAGAGTCACTTATTTTCAAACGTCGTAGGCGTGTTAACGAAATGCCGCTTTTATTGTATTGTATTGTATATTTTATTTTACCATAAAGTAAATACAATAGGGTACTTGCTAAATACATAATGCTTTATCATTATAAACTAGTCAAATTATCAGAAATATTCTTACAATATTGAAATGTAATGTATATAAGAATACTTAAAACTGATCAAAAATAAGTCATAAAAGTCATGAGAGTGACAATTGTTACATAAGTCAATACTGGGTTATTTATTTGAAAAAGCCTTCGGCATTTCGTTAAAAGGCCTACGGAGTTTGAAAATAAGTGACTCTATATTAGGCCCGAGAACTGTCGACAGTCTAGTACCTAGCATTCCTTAGCCCGTGCTAATCGTTCACGCACGTTTTCTTTGACCTCTTAGCCCATGCTAAGGAGCTGTACGTGAACGCAACTAATGGTATTTGACCTTAGTTGTTGAAATCAGTAACATACTAGTAGTATGTTGGGTTCATATTAGTTAAAGTTTGTGACAAATTGTTTCGTGAAGTTTAATTTTCTGTTTTTTTCTGTTTGATTTTCATTCTGGCATTGTGGTAAATTCATATTTCTCTTCTGTAGTTTAGTGTGATTTGGGCTTGCTAAAATCGATTTTGTAAATCACCCTGAGCTTGGAGCCTTGTATTTTACCATTGTCGTTTCGTATTAAATGCAAACTGTTCATCTTACAAGCGTGTGGTGTGTTGAATTGTATATATACGTGCTACACAAATGTCGTTCTATTATTGAGTATTCTGTTCAATATGGGATTCATAGTGACGTACACAATACGTGTGAAATACATTGTTTGTTTACAGGAAATTCCAACACGCACTTTAATTTTCAACGTTTCAATCTGATTGTATGCAGAGTATATTGACGTATGAACAATTCCACTTCCGGTCCGGTTAGACTTAAAATACAACACGAATATTCACTTTGGTAATATAATTTTTGGTATGTGTTGGTTCTTGGATATTTAAACTTCGTCGTCCTGTACTTCATTTAGTAATTCAAACTTCCCAGATTGCGTAAAAACGTAGAATTTAGCGATTTCATAAACACGGGTTGTAACCTCGCTTCCCAAAAAAGTAAAATATGATTGGGTCGCAGTCACCGTAGCTATCACCGCGGTAAGTAGTCTCTCACCTCTTGGTTATAATTGTCGTCCAAATAAATAAGCCTCTAATAAATAAGCTATATTACCTCTGGGCTAAATCAATGATATATCACCCAAAAAAGAATGATTGGGCGAAAATTGTTTTTGTTTTTTTAACCCCGACATTTTTCACTCGGAAAGCCATTCACGCTAAATTGTGATTCCCTGGGCGCCTCTAATAACCTATCTAAGCGCTGGGCTGAATCATTCATATCCCTTAATAAACATGAAAGAATGGATGAAAATTCGTCGTGATATTGCATTACATTGTGTTTTTGTCATGCTATAGCGTTTTTAGAGTCCCTAAATTTTGATTTTGTTTCAAAGACTGCAGTCGCACGGAGATAACCAGAACGTTGAAAACTTCGTCGAGAAATTCACGTGCAATAAGTTACGTTTTCGGATTCCCTCAAATGTGTTTTGACCTTTGTCACCTTTTCCTACATCAGAGTGAATTATAGCATTAATATTTGTTCCAGGGTATCTTCGCTGGTATTTTCGCTCAGAAACACATGGACCATAAGACTTGATTTCCAAGGACGCAGTTCGTTGTATGCCCAGAAACATAGCAACGTTGTTATTTTGGTGAATATATAGAACATGTCCTATTCAAATAAAGGATTTTGATATGCCAATCGAACAACTGCGCACTGGAACGTCTCCAGTATAAAAAGTCCTCTAGTCTCAAAATGAACTTGTTCAACACGTCTTTAATGTAATCACAGTGTTGAGGGACTGTGATATAATCGATAATGTTGACGTCGCCGTACGTAAAAAACACACTCTCGAACTTGACAACATTCTTTTTTTTTTGTATTTAAAACAAACATTTTATTTGGATCTTCGTAAAGAAAAATACACATCTCATGCTCCTGCTTTGTACAATAAATTTATGCAAAATAAAATCCACAAATTATGAAGCGACCTGGACATTTTTTTTCAGAAAATTCCCCCATTTCTTAATATGAGTATTTAGCTTATTTCTTCTAACAGCTACATGTACATTATACTCAATTTCTTGGAAATACTGTACATATTTGTTGTAAGCAATAAAATCTGGATTCTGATTATTATACTTACACGAATATATGAAACGTTTTGCAAACAAAATAAGGAAATTTGCTAAGCATGTATAAGATTCATCCCCAAGTAGTATCTGTTGTGCATCCGGAGATGCATGAAGACCTAGATTTCTACCCCAAAGCATATAAAAAGTTTCCCAAATGTCTAAAACAATTTCACATTGGCAGAATAGGTGTAACAGTGTCTCACCATGGGAAGAACAAAAGGTACATCGGTCAGAATCAGCCCTGGGTGGTGTTATCTTATGTAACACAGTATTTGTGATAAGGATGTTGTAAATTATTTTGAACTGAAATTCTTTAAGCCGCGTGTCTATAGTTATCAGAAGAGGTAGTTGATACACAGACTGCCAGCTTAGTAAATTAGATATATTTAGTAACACTGTGAAGAATGTCTCAGAACGAGGGGAAATAAATTTATAGTCCACTATACTTTGACTAACATTCCTAGTTGTGCACACCCAATCAAGCCAAACCATTTCAATATACAATATTTAGGAACCCCTCTCTCCAAAACATCCTGACATGACAATAGCAGACCGGTGTCGCTGTACATTTGTTTGACGCAAAAAAGTACTGTATTACAAAATTCCTGTATAAAAACAGATTTTCCACCCATCAGAATGTTTTTGTTATTCCATATAAGTTGATCACAAATTTCAGTGATTTCTGCTGGACCTATATCCGAAACAAGTTTTGTCCACATATTCAACATGGTCCTAAGATACCCAGGGAGTCTAACTGGCAAATATTTGGAATCAAAGTTACATTTCAATAAAAAGGTCATGCCACCCACATGTTTAAGTTTTCTTGTAAGAAACACCTTCCATGGATGCATCACTGTTTCGTCACATAGCCTTCTCAGCCAATTTATTCTCTGAGCTGCATAAATAGCATGAACATCAGGCATTGAAAGCCCCCCACCCCCTCTTTTCAAAACTACCTATAATTGTATTTCTGGCAATCCGGTCCGGACCCCTCCACAGAAATTTAAATAACAATGCATTTATCTCTTTGAGATTATTTGATGGTACATCAATAAGGTTCATGATATATTGAATTCTGGACATTACCATAGTTTTAATGATTAGTATCTTCCCTAATAAGGTCAGATCTATGGATTTCCAAAAGTTGAGACTCTTTTTCATATTTTCTATTACATTGGCTAGATTGAGCTTCAAGGATGCATCCATTTCATGTGAAAAATATACACCAACAATCTTAATTAGCTGAGTTGGCCATCTGACAGGGAGTGGTTTTGACATGTTGTTCTTACATTTTCCTAACCACAAAGCTTCACTTTTATCCATGTTAATCTTTAGACCTGATGAAAGTGAAAATGTTTCAATCAAATCTAGTAACTTTCTTGCTGACTCAACATCCTGAACCAGACATGTTAAGTCATCCACAAAAGCCACATATTTCACTTCAGTTTCTGCAGTATTTTAAGTGCTACAATAAAAAGCATGGGTGAAATACAGTCCCCCTGTCTCACTCCCCTGTGTAAATCAAAATAACCTGTGCTACTACTTTTGTTCATAATATAACTCATAATATTAGAATACAGAGTTTTTATCTACTTAATAAAGTTTTCACCAAAGCTAAAAGCTTCCAAAGATCTAAACAAGAAGTCCCATTCCAGAGAATCAAAAGCCTTCTCAAAATCAACAGTTAAAAGAATTCCTAGTAAATTACATTCATCTGTGTAGTCCATTACACCATCAATGAGTCGCACAACGTCCCCAATATTCCTATTTTTGACAAATGCAGATTGTGTCTTATGAATTATAAATGGTAACACTTTTTCCATGCGTTTTGCAAAGCATTTGGTGCCAATTTCATAATCAACATTTAGCAATGATATTGGTCTCCAATTTTTTATAAACTATCTATCTTTACCCTTTTTTTCTAGCAATGTTATCACGCCCTGTCTCTGAGATGGTGAAAATTCACCCTTCTCTAAGGCAAAATTAAGGGAATTGATAACATATGTACCAATCAATGGCCAAAATTCTTTATAAAAATCTGAAGAAAGACCATCATTGCCAGGACATTTATTTGATGCAAATGACTTCAGTGCTACATATGCCTCATCCAGGGTAATGAGACCCTCACAGATATCTGATTGCTCTGTTGTTAATTTGGGGATATTAGGATTCTTAAGAAAATCTTTATTTATTATTGCTTCCAATAATGTTATTGATCTGCGATTTCTTTTGATTACGTTTTTCAAGCTGCAAAAAATATTTATTGTTTTTCTCACCCAACTCGTACCAATTTGAACGTGACCTAATAATACATCCTTCTGTAGCATAATTATGCTCGTGTTGCAATGCATCCCTGACACTCTCAATTTTTTGGGCATCTACAGTTGTTGGATCAACAATGAGATTCAATTCACTTAGCTCTTTTTCTAGTTGGGCTGCCTTGGACTTGCGTTCTTTTGCTTTTCTCTTACTGAACTCAATTGATGCTTGTTTGATCTTGTATTTGATCCAATCCCATTTCACTCCATCGTCTGTCAGATCACTACCTTCAGTTACCCAAGTATTAAATTTATCATTGATTAATTCAACATATTTAGTATCATGTAAGGAACTTTTATTTATTTTCCAATATGATGGTCCCCTCTTAGTTTCATCCCAAGATAATTCCAAAATTATTGCTGCATGATCTGAGAATGCACAAGATTCAATACCTGTATTATGGGTATCTGCTTGTAATGTGTCACTGATTTAAAAAAAAGTATATCCTACTTTGAATAGTTTCTGGGTGAAAATGTTTCCATGTATATTCTTGCTTTTTTAAGTTCATTACTCTCCATGCATCGATCAAATCGAAAGCCTCAATTGTTTCACACGAGTTCAATGGATTTAGTCCAAGGTTTAGGATTCCCACCCCTTCTATCTAATTGAGTGTCCAGAGCAACTTTGTGGTCACCACCCCATACAATATGTGCATCCTGATCAGAAGCAAACGGCCGAAGCTTTTCAATTATTTTTTAAAGAAAGTTCACATGATTTGTTTGGTTATTGGGTGCGTACGAATGTTTCTCTGCTACATGAGCATCAATAATCAAATATCTGCCCTCTGCATGTCATAATCACTATTTCTAAATATTGTTAGAACCCCTCTACTGCTGTTAGTCCCATGCGAGAACACTATGTTACCATTTATTTGTCTATCCCAATATTTTGTACATCTATTACTACTATGTGTCCCTTGTAACATTATAATATCTGCCTTAGTATCAGCTAGCCATCTAAATACCATCTTCCTTTTCTTGTAGTTACTAAGTCCCCTCACATTTAGTGACAATATTTTCAAGTTAGACATTGATAGATTGTATTTCTTTGTATTAAGAATAAGCAGGTTTTAAAAAGGTTTTGTGATCCAGAATATGTGTATTTTTTTAAAACACAACATGGGGGTGACTTTAACCTCCATGCTAACAAGAACCCAAACAACTAACCAAAAGACAAAGGAAAAACACCCCCCGCAATAGGCAAGTCCTTACCATAATAAGGACTAGCAATACCCCACAGAGGCATAACCAACAAACCCATAAACATTATATAATGCTATCCAAACAGAACAATGTCACCATTAGCCCCAGACAAAACTTATCCCCTCAGGGTAAACATCTACTTTGCTTTAACCCAGCTAATATCAAAAAACAAGCATACATAATCTAATGTTACCTGTCCCGTGAACATTGATTGATAATTGGTTCTATAGTTTGTTCTTAGAGGGTCACCACGATAGCCAAACGTATGAAAAATATAGTTCATTAAATTTATGACGAAAACAGAGGGATTCTGCTAGCAGTTGTGACAAAGGCAGATAATATATATATATGCATTAAGGTGCAGGATTGTGTAATAGCCAATTTATAAAGTTTAGATTCAAATCTAGAAAGCTAATTTAGAATTATCTAAATCTAGATTACGATTTAGAAACCGATCTAAATTATAAACTACGACGCTATTTAGAAGATAAGAGGAACATGAGATATAACATTTGCTTACTTTCCCAAAGTACTAGATGTTTATGTTGGGGAAATTAATCTGTTCAAGACAATGCGCGCATTTAATCTGTGGTGTTATAATCCCCTCTATGCATTACTGATTGCTATCAAGCATATTTTTAACAAGACCCACATGTATCTGCTGTCCTAGCTCTAAATGATATTTAGATTGTCTAAATATCGCGATATATTGCGGCATTAGCGTCCCGAGATATTTTTAACAAGACCCCCGTTTACATGTAGCTTTCTGTTGTAGCTCTAGATGATATTATTATTATTATTATTATTATAAATTATTATTATTATATTTCCTTTGTAGTGCTTGTGTAACATCCTGTTGGGCGCTAGAGGGAAAACGTTATGTTGATAGTACTCTTCTTAGTATGTGGGCCGTTCCAAGAATGCAGATCTTTTGGAGTTCCAAGATGTTAATATCTCCCAGAATTTTGCTGGTGTATATTTCCAGGCCCTTCTTTATGTACCCTAGTGCCCCGATCACTACTGGCACTGTTCTAGTTGTCAAAACCCACATTTAGTTGATTTCAATTTCAAGGTCTTTGTACAACTTTTCAGCCAGTTTCACAGATGTGTTTCTATCCGATGGTACTGTCATGTCAATTAGGATGCATTATAGGGAAATGTATTACTACTTTTTTCTGGGTTACTGTGTTAAATCCACTGGGCAACTCTATGCTCTGTTACTATGGATACGGAATATTTCACGCAGTGGTCGTGTCTAACTTTTCTTCCTCGGTTGTTTAATATAAGCCCCTTACTGTATTATAACTCTAGAGAAGTAAAAATAGACGAAAATAAAATGTTCTGAGTTTTGTTCGGAAAATATTTTAAAACTTTTAGAATCCCTCTTTACGTTGACTGGATAGTTCATTTCACCTATGTCAATAATGGAACAGTCCGGATTACCAAGGATAAGCAGTAAAAGTACAAAGGAATTCATGCGTGACTGGTTGAGGGATATAAATGAGACTTGTGGCCTCTGGACTATTCCTCGGGCTACCCATGGGCTACCTTACAAAGTAGATGTAAATCGGCTAGTTTACAACTTGGATACAACGTGAATATCTAGAGTTAATCAACCTTTGCGGACCACCGTGCGGACACTCTAAATATATTGGAGTCTCAGCCTTGGATAGTCTTCCAGTCACTTATGGACGATAGTAGAAATCACTTGTAGGCTGTTCTGGTTTGGGGAACAACCTTGACTCAGAAACGGTTTTCACGATGAATCCTACCACAACTCTTTACTTCTTTGGAATACTGCTGCTTTTCACTGATTTCAGCCAAGGGACTGCCAATAGTAAGTACCTCTAGTATAATGCGGGCGGGGGTGGCCAGGGCAGGGGTGGCGTTATTTTTCCAATTCAATCAATCAATGGAGTCGCATCAAAGTTTAAATAGTTGACAAGATCATGCACATGTTTACAAAAGTTCACTGATGCGACAAGTGATTAAATTGTCACTAAATGATCACTGTCAATAGAACATTATACTCTTCAAAGGAATGAACCAATAGATTTTTAGAGCAGGGTGGGTGGGTATATGGGTATATAAAAATACCGGTGTAAACAAAGATGCATGGGGTCACCAGAGTAGCGTTCATGCACAGCTCCTTAGCACGGGGCTAAGAGGTCAAATAAGAGATGCTAAGAAAATGTGTGAATCTCTTAGCTAAGAAATGCTAAGTACAAATTAAATCTGGCCTGTTTTTAAGACTCGATCCAGACTCTTAGCACAGACTAGAACTAACATGTATATTTTCTAGTAGTTACTGTACTTGTAATCATAGTTAAAAAGAATGAACATTTTTGTATACTGTAAAATACTTTATTTTCGCTTCGAATTAATATTCACTAATGATTCAGTGAAAATAAAATCCAGTGAATATACCTTTTTTCCAATATTTTACATTCAACTCATCAAAAATCAGTGAAAATAAATTCCATACAAAACACCCAAAATGTCTTTGCAGCGAAAATTAATTCTAGCTAAAATATTGTTTGGGCATTCATTAGCCTGTGCTAACCACTGTTTCCTTCTGTGCATGAACATAATTGGGACTATCCGATATGCAAACATATGAGATTAGCTTAAATCTTAGCCCATACTTCACATAGCTAGCGTAAACTCTACTCATTTATACTACGTTCACGTTACAGGATCTCATGATGTGCCGAAATTTTTAATCCTTTGTGTTTGCAGAGGGATTACAGCAGTTGCGTTCTTTTTATTCGGGACCCACTTAGGACCTACTCAGCTTGTGCCGAAATCACACCCTGATTCGTTGATCTGTTATTTGGCCCAAACATTAAAAACGATTTCCATACGATGATAATAATAATAATAATAATAATAACTTTATTACACTACTATGCCATCAGAGGGCGCAGTATGGTAAATAAAATACAAATCATAAGAAAAAATACAGTAGCTAGACTATAAGATAAAATTTAAAATAAAAGATGTTAAAAGCTTAATAGGAAAAACAAATTAAGGATAGTTACAGGATTCTCCCAATGTAGAGGTGATAGCTATCATATACCTGATTTCTGTTTTGCCTTATTTAGAAACTTTGCCAGGGGTATGAAGCACGTCATTATTTTAATGAAATTATCTGTTTTATTTAGTTTATTTTTAATTCCTATTTCCTGAAACAGCTCCCCTCTTTCTTTATTGAGAAATTTACAATCTAGGATAAAATGTTGTTCGTCCTCAACTGAATTTGTATTAAATTTTTTACAAAATCGCTCATCCGCAGGAATTTTTGGTCGTTGTTGTCTGCCTCTTTCAATTTCTAAATTATGATCACTAAGCCTAAATTTACTCACAATTTCCGAAGGCTGAAGTTTGTTATTTCGGTCAGGTAAGTTTCTATTTTCAAAAACGATTTAAACAATTTATATGTTCTCATTTTATTGCCATGTTTACCATTTTTGCTGTGAGGAGAATTTAAGCTTTCTTTCCATAATTTTTCATAATCTTTTGTGAGTTTTATTTTAACAACATTTGAGATTTGATCAATGTTATTTACTTTATGGTTTAATTTTATTGTTTCAAAGTCATTGTGGCCCATTATATTTTCAATATGTTTTATCCAACTAGAATTATTCTTAACTGCTTCATCGAGAGCACATTTAAGTATATGGTTATCAGGTAGGGTATTTAGCCTGAACCAATATTTAGTTGCCAATGTTGACGCCTTAATTCTTATTGGCGTTCTGCCAAGTTCTCCTTTAATACCGATTACTGATGTAGTTTTACTTACACCAAGTATGAAACGATAAAATTGATTACAGGTGTGTTCAAGATCATTGTCATCTTTTAATAAATCACATGCCCAGATTTCTGCCCCGTACATTAAAATTGGTGAGATTAGTTGGTCAAATAACTTTAAACACAGTGAAGGGGACACCATTCAATAATTGCTATATTGAAATTATATCCATTTGTTGTTATGGTATTTATTGCAAGTCATCGTGCACATGAACGGCAAAGAAGATTCAAAAAAAAATTATTTTTTCACGTCAATGTAGCATTGCAAGAAAATAGCGGTTGCAGCAGCACATAAATATGCGTCACTGACGACGGTTTGCATTCATTTCATTCATTACTACAGCATTAGACCATATACTAGTATATTTGCATTTCCGGTCATCGTCATTTCATACTAGTATGAATCAGCATAAGTTCTCTTAAATTTACCACAGAGGGTGTGATTTCAGCTTGTGCTGAGAGTTCAGGCAGCAAATATCCCAAGCCCGAGATTAATTTTTATTTGGCACGTGCTGACTCGGTCCCGACCGTTCACACACAAGTTTCGGCATGTGCTGAGATCTCTAACATGACTGCCACTATTATTTTCTAGGAATGTTGATTAGATTTAATGTAGCATTTTGGAATCTCATTCATTTATTGGTTTCTATAGTAACAACCTCCTTCATAATTTATACCTCAAATTTGTGCCTTTAGGATGAAAACTTGTAACTGACAGTTACTTTTAATGTCTTTAACAGTGGCCGATTTAGAGGGGGTGCAGGGAGCAGCCCCTCTCATAAATCCATCACTACTCATACACATATATCCCACAATGCAATGCATCAGTCTCATCAGTGTAAAAGCGACCCCCCTGAATTGAATATTTAGTATCTGCCCCTGTTTAGTTACTTTTTTGCATAATATTTGGCCATTTTTTCAAAATATTCACTACTGCCCATTGATTGAAACACCAAATAGGATATGAGGATGGGGACAGAACAGGTAAGCTATACACTGTCTTCACAGTGGTCTTTAATTTGTTATATTATGGCCGCACTCAGATGTTTGGTGGCTATGGTTACAACATTCCTGATGATTTTTGTAAAGTCTGGCCTAGCCCTGACAGTTGTGGAATATAGAAGGTGTTATTATCACTTGTGATGTGATATATCCAGCTACTGTATTAAGCGATTTGAGTGAATGAAAATACAGCATGAATACACTGCATTAGAGTCAAAATGATAATTGCACTATATAATTTACGTCTCCAATTATGTATAAGATAGTTCTTTGTCACCTTTCACAAAGCAATTAAATAGGAAATTATGTCTTTCTATTTCTGCTGATCAATGTCCCTGTCTCAAAACTGCGACTTCATGTGATTTGAAAAGTCAAGGCACTTAAACTACTGATGGGGGTCAATCTCATTTACAATTGGTGTGTTCTATGTCAATTATGAGCAGCTATAAATATTAACCTATTTTTCATTATTCAACAGAATTAGATATCTTAAAGAAATTGAAATCTGGTGAACATTATGAAGGAATTACGCAAACATCAGGAGCTTCTGAAGGAGATACTGCTTGGAGATTTCGGCCGTATTCTGAATCTTACAATGTTCAGCATTCAGATTTCAGAAAGATGACAAATCAGATGAATGGAACACTCTCTATGTTCATTGTTGGTAAACAGATTAAGAACACAGTTGGAACATTGTTGCAGATTGTTTCAAGTTCTCAATCATTGCTGTCTGTAGTGTCAGATTTATCACATCAAAGACTTACAATTACATATCGTATTGTTGATTCCCAAAGAATCCATGAAGTGTCTGTGGATAACCCATTTGTAGACAAACATAAATGGCACCATGTCTTATTAGTATTGCATCAAGACAGCATCTCTGTATATTCAGGTTGTGATATATTTATAAGAAGACAACTAGATGGGATTATAGATTTACATTTACCGTCTGATGCTGATATTAAAATAGGACAATCTTCAAATGGAAATATGAAATATATTGTAAGTAAATAACTTTTCTAATATTTAATGTTTATCGTATATATATATATACATGTATATTGTGTTTTTCCAGTATGCAGTTTTTACAAAATATATAATACTAACACGTCTGGAAAATTTTCCTGATAAGTGTACTACTATGGGAGGGGGGGAGGGGGGGTGTTGTCTGTGAAGTCAACAATGAATAATGAATAGACACAGTGACGTTAATGCATTTCCCATCAATAGAAGATGCTGTTCACTGATAATTTGGGCATAGATAGACTTTTTGAAAATAGAGGGCACTCATATATATGGGCTTAGTGATAGCAACAAACATCAATGACCAATGTTGATGGCAGTGTAGTTATTTATAATGGTGACAAAAATACTTAATATACTTAAATTTCAAATGAAGATTTCCAAAAAAATCACAAAAAGTTATCAAATTGACATAATTACGAAGAACAGTATGACCCAAACACATTTGCAAACACAGCATTGGTAATACTTTGTACTTATTGTATTACATAGACAACTTCTATCAGAAAGAAGAACTTCATGCAGGGTGGGATTTATTTTTCACCAAAGTCTTGAGATGGTTGGGAGTCTATGAGTCAGTATTTAATGTATTTACATATCAGCTTATCCAGTTTTGAATGCATTTAATGGTTATATACAAAAATGAAGAGAAACCCTAATAATATGCTCTTCACAGTTTTATTACAAGCATGAGAGAGCTGGAACACATAAGCATTATGCTCTGCTATCCCATAATACAATTAATTTACATATCATACATAAATAAGTATGTAAACTGAGATACTAACAATGTAGAGGTAAACACTAGAACCTTGCCAATTACAGGATTTTTAGAATCAAGCAAAAAATTTAATCTCTTTTTCTTAAACAAAAATGTTGGTCAATACACGTTTACAAATATAGCAATACAGTATGCTACCTGTACATGTTATGAATGTTGGTAGGAAACTGTTACCTTAATCGGCAAAACAGTGATACAAACATAGAAGATTTGTTTTTGGAAATTCACAGCAATTATTGAATAATGATCTTGAAATATAAACTAGCTGTTTCACAATGTCTAAAAGATCAGCATTCATGATATCTACTTTATATACAGATATTCAGATTGGAAAATAAAGCAGGCCTTACTCGTGTGAACACAAACCTGAATAAGTCACACCTGGGAAGGAATACCAGGTTTAACCCTTATTTTAATCCCAAGTTACATGTAGGCCAGCCTAACTACAGAGCCAGATAACATAATCTTTACTATCCTTGACTAAATATTCATATTTGGTTTGTGATTTTTGTTGTAAAGTTTCAAAAGTTTTTCACAATTGTAAGGACGATCATTATATAGAAGGAAACTCAAATTCAAAGACAGCATAATATACTAAAAGATCGCCAGCACAAGAAAATGAAGGAAAAGAAATTTGAGTCTGTGGTCAGATTTTAAAATGAGAGTTGACAGCAATCAGAGTGGCTGAAAGAAAAAGTCATGTGATTTCTTTCCCATGTCCTCAAAATTATTTATGTCAACCAATTTTTGTCTTGTTCTAGTGTCCAGATAGGTCTTGCCACTGTCACAGAATTTCCGTTCAACAGTTCAAAACCATATCCCAAATCAAATTGAACCGATCATTTGTGCCCACTCTTCCTGCCATCCATGATTCAAATTACCAGTAGTTGGAAGAACTTCAGGACGATTTAAGAAATCATTCCGATGATGCAAACTACATCTTAATTGGTTCAGTTTGCTATGCAAATACAGTAAAATGTTCTGGAGAAACAGCATTGAAAAAACTTCCATGTTAGACACTTCTAAATAATAGAAGACCTAAATAATGATGTTTTTTTATTCAACAAACTGAAGTTTCTGAAGTGTTTTTGAAATTTACCAGACACAATCGGATATATTGCATGCAAACACCTGGAAAAAAATCTCTTGTCATTTCATTTGATTTGAATCCAGAATATGTCCAAATAGAGATTTATTTCATTACCATAAAATACAAAGGGTAAAAACATGTTTTGATATACCAGTACCATGCTTTGTAAATCACACCCATACTGCTACGTTTGTGATTAAAGAAATTCAGATTTTTGCACAAAAAGAAATTTTTACTTCAGGCCACAATCAAGGACTTCAAATAATCAAAACAAAATATTTAATCTCTGATGGGTACCATTATTTACCTCAATGCTCATTCCTACAAGAAGCACCAGTATTTACCAATATTATCAATGGTTTGCCACATGTATTTTCATTGATATACCATGTTATCACTAGAAAAAGTTACATCAACGTAAACTGCTCCAGTAAATAAAAAGTAAGGATAAATGTATCATAATTCAGCAATAATTTAAGTACTATGCTATATAAACATGTCAGTCATCAGTAGTGTTCTATGAAGTAGTGAAGTACGGGGGAGGGGGAAAGATTTAATCTTATCTCATACATGTATGTTTGCATATCAGATAGACCCAAACAGTGGTTAGCATGTGCTACGTTCACACGACAGCATTTTATCGGAGCCCAACGGCTCGAGCCAGCAAATATGGCCGTGTAAACGCACTCGGCTCGAGCCAAGTTCGGCTCCACTAAACCCTCGGGGTTGAACTCCGATAGGGTTGAGTCCCGACAACGCATCAGGCCCAACTATCGGAGCCGAAATCACGCCCTCAATCGTCTTCTTCGAGTAACCTCTCATTTCAATTATGGCAGAGACAACATCTTTCGTAATTTCACGCAATTTCCGGCTTGACGAAGAGGTACGCGACCTAATATATAGTAACGAATTATTGCGATAGATTGATAGCTCAACGGAAAACAAAAAATGGCGTACGAAATTATGCGACAAAAACATGAAAGAACGACTGAACGGAAACTTTTTAAAGACACTAAAGATAAAAATCGTAGAAGCGATCGCGGTACGCGGACGTGTTCCTGGTAGGTTTAGATTCTTCCATAGTCCCTCTATGATAGATAGAGAGAATCTGTGATTCTTCCTAGTAGTTTAGATATCACTACAGTTGAATAGTTACAAAATGGTAATTTTGTATGACAATAACTTGAGCGAATAGGCTGTATTAAACGCATTTTAGCTGCTGTGTTTCCTGTTTATTCGAGATACTAGTACCTAAATCATAATACCAGTCATTGTTTTTTCTACCTCCATGCTCAGGCTCTTTTTTCTCCTAGCTCAACAGCATCGTGCCATGTAAAGAAAAAACACAAGCACGACACTCAAATCCTTTTCAGTCACTAATTATTCGAGGGCACTGTTCTGTTCAGCTCTGATCGAACTGAATCGAACTCTGGCAGATCGTGGCTCTCGTTCGGCTCCCGACCGTATGAACGCATTGGAGATAATCTCCTGTTAATCCGTGGGAGGAGCAGTAGTTCGGCTCCGATAGAATGCTGCCGTGTGAACATAGCAATGGGCTAAGTAAAGCCCGATCTTGTTGCGAATCCACAAAAATCTTCATTCATTTTACAACTATGATTACTCAGTACAGTAACTAGGAAGGTATACATGTTAGTTCTACGGTTATAAAACAATACATGTACCAAAGCAAATTCAGAAAGTACAGATTGCAGAATAACAGGAAGTAGCACAGAGTCTCATCGTCAGTTCATTTTTTCCTGCGAACAATATCTCTTGATGTGCTTGCGTTGATTGTCATGCCGGAAATGGCATACCAAAATGAATAGTTATGAATATAATAGTAAACCTTCAAAATGAACATTGAATAAAATTACATTTTTGGCACTTAGCCTGAGCTAAGCGTTCATGCACACTTGTTAGCCCATGCTAAGGATCTGGACTAAAAAACAGGCCAGATTTAATCTGTACTTAGCCCATTTCTCAGCCATTTTCTTAGCCCTTGCTAAGTAGCTGTGCACGACTGCTACTTTTATTGCATTTATTTCTTTGTTTCTTTAAGCTTTAATTCCTTGCATGCATTCCAACAATAATAATATTGATATTTGTTTTGAACACAGGGTTTTCTCCAAGAATTTTGGATTTATCCTAGTAAAGTTGATCGACCATGGAAATGCCAACTTCAACAAGGTATGTGTGTTAATATTTATATTATATATTGATAATGTAGAGATCCAAGCATGCTGTCAGTATTACCTCACTTGACCTGATCATGTAGAGATCCAACACATGGAGGTATGTACGACCTAGAAAAAGTGCCATATGCGAGTACCAAGTTGCGAGTCGCAAGTAGCAAAATATGCCATATGCTAGTGGTAAAAACGGCATATGCGAGTGGTAAAATGTATCATTTGCTAGTAGCAAAAAAGCCCTATGCGAGGGGTAATACAAAGGCCAGGAAAACTGGTGTATGCGAGGGGTGGAGTCATTTGCCAGTTTGCTCAATGGCTGGATTCGTTTGCTTATAATATAATAATGTACGTTCAAATGTGTTTTATCACAGTAAAATCAAATATTTACCATGGTTATGAAATGATGTGTACATGGTTGGTTAAGATTGGCATGATGCTGTTGAGGCTTTTACTTTAGGGGTGATTCATATATAACAATAATGGTAGCAAATAGGTGTCAACGCGATCTAGCCTAGGTGTCAACCGGCGCACGCCACCCGGTACACAACATTACAGTCGACCAGTGTACGCGGATTACATTGCGAAGGTCACAAATAAAAGCAGCTTTAACTACTATTTCCAGTGCTTTTTGTTTATTATTCATTTCAGTGCTTATATCAAAAAGTTCGGTCAGTCGTTTGTATAGAATCGATGTTTGCTCTTCACACACTGCACAGGAAACGTGACAGCAAAATAATTTAATAAACGGCCATGACCAGCCAGCACACGCCACATAACATGTGAAAATTGTTTTTTCTTTCGGTAAAATTAGTATGAACCCGTGGTCTGCGATTAAAGAATCATAGAATTATAATTGTAGTTAGTAAAAACGGGTGTTCACAGAATTCTTGTGTCACGCGCCGCCGATTAAATGAAGACAATGGCAGGTTTCAAAAGTAGTCACACCTCGGAAAGGTGTTAAATTTGCCACAACCCAAGTGTTGAAATACCACGAAATTAACATCACGTTATTCCTAATCAGCAAAACAGCGAGTTTGTTGTCCATGTCTTGTCTGGGACAAAATTGCTTTGAAACTAGCCATTGTTTCCATTGGCTTGCGTGTGAGTTCCTGTTCAGCGAGTCTACTTGTACTGATGATAACTGTACTTCTATGATTATTTCAACGCTAACATGTCCATTCTTATTTTAACGAAACATAAAACTTTTTCTACTTGTACAAGTAAAGTGGTTAGGTCGAAGTGTTTAGAGCATTGAGGCTAAGTCTTCTACTAGCATTTACCCGTAAAAATTGTCTCTCTATCCCGATCAATCAACGGCAGACGCTTCTTTGTTTCAATTTGTTTCAATTCAATTTCCATGTGTGAGGGACGTCTCGTAAACATGCGGACTTATCACTCAACATGCACTTTATTTCTTTATGTATACTATCAATTCGTGTCGATGTATTATTATGGAATTGTGTGCTAGTTAACACTTGGGTTGTCGCAAATTTAACACCTCTCCGAGGTGTGACTACTTTTGAAACCTGCCATTGTCTTCATTTAACCGGCGGCGCGTGACACAAGAATTCTGTGAACACCCGTTTTCACTAACTACAATTATAATTCTATGATTCTTTAATCGCAGACCACGGGTTCATACTAATTTTACCGAAAGAAAAAACAATTTTCACATGTTATGTGGAGTGTGCTGGCTGGTCATGGCCGTTTATTAAATTATTGTACTGTCACGTTTACTGTGCAGTGTGTGAAGAGCAAACATCGATTCTATGCAAACGACTGAACGAACTTTATGATATAAACACTTAAATGAATAATAAACAAAAAGCACTGGAAATAGTAGTTAAAGCTGCTTTTATTTGTGACCTTCGCAATGTAATCTGCGTGCACTGGTCGACTGTAATGTTGAGTACCGGGTGGCGTGCGCCGGTTGACACCGAGGCTAGATCGCGTTGACACCTATTTGCTACCATTATTGTTATATATGAATCACCCCTAAAGTAAAAGCCTCAACAGCATCATGCCAATCTTAACCAACCATGTACACATCATTTCATAACCATGGTAAATATTTGATTTTACTGTGATAAAACACATTTGAACGTACATTATTATATTATAAGCAAACGAATCCAGCCATTGAGCAAACTGGCAAATGACTCCACCCCTCGCATACACCAGTTTTCCTGGCCTTTGTATTACCCCTCGCATAGGGTTTTTTTGCTACTAGCAAATGATACATTTTACCACTCGCATATGTCGTTTTTACCACTAGCATATGGCATATTTTGCTACTTGCGACTCGCAACTTGGTACTCGCATATGGCACTTTTTCTAGGTCGTACATACCTGACACATGCTGTCAGTATGACATCACTTGACCTGATCACAAAGAGATCCAACACATGCTGTCAGTATGACCTCACTTGACCTGATCACATAGAGATCCAACACATGCTGTCAGTATGACCTCACTTGACCTGATCACATAGAGATCCAACACATGCTGTCAGTATGACATCACTTGACCTGATCACATAGAGATCCAACACATGCTGTCATTATGACCTCACTTTACCTGATCACATAGAGATCCAACACATGCTGTCATAATGACCTTACTTGACCTGATCACATAGAGATCCAACATATGCTGTCAGTATGACCTCACTTGACCTGATCACATAGAGATCCAACACATGCTGTCATACTGACATCACTTGACCTGATCACATAGAGATTCAACACATGCTGTCAGTATGACCTCATTTGACCTGATTACATAGAGATCCAACACATGCTGTCAGTATGACATCACTTGACCTGATCACATAGAGATCCAACACATGCTGTCAGTATGACCTCATTTGACCTGATTACATAGAGATCCAACACATGCTGTCAGTATGACATCACTTGACCTGATCACATAGAGATCCAACACATGCTGTCAGTATGACCTCACTTGACCTGATCACATAGAGATCCAACACATGCTGTCACACGGCATGAAATCGTGTGTTTCCGGTACGGTTACACAACGGTTACATGGCGGTTATGCAGTAAAACCGTTGCGTAACCGTCACGTAACCGTCGGACTATGGGGGTGGCATATCCGTCACGTAACCGTCAGCCGGAAATGCTACGTTTGTCGTCCATTCAGTTCAACGTAAATCAACGATTATTTCTGAAAAACCGCTGATTTACGTTCAACGTTTATAACATATACTTCTAAATAACCGCTGATTAAGTTTGACGGAAGAAACGTAAATGCAGAAATATACGCCAATTTACGTTGAAACTGAAACGGCATATACAGCTGGGTAACCGATCATTACGTTAACGGTTTCCGGCGTATTCATGTGTTCTTCCACGTCATGTACGCAGAGTACGCCCATTGTAAATTACATTTATTTTGACGTTTTCCGGGAACTGTCTTATAATATTTATCCGTACATGGTGTGTATAACCGTTTACAATTTAAAACGTATATCAGCTATAAGCGGTGACATATATACAATTAGTCCAGATTCGTATATAGCACCCTCGTACAGCTTGTTTTTAAATTACTCGTTAAGTACAATTACTCACGCGTCATGATCCCGCCATCAACGACAAACACAGACGAGGCTTGAAGATTGATGTACCCCCAGACGTGCTTAGCTCCAATACATCACGCTTCCTGTACGTCTTTATTAGATCAATTTTATGACATTTCAAAAATCTAAAAAAGTCTAGTTGGGCTATGACAGAACGAAGTTCCGTCATATTTTACATTTTGGAAAAAACGTGTATGGGGCAGCACTTGAACTCAGCCAAGACAGCTCACACTTGTTTGTTAATACATTGTTTATAATCACGTGTGTTACTTCTACAACAAAAGAGGTGTTACCACTATGGCACCAAGTGAAATTTGTTTTGTCTGATGTGACTGAACTTATAAACATACTGTTATGCAGTAAAACCGTTGCGTAACCGTCGGACTATGGGGGTGGCATATCCGTCGCGTAACCGTCAGCGGGAAATGCTACGTTTGTCGTCCATTCAGTTCAACGTAAATCAACGATTATTTCTGAAAAACCGCTGATTTACGTTCAACGTTTATAGCGTATACTTCTAAATAACCGCTGATTAAATTTGACGGAAGAAACGTAAATGCAGAAATATACGCCAATTTACGTTGAAACTGAAACGACATATACAGCTGGGTAACCGATCATTACATTAACGGTTTCCGGCGTATGCTTGTGTTCTTCCACATCATGTACGCAGAGTACGCCCATTGTAAATTACATTTATTTTGACGTTTTCCGGGAACTGTCTTATAATATTTATCCGTACATGGTGTGTATAACTGTTTACAATTTAAAACGTGTATCAACTATAAGCGGTGACATATATACAATTAGTCCAGATTCGTATATAGCGCCCTCGTACAGCTTGTTTTTAAATTACTCGTTAAGTACAATTACTCACGCGTCATGATCCCGCCATCAACGACAAACACAGACGAGGCTTGAAGATTGATGTACCCCCAGACGTGCTTAGCTCCAATACATCACGCTTCCTGTACGTCTTTATTAGATCAATTTTATGACATTTCAAAAATCTAAAAAAGTCTAGTTGGGCTATGACAGAACGAAGTTCCGTCATATTTTACGTTTTGGAAAAAACGTGTATGGGGCAGCACTTGAACTCAGCCAAGACAGCTCACACTTGTTTGTTAATACATTGTTTATAATCACGTGTGTTACTTCTACAACAAAAGAGGTGTTACCACTATGGCACCAAGTGAAATTTGTTTTGTCTGATGTGACGGAACTTATAAACATACTGTTGATTAACAATGAATGTTTCTAAAAACCATTACTTTCAAAAGTTAAAAAAAGAGTGTCAGTGTTTGTACATGTATATTGTAGTACGTATTCGTTTCTCAGCCAAGTCATTTTTGAGTACACATTAGTGGCGTTCTCGTTAGAGATCTACTAGAACGCTCGGCACGGTGAATTTTCAGAGAACACATAACTATATATATGATCGGATACAGTAGTAATGAATGAATTGAAAGCAAACTGTCGTCGGCGACGCATATTCATGTGCTGCAACCGGTATTTTCTTGCAATGCTACATTGACGTAAACAAACAAAAAATCGAATCTTTTGAGCCGTTCATTGCACGATGACTTGTAATAAATACCATAATAACAAAAGGAATTAATTCCAATATGTCAATTATTGTTTTTATCAAGTGCATCGTTTTCCATGTTTGGGTCAACTAACAGATTGACGAATGATGGCGTGATTTCTGCACGAGTCGAGTGGGTCCCGATGTGGGTCCGGACGAACATGAACCCAGTGCTGTAATTCTCTACAAACATGAAGGCTTAAAAATGTCGGCACGTGCCGAGATCCCGTAATGTGCACGTAACAATTGCGGATGCTGATGTTGAAAAAGCTGTAGACTGGTAGCTGTACAACTCGTCCTGGTTACTTACGGCCCTGGTAAATAAAATACGTTGGTCGTTACGTCCCTGGAATAAATTATATTCGAAGTTCATATCTAGTGGCTGTGCACTGCTCTAGTGAAGAGGGATTTTGATTAAATGCACAATGAATGTGTAGCGGCACTGGCTTACATACTCGCCTTGGCACAGCTATGCCTGTGTGAGAGACATTATGGAACTGTTAATAATATAATAAAATATTTAAATTAAAAATGTGAATTTGTTGTAATGTCAATGTAATGTGCCTGCTCAAAATCAAGGATCATCCGATACCTTGATAAAAACTACAATGGTCCATTATATGATGGGGATCTACACATTAATAATATATGATATACACATCCAGGTTAACCTGGATCTAAGATTGGATTTTTCAACATTATACAACATAAGGTAGCATTTCTTTGGGTAACGCAAAGCGGAAACGGAGTAATAATTGGACACTCTCTTGACATGATCGGCCATTTAAGGCATTTTTAATAAACGTGATCAGATCACAAATAAAAGCAATGACTGGGTTTCTTTTTAGCAATCACGGTATAGTTACGATTATCTGACGCTGTTATATTTATTTTGACTTATAAATTAACATCTCCAGTACGGCTTATTATATATTGTACGTTTAACATGTAGGCTTGCTTGAGCCAAATAGTGGAGTATTACCGAATCCAAGTCGCCGCATCGTCGTACGCCACGGCCTTGGCCTCTTTTACGCCAAGCCTACATAGATTTATTTCGTTAATCTCGAAGCGGAAATAAACTCTGACGGCGAGAATGAGTCGCCGACAATAGTGTACAATAGCTAGCGTTAAGTTTACCGCATTCCGTAGTTGGACCACCAGAATGCATTGTTCCATACACACCATGGCAACCGGTTTGACATCGAGAAAAATTCATTTTTTTCAAGTTTATATGCAGTCTGCTATTCTTTATTTGTAAATTCTTTCCCCTGTTAACCGAGCTGAGTCAAACGATTAGACGGACATAAATTGGTATGTGCCAAGAAGCGGACCCAAACGGTTAGAAGGTTCTCAAACTCATTTCGACGAAGCAACTCTGACATTGCTGCAAGCGTCTTTTTCGTTACACTATTCAATCTCGAAAATGTAAAGTTTCACCTCGTCCAAAAACGTCCACGCACAAGCAGCTCAGGGCGTGCACTCCAATATGAAGTCGGATGACGTGCCCGGTCACATGATCACCTCACTCACATGACCAATATTAAAGCAAGTATTGGAGTGGGGAGCTCAAATAACCAGAATATTTTTATATATTTTAATTATATATATATCAAGTATAAATGAGAAAGGATGTTTTGTCTTAACGTATATATTGAATAATTACGACACCACGATTATCTGTACTACTACTTTTATTTTCTATATCGGTCTTAGCAAAGAACCACAAAATGCCAGTATCGAGGATTGGTTCCGATATTCTGATTAGTCCACCACTGTTCTATCTCCCTTTGTTCTATGTCAAAAATTAACGCTGTTTCGTTTGTCATCACTTTGCACAAAATAACGACAAATGTGCAACCATATCAAGTACGAAGTCTAGGCAGGTAGTGTGAATAGATCTGGTGTCGTGGCCTGGGGTGCGAAAACGAAAGGGGCTTCCCCAAGGAAGTAGTTTACACGAACCAGCTCCCTGCACGAACCTAATTCGGGAAAGAGTGTATTGGTCTATTGCAAACTCATTTATTTTAGTAAAACACATGCAGTTGCGTTTTATTGTTTGAGAATATGACTCAAACACCTTTTCAGCTATCGATTTCTTCGTTCGTTATTTTTCCAAAAATATGCCCACGCTTGCTGCTAGAATCCGCCATTCAGAATTTACGACCAGAATAAAAAAATGCCGACCGGCGCTATGCTATTTGTTTGCAATACACACAGGATGTCGGCCACTGGACCGTTATGCATCAGACTCGTAATATTACTAGTCTGGGGTTATGTTATTGTCAAAACATGGAAGGAGTACCTTCCATGGTCACGCTAAGGTAGCGAGAAGTGTTTGACGACGTTTTTGAAAGTGTTCTCTGCCTGTTGTTTCATTCAGAACTATAATTTAGAGTATATGATTCAAAAGCCTAAACGAACAGTCATTGTTTACACAATTACCACGTGACATCAAAAATGGCGAACTTTGTAAAAATGACTAAATCCGCGATTTCGAGAGCACGCTGCGGAATTTCCGCTTGAAATTTGCGCCATGCATTTCCTGTAATCAAGTCCATTGAAATGTGTTCCCGGTAATCAAAAGACCCATTTTTTTCCATTTCAACGCAATTTTGTTGTTTTTGTCCCCTAACTATTTCATACTTAGCCCCTTTAACAGACTGATATTCTGTGACAAAGCATTTTCTAAAAAAAAAAACAGACATATTTCTCACCGTTAATATCTTGTGAATGTGCGAGTTTTAATGTCCGAACGCACCTAATTTGACGGCGGTCCCAGTGAGTTCTTTAATACCTGGGGTTACTCAACACTGGGAAGTTGATTTGTAAATTGCGTTATGTCAAGTGGACTTAGATGGTTATAAAATATAACACTTTGAATGCATATGCAACATATAATCTGTTATTTTATTGTAACCAAAGCGTGAAGTTTTGAAAACAGCGTTTTACCCGCATCTAGCAAGATTATGAAATGGTCCTAATTGTGGGCGTGCCAACACAACGGCGCCATCAAGACCAGATTGGAAAAGACTCAAGTGTTTTGCAAAGTTCCAAGATATATTGTTAACTGACTGTCCGAATAATTCTCAGAACGGCTGTAATTGCTTCATGAATATTTATAAACAGGCCGGAACTCTAAAACAACGCCTGGCACTGCGACAAGTGGCGATAAAAACTGACCGGGACGCCAAAGTTGTGACGTCGCTCGAGTGAAATTATTAAAAGAATACACTCCTTTTTCTCACACTCTAAGGAGACTGTACTTATTTTTACCACAGCCCCTCAACACCCGGTAGTGAAACGCCTGTGTTCTAAGATGTGTTCCCCCGATCGCTGGTAACAGTGTGCGCTATGCTTGTGGAGTGAAACCGATGACGTCATAGCATCTTGGGATCTTCCTAGATTTACACTGTTTTCCGTTTTGTGCCTGTGAATCTTTGTCATTTTATACAGCTTATTTCGAAATTATTCCGAGTTGCGTGTGTAATTTGTGTTCGTAAAAGCTTCCTGATAAGGCACGTGTAATTTAAATGACATATTCATTTAATTGACATAAAAAAAATAAAGATTTCAATTTCAGACCGTTACAGCCAGCACTGTTCATTGCAGGGTGACGTGTTATGGTGACGCGTAGATACTTGTATCCGCCCACGAACCAAGATGGTTGTCGAGTATCGTTCGAAAAAAACGACTGTTCACAGTTTTTTTTAATATTGATGCCTAAAATTTTGAAGAACCATTGATTTATATCTTAGAATTAACCAAATCATTTTGGTGTAGTCGGATTCCAATATTCTTCTCAGAAAATCACCTGAATTAAACAGCTCCCTGATTTAGAGCGCACAAAATTTGTTCATGTTATATCAAGATGGCGATTCGAACGACCAAAGTCGATGTTATAGTGAGAGTATCTGATCTTAACAAACCTCCCAAACACACTTTTCCGACTTGAACTATTATTTTATTAATATCCAAGTTCAAAAAAGTTCCCAATGCTGTTTTTTTTTCGATCAAACTTAGATCGTGTTTTAACACATAAACTACGTTCGATACGTCGATGTCTCCGTTTCCGTAGCCTTCTATCATGCATTCAGCAGCAACATTCTCTAGTCCCTCTTGCAATATATCATTCCAATCAAAATCGACAAAATCCTCGTAGTTTTCCCACATTTCGGTAAATAATGTACCGTCTCTCGCGTTGTGCCAAAAATCGAAACAAAGTGTATACGCATGCGTAGATGTGATTCAAGAAGGCTTCTGTTAAAAATTATGTCATACCATATGCTAATTTTATGTTAATAGAAAAGTAGGCTTGCGTTCACATGGGTTAACGAATAAACACTTTGACGAACGCGAAACACGCATTGAGACAAAAGAAGTATTAGCGTTTCCAAACCGGGTGTTGAGGGACTGTGTTTCTACCCACCCCTTATCACGGAGATCTTACATAACCAAAGCTCTTTATTAACAGTTTATTTGTTCACAACTCACGACTTCGGACAAATTTCTATTCTTGATTATCACAATAAAAATAACATTCCAAATATTTTCTAAATTATAAGCTGTAGTCCGATCAGATTAAATACCACATCACAGTTGAGAGAATAAGACAAAAATATAATACAGTATACAATGTATTTCATGAAAAAACAATTGTTAAAAATGAGGTAGGCAAAACTCTGTAACTCAGCAAATGAAAACCAAAAATCTTTAGCTTACGATTACCAAACACGTGAACATACTGGTAATTAGGATTTCCTCGCATATGAAAATTTCAGCTTACAACTAATTTTTAATTCGTGTCGAAAACTAGACTGGCAAAGTCGGGACTTCTTTTTTGTTTTACAAAAAAAAAATAATTGATTGTCAATTTAGCCTTTTTAACGTGATCGCGAAAACTAGCGTGACTGCGAAAGAAATCCCGACTGGAAGCATCTGCAGGCAACCCCCTGCGTTGGAGTGAAAACTGGAGTGGAAATGTACGTGACCTTTCACATCTGAGGTCCCGGCGATTTTGAAAGACTACTTATATACATTGGAAATTTAAATCAACTTGTTTTCAGTAAACATGGATGAAAGTATCCATCTCTGCGATCGAATCGAATCAACGTTACGTTATTACACACAATCATGAATAATCAATGACATCATGAATAATTAATATCAGTCAAATACCCGCAGATGCGTCCAGTCGGGATTTCTTTAGCGCCAGGTTCATTTTCCGGATCATACTAAAAGGACTAAAAAACAATTAATTAAAACAAAACAAAAAAGAAGTCCCTGCCAGTCTAGTCGAAAACGTGCACAGCACGTTGTGGACACTGTTTACCGGCCAAAACTGCTCGCTTATTTAAAACACCAATCGCTGGCCCAAACACTGATCACTGATTTGTTGTTTCAATGGTAAACTTTAAGGATACAACGAGTAATAGAGTATTAACTACTATTAAATTCCGAACGACAGACACGGACGAACGACAATCTATGATACTTTGTATCATTCGCGAACGCAACTTGAACTACAACCTTTTATTTAACATGCTGAAGGAGCGGAACCAGGGGCGGACCCAGTAAAATGTATTGGGGGGGGGGGGTCCAAGCTTCGCTTAAAATTTACGGAGCGTAAATCGCAGAGAAGCTACTGTAAAAAGGGTAATTATTCACTGTGTTTTAATTTAGCTTATTTCGCTGACTGGAAAAATGCGCTAAATTAAAACCCAGTGAATAGGTACAATTTAGCATAGAACACATTATCTAAATAACGAAACCGTGAATTTAAAACCCACTGAATATGCCTGAAATGGTAAATCAGTGAAATTTAAACCCAGTGAAAATTAGTCATTTTACAGTATGCTTAATCCAGATGCATTTTCATGCCTTGGGGGCGGGCATGACCCCCTGGCCCCCTGCCCCCCCTATGGATCCGCCACTGAGCGGAACTGTGTTCCGTTTGAATCCAGGACCGCTCTCTCCTTTCATCAATGATTATTGAGACAGTTACTTGATAAAGACAACGCTAACTCCCTAGGGCAGAGAAACGAAGAAAATATTGATGTGTTTTCCCAAAAATAACAATGCCAAAACCACGTATTAAAATGCGACCAGGCGGGTGATATTTTCAAAATAAAGTGGAAATTAGTGGCAGGTTGGGTGAAATTAATACTGTACACTCGGTCGGTATAAGCAAATCCTTCGTAGAAATACGACCGGACAATATCTATCATTCTGAAGTATGCCAAAGACAGAAAAAAATGCAGCACGTATTTTTTTTTAATGAGCCAAAATATACAAAACAAACATTCTACGAACGAAACAGACCCTGTTTGAAATCTTTATTTACACCGCGGCATTTCTTAAACACCTTCTCAAAATATGTTTTTTTTTTCAATTCGCACCATTTTCAGGAAGATTTGCGTTGTTAGTTTTACAAACGTTTAAAACATTGTTATTCTGAAATTGTTTGGTCAGCATATAAAATACAAAAATCTTTTGTTCAAAGGGCGGTGTTGGATAGGGGACTCATAACGACGTATACAACACGTATAAACATTGCTTCATTACACGAAGTACGAAAACGCGCTGCGCAACGACTAGCGCCCTTCAAATTTTTACCTGTATCATACTATTTTCAAGGACGTTGGCGTTTTTTAGTTTGGAAAATAACCTTTTAAAAAACGTTATTCCGAAAAGTGATTATACACTAAATAATTATGTAAACAACTAAACTGTACGCCGAAATCATGAAATAGACTACTAGTATGTTTTAATATTTTTGTAAAACTGAATGCCGACATTACGTAATAGACTACATATTCAATATTTCTGTGAACAACTGTAACAACCAGTCTTCTCGGTCATTATTATGTACAGTATTATGTAAATTAGATAATGAAAAGTACTTATTTGTATTGTTGTTTTATTCGCGACAAATAATTAGAATGCACTGTATACACGTAATTTTAATTGCATGTTTAAGGGTATCTAATATTCTGCCGCTTAGCGCCCCACCCCACAGCTTTACCCTAAAGTGATACCATGGAACTACATGTAGTTCCATGGTGATACCAAGTGAAACGTATATTTTTACTGTCGCATTTTACAAAAGTCGAAACTGGGTGTATCATGGATTACTAAGGTACAACACACGCTGCAACAACTGAGTGATCAGCAACATCTTTTTGGGGCGATGTTCCAATGGTGAATTAGTTTATTTGAAATGGAGTGAATATGAATATGAACTCTATTACAACGTGTTTGAATTATGTGCGGCAATGGGCAATAATGACCTCAGAGTTCAGAGTTTTTTAATAAACATGTCGCACGTGAAACGCAGGAGACATTTTAGTTTAGTTTCATGTTTACCGATCTTTAACTTTTTAGAATAAATGATACCCACCGTTGTCAAATCAACCAAGAGGCTCGAATCCGGAAGGCTTGGCTATTTTAAACTTTGTAAATAGCATTCTTTCCAAGCGGCGACTTATTTCAAGTGTAATGAATGTAAGTGAAATGTATGGCCGAGTCACGATACTTGTACCTTCGAAAGTTACGACTCTTACTTTTGAAATTGGTTATAAATACATGCACAAAATAAAAGCATATACCATTTTTTCAATGGCCAAAAAATCATACTTATTGTTATGAAATACTAGTAACTGATACCAACACATATAACGATAGGTGCAAATTTCAAATATTGAAGATCGTTTATTTTACAGAAGAGAACCAAGGACCGAAACGTCCGTCCTGGTCGAAACCCTTGGCCGAAACGTCCGTCCACCGGAACGCCCAAACCCAATCTTCAGTCATTTTAAACATGATTACTCAGTAAAGTAACAAGGAAGGTATACATGTTCAATTTATAATTATAAAACTATACCAAAGCAAATTCAGAAAATGCAGATTGCAGTATAACAGGAAGTGGGCACGGAGTCTCGGCGTCAGTTATTTTTTTCGCTACTTTCACACATTATTATTTAGATCAGCAGTTTGGTTACATCAGAAGTGTCAAAGCGTGTTGTTTCTCGGTGTTTTCCTTTATGTACGTAGCAACTTTCGACGAAAAGGTAGTCTGCATCATCGGAATAGTGTCTTAAATAGAAGTCTCTGCTTTTTTTTTCTACAATGCTGTCTTTGGAATAACCATTGAGAAATTAGTTTTGGTTTTGTTTCCTCGACAGGGCAATTGACACCTCTCACAGCCATCGTTGTTGCAATTGTAAGAACAAATGTCACGAACCTAATTTAGTCAATGCATGGAGGTATCTGTTTATATCTCCATGGTCAATGATAGTTGCGGTTACGCAATCTAGCGCTTGATCATGCTGTAGTTAGGCCACCAAACCTTGGGATTAAAATGCGATGGTCGTCGCGCCGTGTCGTGTTCGACGTGGACTCATAGCGACGTATACAACACGTTGTTTATTTACATGAAATTCAAACACGCACTGAGCGAAGATCACCGCACTTTCATCAATGGCCTCTTCAAAGCTATGATTTATTTATACCGCCAGAATATTTTGATTCGAAATTGAGTTCAGCCACAGCCCCTCCTCAAAAGCCTCCATTATTTTACAATGTGAAACCACCTTATTATCGATATCCAACAACATTTATTATCTTGAATATTACATTTAAGCCCAAATAATAAACGTCAACAATATTAGTAAATGCTAGAACAATCTCAATTATGAATTAAAGCCGCAAGCGGCGTCACCGGGGCCCAAGCTGATAAGATTCTGTTTCATAATTAATGAGGTCACATGTTAGACAATCAGGTAGCTTGAATTATCAGTAACATGAGGTCGAAATGAAGTTGGTACCATGTATTTACCTGGTTTGGTTATCGTAATATGGTTTTCAGGATATATAATGAGCCATGTTCTTATGCACAATAATGAGATTACATAATCATATATAGCCATTTCTAATGTCAGTTACATCTTTCATTCAATGTCTTCATAATGACACTAGTTACATGTCCTGCTCTGCGACAGTGTTTCAGATATGACTGCTATGCATATTAATGAGTTTACATGACCATATATGGTCATCTGTTATTTTAATCAAATCTCTTGTTCACTGTTGTCATAATAACACAGGATTCATCTTCCTAACTGCAACAGTGTTTAAGATATAATGGTTATGCATATTAATGAGTTCACATGACCATATATGGTCATCTGTTATTTTAATCAAATCTCTTGTTCACTGTTGTCATAACACAGGATTCATCTTCCTAACTGCAACAGTGTTTAAGATATAATGGTTATGCATATTAATGAGTTCACATGACCATATATGGTCATCTGTTATTTTAATCAAATCTCTTGTTCAACGTTGTCATAATAACACAGGATTCATCACCCTAACTGCGACAGTGTTTGAGTTATAACAGTTATGCATATTAATGAGGTTAGAAGCCCCCACCCCATGGGTGCCCAGCCACGTGGCCTAGCAGTGTGCTATTGGGGCAAAATGATGCATCTGATGACACAAATGCACATACAAAATTTGAAAGAAATCAGACTAATACAAAACATGTAGTTGCATAATGTCTATTTTCACAAAATCCAAGATGGCGGCCAAACCACGTGACTGATCAAAATAATATTATTTTTCTCATATGGAGCTAAGGGCAGGTATGGTATATATGAAAACATCTAGTAGATTGGTTGAATCGTCTCTGAGAAACAAATACCCAAACTTTTGGTCAATTTTCCTCAAAATCCAAGATGGCGGCCAAACCATGTGACTGATCTGAATTTTTTTTTAGATTTTTGAAAGGGTTTGATACACTGATGCCATGAAGCAAAATTGAAAATAATCCCTCAAGTGTTGCCAGAGTAAAAAACTACTTCCTGTTTAGAAGAAATCCAAAATGGTGGCCAAACCACGTGACCAATCGTAAAAAAATGTTCAAACATAAATGGGATTCATATATAGAAGCTAAATACTACATATGAGAGCATTCTACTTGGTGGTTCTGAAGAAGAAGATTTTAAAGTGTTTTTTGCCGTTTTTAGGAAAAACAAAATGGCGGGAAAAGTCACATGACCGCTAAAGTTTTTATTGCTGATATTTATTACACATGAGTTGTACTATATACCATAAAAAAATCTAGACGCCTAGACCCTGAGAAAGTGGTCAAACAGCCACTTCCGGTTTTATTTCAATCCAATATGGCTGCCAAACTAATTGACCAATCAAAATTCTGAAAGCATGTTGCACCAGTTCACATTAGGGACTATCAGTATAGAACATTATCAGACCATTCCGTTCAGCGGTTTTCTCAAACGGCTTGACGAAAAAAGTTACGGAAGAAAGAAAGAAAGAAGAAAGAAGAAAAAACCGGACAATAAGAATAGGCAGGTAGCTTGAATTATCAGTAACATGAGGTCGAAATGAAGTTGGTACCATGTATTTACCTGGTTTGGTTATCGTAATATGGTTTTCAGGATATATAATGAGCCATGTTCTTATGCACAATAATGAGATTACATAATCATATATAGCCATTTCTAATGTCAGTTACATCTTTCATTCAATGTCTTCATAATGACACTAGTTACATGTCCTGCTCTGCGACAGTGTTTCAGATATGACTGCTATGCCTATTAATGAGTTTACATGACCATATATGGTCATCTGTTATTTTAATCAAATCTCTTGTTCACTGTTGTCATAATAACACAGGATTCATCTTCCTAACTGCAACAGTGTTTAAGATATAATGGTTATGCATATTAATGAGTTCACATGACCATATATGGTCATCTGTTATTTTAATCAAATCTCTTGTTCACTGTTGTCATAATAACACAGGATTCATCTTCCTAACTGCAACAGTGTTTAAGATATAATGGTTATGCATATTAATGAGTTCACATGACCATATATGGTCATCTGTTATTTTAATCAAATCTCTTGTTCAACGTTGTCATAATAACACAGGATTCATCACCCTAACTGCGACAGTGTTTGAGTTATAACAGTTATGCATATTAATGAGGTTAGAAGCCCCCACCCCATGGGTGCCCAGCCACGTGGCCTAGCAGTGTGCTATTGGGGCAAAATGATGCATCTGATGACACAAATGCACATACAAAATTTGAAAGAAATCAGACTAATACAAAACATGTAGTTGCATAATGTCTATTTTCACAAAATCCAAGATGGCGGCCAAACCACGTGACTGATCAAAATAATATTATTTTTCTCATATGGAGCTAAGGGCAGGTATGGTATATATGAAAACATCTAGTAGATTGGTTGAATCGTCTCTGAGAAACAAATACCCAAACTTTTGGTCAATTTTCCTCAAAATCCAAGATGGCGGCCAAACCATGTGACTGATCTGAATTTTTTTTTAGATTTTTGAAAGGGTTTGATACACTGATGCCATGAAGCAAAATTGAAAATAATCCCTCAAGTGTTGCCAGAGTAAAAAACTACTTCCTGTTTAGAAGAAATCCAAAATGGTGGCCAAACCACGTGACCAATCGTAAAAAAATGTTCAAACATAAATGGGATTCATATATAGAAGCTAAATACTACATATGAGAGCATTCTACTTGGTGGTTCTGAAGAAGAAGATTTTAAAGTGTTTTTTGCCGTTTTTAGGAAAAACAAAATGGCGGGAAAAGTCACATGACCGCTAAAGTTTTTATTGCTGATATTTATTACACATGAGTTGTACTATATACCATAAAAAAATCTAGACGCCTAGACCCTGAGAAAGTGGTCAAACAGCCACTTCCGGTTTTATTTCAATCCAATATGGCTGCCAAACTAATTGACCAATCAAAATTCTGAAAGCATGTTGCACCAGTTCACATTAGGGACTATCAGTATAGAACATTATCAGACCATTCCGTTCAGCGGTTTTCTCAAACGGCTTGACGAAAAAAGTTACGGAAGAAAGAAAGAAAGAAGAAAGAAGAAATTAAAGCCGCAAGCGGCGTCACCGGGGCCCAAGCTGACAAGATTCTGTTTCATAATTAATGTGGTCACATGTTAGACAATCAGGTAGCTTGAATTATCAGTAACATGAGGTCAAAATGAAGTTGGTACCATGTATTTACCTGGTTTGGTTATCGAAATATGGTTTTCAGGATATATGAGCCATGTTCTTAATAATGAGATTACATAATCATATATAGCCATTTCTAATGTCAGTTACATCTTTCATTCAATGTCTTCATAATGACACTTGTTACATGTCCTGCTCTGCGACAGTGTTTTAGATATGACTGCTTTGCATATTAATGAGTTCACATGACCATATATGGTCATCTGTTATTTTTAATCAAATCTCTTGTTCACTGTTGTCATAATAACACAGGATTCATCTTCCTAACTGCAACAGTGTTTAAGATATAATGGTTATGCATATTAATGAGTTCACATGACCATATATGGTTATCTGTTATTTTAATCAAATATCAGGTTCACTGCTGTCATGATTACACATGAATCATCTTCCTAATTACAACAGTGTTTGAGATATAATGGTTATGCATATTAATGAGCTCACGTGACTATATAAGGTCATCTGTTATTTTAATCAAATCTTTTGTTCAATGTTGTCATAATAACACAGGATTCCACTTCTTAACTGCAACAGTGTTTGAGATATGACAGTTATGCATATTAATGAGCTCACATGACCATATATGGTCATTTGTTATTTTAATCGAATCTCTTGTTCAAGGTTGTCATAATAACACAGGATTCATCATCCTAACTACAACAGTGCTTGAGTTATAACAGTTATGCATATTAATGAGGTTAGAAGCCCCCACCCCATGGGTGCCCAGCCACGTGGCCTAACAGTGTGCTATTGGGGCAAAATGATGCATCTGATGACACAAATGCACATACAAAATTTGATAGAAATCAGACTAATACAAAACATGTAGTTGCATAATTTCTATTTTCACAAAATCCAAGATGGCGGCCAAACCACGTGACTGATCAAAATAATATTATTTTTCTCGTATGCAGCTAAGGCCAGGCATGGTAAATATAAAAACATCTAGTAGATTGGTTGAATCGTCTCTGAGAAACAAATACCCAAACTTTTGGTCAATCTTGCTTAAAATCCAAAATGGCGGCGAAACCATGTGACTGATCTGAAATTTTTTTTAGGTTTCTGAAAGGGCTTGATACACAGATGCCATGAAGCAAAATTGAAAATATTCCCTCAAGTGTTGCCAGAGTAAAAAACTACTTCCTGTTTAGAAGAAATCCAAAATGGTGGCCAGACCACGTGACCAATCGTAAACATTTTTTCAAACATAAATGGGATTCATATATAGAAGCTAAATACTACATATGAGAGCATTCTGCTTGGTGGTTCTGAAGAAGAAGATTTTTAAGTGTTTTTTGCCATTTTTAGGAAAAACAAAATGGCGGGAAAAGTCACATGACCGCTAAAGTTTTTATTGCTGATATTTATTACACATGAGTTGTACTATATACCATAAAAAAATCTAGACGCCTAGACCCTCAGAAAGTGGTCAAACAGCCACTTCCGGTTTTATTTCAATCCAATATGGCTGCCAAACTAATTGACCAATCAAAATTCTGAAAGCATGTTGCACTAGTTCACATTAGGGACTATCAGTATAGAGCATTATCAGACCATTCTGTTCAGCGGTTTTCTCAAACGGCTTGACGAAAAAGGTTACGGAAGAAAGAAGAAGATGATGAAGAAGAAAAATCCGAACAATAAGAATAGGGGCCACGCCCTACAGGCTTGGGCCCCTAATTAAAGCCGCAAGCGGCGTCACCGGGGCCCAAGCTGATCTATCATGACAAGATTCTGTTTCATAATAAATGAGGTCACATGTTAGACAATCAGGTGGCTTGTATTATCAGTAACATGAGGTCGAAATGAAGTTGGTACCATGTATTTACCTGGTTTGGTTATCGAAATATGGTTTTCAGGATATATAATGAGCCATGTTGTTATGCACAATAATGAGATTACATAATCATATATAGCCATTTCTAATGTCAGTTACATCTTTCATTCAATGTCTTCATAATGACACTAGTTACATGTCCTGCTCTACGACAGTGTTTCAGATATGACTGCTATGCATATTAATGAGTTCTCATGACCATATATGGTCATCTGTTATTTTAATCAAATCTCTTGCTCACTGTTGTCATAATAACACAGGATTCATCTTCCTAACTGCAACAGTGCTTAAGATATAATGGTTATGCATATTAATGAGTTCACATGACCATATATGGTCATCTGTTATTTTAATCAAATCTCTTGTTCACTGTTGTCATGATAACACAGGAATCATCTTCCTAACTACAACAGTGTTTGAGATATAATGGTTATGCATATTAATGAGTTCACATGACCATATATAGTAATCTGTTATTTTAATGAAATCAATTGTTTAATGTTGTCATAATAACACAGGTTTCATCTTCCTAACTCCAACAGTGCTTGAGATATATCAGTTATGCATATTAATGAGGTTAGAAGCCCCCACCCCTTAGGCGCCCAGTGACAAAACCCAGCCACGTGCCATTCGGTTGAAAAAATGCATCTCAAGAGTAGAATGCACATATACAATTTTAGCCAAATCGGACCAATACAACACATGTAATTGCACAAGATCTGTTTTCATAAAATCCAAGATGGCGGCCAAACCATGTGACTGATCAAAATAATATTATTTTTCTCATATGGAGCTAAGGCCAGGCATGGTAAATATAAAAACATCTGGTAGATTGGTTGAATCACCTCTGAGAAACAAATGTCCAAACTTTTGGGCAATTTTGCTTAAAATCCAAGATGGCGGCCAAACCACGTGACTGATCTGAAATCTTTTTTAGGTTTCTGAAAGAGATAGATATACAGATGCCATGAAGCAAAATTGAAAATAATCCCTCAAGTGTTGCCATAGTAAAAAACTACTTCCTGTTTAGAAGAAATCCAAAATGGTGGCCAAACCACGTGACCAATCGTAATAATTTTATCAAACCTAAATGGGATTCATATATAGAAGCTAAATACAACACATGAGAGGATTCTGCTAGGTGGTTCTGAAGAAGAAGATTTTTTAGTGTTTTTTGCCGTTTTTAGGAAAAACAAAATGGCGGGAAAAGTCACATGACCGCTAAAGTTTTTATTGCTGACATTTATTACACATGAGTTGTACTATATACCATAAAAAAATCTAGACGCCTAGACCCTCAGAAAGTGGTCAAACAGCCACTTCCGGTTTTATTTCAATCCAATATGGCTGCCAAACTAATTGACCAATCGAAATTCTGAAAGCATGTTGCACCAGTTCACATTAGGGACTATCAGTATAGAGCATTATCAGACCATTCCGTTCAGCGGTTTTCTCAAACGGCTTGACGAAAAAAGTTACGGAAGAAAGAAAGAAAGAAAGAAAGAAGAAATTAAAGCCGCAAGCGGCGTCACCGGGGCCCAAGCTGACAAGATTCTGTTTCATAATTAATGTGGTCACATGTTAGACAATCAGGTAGCTTGAATTATCAGTAACATGAGGTCAAAATGAAGTTGGTACCATGTATTTACCTGGTTTGGTTATCGAAATATGGTTTTCAGGATATATAATGAGCCATGTTCTTAATAATGAGATTACATAATCATATATAGCCATTTCTAATGTCAGTTACATCTTTCATTCAATGTCTTCATAATGACACTTGTTACACGTCCTGCTCTGCGACAGTGTTTTAGATATGACTGCTTTGCATATTAATGAGTTCACATGACCATATATGGTCATCTGTTATTTTTAATCAAATCTCTTGTTCACTGTTGTCATAATAACACAGGATTCATCTTCCTAACTGCAACAGTGTTTAAGATATAATGGTTATGCATATTAATGAGTTCACATGACCATATATGGTTATCTGTTATTTTAATCAAATCTCTTGTTCACTGTTGTCATAACACAGGATTCATCTTCCTAACTGCGACAGTGTTTTAGATATGACTGCTATGCATATTAATGAGTTCACATGACCATATATGGTTATCTGTTATTTTAATCAAATCTCTTGTTCACTGTTGTTATAATGACACAGGATTTATCTTCCTAACTGCGACAGTGTTTAAGATATAATGGTTATGCATATTAATGAGTTCACATGACCATATATGGTTATCTGTTATTTTAATCAAATCTCTTGTTAACTGTTGTCATAATGACACAGGATTCATCTTCCTAACTGCAACAGTGTTTGAGATATGACAGTTATGCATATTAATGAGCTCACATGACCATATATGGTCATTTGTTATTTTAATCGAATCTCTTGTTCAAGGTTGTCATAATAACACAGGATTCATCATCCTAACTACAACAGTGCTTGAGTTATAACAGTTATGCATATTAATGAGGTTAGAAGCCCCCACCCCATGGGTGCCCAGCCACGTGGCCTAACAGTGTGCTATTGGGGCAAAATGATGCATCTGATGACACAAATGCACATACAAAATTTGAAAGAAATCAGACTAATACAAAACATGTAGTTGCATAATTTCTATTTTCACAAAATCCAAGATGGCGGCCAAACCACGTGACTGATCAAAATAATATTATTTTTCTCGTATGCAGCTAAGGCCAGGCATGGTAAATATAAAAACATCTAGTAGATTGGTTGAATCGTCTCTGAGAAACAAATACCCAAACTTTTGGTCAATTTTGCTTAAAATCCAAAATGGCGGCCAAACCATGTGACTGATCTGAAATTTTTTTTAGGTTTCTGAAAGGGATTGATACACAGATGCCATAAAGCAAAATTGAAAATATTCCCTCAAGTGTTGCCAGAGTAAAAAACTACTTCCTGTTTAGAAGAAATCCAAAATGGTGGCCAAACCACGTGACCAATCGTAAACATTTTTTCAAACATAAATGGGATTCGTATATAGAAGCTAAATACTACATATGAGAGCATTCTGCTTGGTGGTTCTGAAGAAGAAGATTTTCAAGTGTTTTTTGCCGTTTTTAGGAAAAACAAAATGGCGGGAAAAGTCACATGACCGCTAAAGTTTTTATTGCTGATATTTATTACACATGAGTTGTACTATATACCATAAAAAAATCTAGACGCCTAGACCCTCAGAAAGTGGTCAAACAGCCACTTCCGGTTTTATTTCAATCCAATATGGCTGCCAAACTAGTTGTCCAATCGAAATTCTGAAAGCATGTTGCACCAGTTCACATTATGGACTATCAGTATAGAGCATTATCAGACCATTCTGTTCAGCGGTTTTCTCAAACGGCTTGACGAAAAAAGTTACGGAAGAAAGAAGAAGATGATGAAGAAGAAAAAACCGGACAATAAGAATAGGGGCCTCGCCCTTCGGGCTTGGGCCCCTAAAAACCGGACAATAAGAATAGGGGCCTCGCCCTTCGGGCTTGGGCCCCTAAAAACCGGACAATAAGAATAGGGGCCTCGCCCTTCAGGCTTGGGCCCCTAATTATAAGTAGGAAGACTGAATAGACGTGATGTCACAGCGTCAACCGTAGTGCTTGTCACGATTACGAGATCTTAAAGCGGAAGTGATGTAATCGTAGAACGATTTTTAGCCCATGAAAGAGAAGCAACGTCACAACAGTTATAAATACGCCTGTCGCTATGTTGGCTGTTGGTTTTTGGCTCACTCGCTTCAAGTTGTCCAAATATAACGCCTCGAGGGATAATTATCACTTAATGCTAAGTGGTGCTGTTTGAAATAACGCTATTTTATAGAGTGGTTTGCGTGGAACGAATTGTTGTATGTTTTAAAATTGCGCCAATTAGTCGCGTAAATCCAGAATCCCAGGGCCGACCTGCCATTCACAAAAACACTCCTGAACACTTCCTGAAAATTACATGGTCATCAAGTATTGTAATACACTACATGGTATTAATAGCATTTTGTTTAAGTTGTAATATAAGTGATTATATAGAAAACATTCCTGGTAGACACAATCCGGGTAGAACAAACTCCCAGACAGTACATCGCATGGAGACAATGCCATTTAATGTGAGCGTACCATAATCCGTTAATTGTTAAACCACCTATTTTTTTAGCTATATATCATTTCTTATGATTTATAAAGCCCCAGTAGGACTATTTGTATTTTAAAATAAAGATTGAAATTGGTGACTTTTTAGATCTACATCAACGTTCCTTGTCGATCCTGTTCTATTGTAATGTGTTGGCAGTAACTTAAAAAGTACATTATCTAAACACACGTTTTCTGAGATAATGTCCGCCGGGATCTTGCTCTGCCGGGATCCAGTAAATCTCCAATTCAGGTTAACCTCAAAACATATTTCGTGCTCGTAGGATTAGCGAAGGTGCGGGTTAAACCCACACCTTATCCAAGGCCACTTCACAAAATGTCAATAGTCGCTAAAGTGTTAATTCCATAGACAAACATACACAATTTACAGAGGGCGCACAACCATCGTGTAAGCCATGATAAGGAGCTATTTTGCTTCGCATGAATTGTAAAGTTCAACTGGATATGAGATCGGCGAGGGCGCAATAACAGAAGTAATATTATTATTAGTCACTACGGATGCGTATATAATAAATTATTATATGTCGCTATAATAGCATATTTATGTAATGTACAATTACAGTCGATAGATAAGCACTTCACCACAATCGAATCATTGAGTATTAGTTCAAACAATATCATTGTAAAACAAAAAATATATAGTTGACGATAAATTAGTAAATTATAAACTGATTAGTTAGAAATATATTTCTATAGTCTTTAGACCTGGCCACTTAAGCAGGTTTATATGAAAAGTGAATGATTTCTACCATGTCAAGCCAGTAGTGCAGCAGTTCAAGGTGTGTGATTTCCGCTTAATAAGTTGAACGTAAAACAACGACAAACTCAGAGTTGCCCGTCAATTTACGCTGAAAATATACAATGGGCAACGTAGTATATCAGTTCTTTAAGTTCAGCGTAAAATGACAGCAAATTTGGAAATTTCCGCTGTTTACACTGGACGTATCAAACGCGCAACTTCTAAATTTACGTCGTTTCAGTTTCGTTGGTTATGCGAGGGAAATTCGAACGTTACACACTCAAATGTAAACAACGGGTTTACTGCAAAACACGTTGCTAATCCGGCAAGCGGTTACGACGGAAATTCGAATTTTCATGCAGTGTCAGTATGACCTCACTTGACCTGATTAAATAGAGATCCAACACAGGCTGTCACTATGACCTCACTTGACATGATCATGAAGAGATCCAGCACAGGCTGTCACTATGACCTCACTTGACATGATCACGAAGAGATCCAACACAGGCTGTCACTATGACCTCACTTGACATGATCACGAAGAGATCCAACACAGGCTGTCACTATGACCTCACTTGACATGATCACGAAGAGATCCAACACAGGCTGTCACTATGACCTCACTTGACATGATCACGTAGAGATCCAATACAGGCTGTCACTATGACCTCACTTGACATGATCACGAAGAGATCCAACACAGGCTGTCACTATGACCTCACTTGACATGATCACGTAGAGATCCAATACAGGCTGTCACTATGACCTCACTTGACATGATCACATAGAGATCCAACCCATGTTGTCACTATGACCTCACTTGACCTGATCACATAGAGATCCAACACAGGCTGTCACTATGACCTCACTTGACGTGATCACATAGAGATCCAACACATGTTGTCAGTATTTTTTTTCCCATTGTAATAAAACTATGGCAGTGTAGAATATATTTTTTTATACCTCACAGAGACAAAACATATTAATGTGAAAGAAGAGAAATCATTTAAGAAAATGAGAGGAACAACAAATGATGAGCCTCCAATGAATGGTAAGTGATGTCAAAACTAATGAACATCAGTGCATTTATACACACACATGATGTATCATAGACTACTAAGTACACAGTATTACACAATATTCTATACACTACATTATATATAATACAATGCACACAATACACTTTAAATTAGCTTATCCACCAATGGGAATATATAATATTTTACAAACAATGGAATCAAGTTAGTGTTATTCTGATTTTTTTATTATTACTATAATTGTGATTGTTTCAGATATTCCATCAGAATATTCAGAGAGAATAGAACACCTTGAAGAGTTTGTTAAACAATTGTCAACCATGATGGAAATGTTGAAAGTCCAAGTAAGATATTAGTTAAATTACCTCTTTACTATGATACCTCAAGTGTTTTAGAAATGAAATGTGAAAACATTTTCAGAAATGCAGTAAACTGATGTTTTGTGCAAGAGTAATCAGTAGTTTTCTCTGTATTCAAATTAATTACCATAATAATTATTTACTTTCTTGTTTAAGTTAAACAAAACAAGTTCATCACCAATCTTTTTCATAGTTACAGTATTATTATTCAAACTATATTACCATTTACATATTCTAGGCCTGTTGTCACGGGGGCAGAGAGTACATACCCTGTTAGCATGGGGGGCAGAGAGTGCATACCCTGTTACCATGAGGGGCAGAAAGTGCATATCCTGTTAGCATGAGGGGGGGGGGGGCAGAGAGTGCATACCCTGTTAACATGGGGGCAGAGAGTGCATACCCTGTTAGCATGGGGTCAGAGAGTGCATACCCTGTTAGCATGGGGGGCAGAGAGTGCATACCCTGTTAGCATGGGGGGCAGAGAGTGCATACCCTGTTAGCATGGGGGGCAGAGAGTGCATACCCTGTTACCATGAGGGGCAGAGAGTGCATATCCTGTTACCATGAGGGGCAGAGAGTGCATACCCTGTTAGCATGGGGGGCAGAGAGTGCATACCCTGTTACCATGAGGGGCAGAGAGTGCATACCCTGTTAGCATGGGGGCAGAGAGTGCATACCCTGTTACCATGAGGGGCAGAGAGTGCATACCCTGTTAACATGGGGGCAGAAAGTGCATACCCTTTTAACATGGGGGAGGGCAGAAAGTGCATACCTGTTAGCATGGGGGGGGGGGGAGAGTGCATACCCTGTTAACATGGGAGCAGAGAGTGCATACCCTGTTAGCATGGGGTCAGGGAGTGCATACCCTGTTAGCATGGGGTCAGAAAGTGCATACCCTGTTAACATGGGAGCAGAGAGTGCATACCCTTTTAACATGGGGGAGGGCAGAAAGTGCATACCTGTTAGCATGGGGGGGGGCAGAGAGTGCATACCCTGTTAACATGGGAGCAGAGAGTGCATACCCTGTTAGCATGGGGTCAGAGAGTGCATACCCTGTTAGCATGGGGTCAGAGAGTGCATACCCTGTTAGCATGGGGTCAGAGAGTGCATACCCTGTTAGCATGGGGTCAGAGAGTGCATACCCTGTTAGCATGGGGTCAGAGAGTGCATACCCTGTTAGCATGGGGTCAGAGAGTGCATACCCTGTTAGCATGGGGTCAGAGAGTGCATACCCTGTTAGCATGGGGTCAGAGAGTGCATACCCTGTTAGCATGGGGTCAGAGAGTGCATACCCTTTTAACATGGGGTCAGAGAGTGCATACCCTGTTAGCATGGGGCAGAGAGTGCATACCCTGTTAGCATGGGGTCAGAGAGTGCATACCCTGTTAGCATGGGGCAGAGAGTGCTTTAATGCCTTTATTGACTGTGTTCTAACTGTATATACACATCATACATCATGTCACACATATGGAGATAATCAGATTCAAAATGGCGGAATAGTGGCCTTATTAATGTTGAAAATTCATAAATAAAGTTCCAGAAGCTGATCTTGATGTTGAGAGATTTTGTTCAAACTTGGTGCATACATTGATTACCGGGTATATTTGACATTGATGCTCATAATTTTGGTTTTCAAATGTTTAAAAATGTTCTACTGGCGACCATTTTGTTTTAATGAATGCTGTTCAAGAGCCATATTTCTGGCATGCCCTATCTGTTCATGTTCAAACTTTATGTATTTTTTAACTCAATAACTCACTTGCGAAATGTAATTACTTGTTATGTCTGAACAGTTCTTGTAGTACAAGATCTATAAAGTAATGTTACACAATAATTTCAGATTGCAGAAATGACACCAAAAATTGAATATTTGGAAGGTTGTGAATGTTTACCCAAACAACACCAATGTGAATACAAAGGAAAATTGTATGACGATGGAGAAAGATGGGAAACTGACCTATGTCATACATGTCTGTGTAAGGTAATTAACTGACTTATGTCATACAGTACATGTCTGTGTGAGGTACATTTGTAATTAACTGACTTATGTCATACATGTCTGTGTAAGGTAATTAACTGACCTATGTCATACATGTCTGTGTAAGGTATTATTCTGTTATTCTGTACTGTCAGTAATCATTGCAAACAATGGTGTACGTAAAATGTTATAATATTGGATATCACAACCACTAGCATTTTTATACAATACAAGTGAGTCATTCTGAATGAATGATGTATAGTGGTCAATTCTTGCAATTGCTGCCCTTTAATATAAATGATATTGTATTACAGGATGGTATAGTGAGTTGTGATCTGTCTGTAGATAAAGCAGAGTGTATTCATCCATGCAGTTCATCACCATGTCCACTGAATACACAGTGTGTTGAAGAATATACAAGTTATACATGTGTATGTCCTAATGGTCAGCAAGCTCCAGATTGTTACTCTAATATCAATATGTGTCACAAACCAGCAGAGTATGGCACATGTGACCATTCAATACCAATGTATTATTACAATGTTCAAAATCAAAGATGTGAGACATTCATCTATTCAGGTAAGTGATTCAATTAACTTGACATCATGTAAACCACAGTTATCTTCACAACTCATCTGATGTGCGATAAAATCTTCTTTTTGTAGGTTGTGGTGGTTATGATAATAAATTTAACTCAATTGAAGAATGTGAAGACGAGTGTGTTGTAGGAGCTTGCTGTCATCGTCAGTATGCTCGAACTGAGCCTGGTTCCACATTCCTTTCTTTTACTATTCTTATGCCAGGATTCTCATGTCAGGTATTTAGATATATGCAATGTATACTTTGTGTACTAATGTGTCTGTGTCTGATATTTTTCTGCCTTGTGTAAACAGGCTGCTTATTTTTTTTGCAAGACTTCATCACATACTAATGTAATTTTTGATAAAAAATATTAGGATCACAATCTCAAAGTCCACCTCAAATCAAATTTTGGTCACAAAGATATCCAACATGTCAACAAAACTAGCGTCATTTGTTCTATTATGGAGTGTTGCAAAATGTAGTTATCTAAAACCAACAATGACAGTCTGACAATAATACATAGTGTAATGCATAGGTGAGAAGTCTAAATGAATGCCGAAAACTTGGATATACCACAGTTGATATAAACCACAGAAGTGAAGTTGTCTCTTTTCGTCCTGGACAAAGATGTTTAGATGGGCAATGTGGACTTGCTGATGGTTGCATATATGGCAGTGAGTTATACCAACCGACAGATAGCTTCCAATTAAAATGTCAGCAGTGCTCTTGTCAGGCATCTGGAAACATTCATTGCAGGTAGGTTTACTGGTGAATGTCATCCAGTGCAAACGTTTCAGCTGTAACATAATTACACATAGAATACTAACTCTCGCACACTGAATTACTTGATTACATGTTCGAATACTAACTCACGCACACTGATTTACTGAATTACATGTTAAAATACTAACTTTAGCACACTGATTTACTTGATTACATGTTAGAATACTAACTCTCGCACACTGATTTACTTGATTACATGTTACAATACTAACTTTAGCACACTGATTTACTTAATTACATGTTACAATACTAACTTTAGCACACTGAATTACTTAATTACATGTTATAATACTAACTTTAGCACACTTATTTACTTGATTACATGTTAGAATACTAACTCTCGCACACTGATTTACTTGATTACATGTTACAATACTAATTTTATCACACTGATTTACTTAATTACATGTTACAATACTAACTTTAGCACACTGATTTACTTAATTACATGTTACAATACTAACTTTAGCACACTGAATTACTTAATTACATGTTATAATACTAACTTTAGCACACTTATTTACTTAATTACATGGTACAATACTAATTTTATCACACTGATTTACTTAATTACATGTTACAATACTAACTTTAGCATACTGATTTACTTAATTACATGTTAGAATACTAACTTTAGCACACTGGTTTACTTAATTACATGTTAGAATACTAAATTAACACACTGATTTACTTAATTACATGTTACAATACTAACTTTAGCACATTGATTTACTAAATTACATGTTAGAATACTAACTTTAGCACACTGATTTACTTTGTAAATTGTGATTTTATTGTACTTAATAGATGTACTGCACTGACAATGAGAAAAGAAATCCGGGATATGACACGCCTTGAAGTAGAGAGATTTCATTCTGCAGTCCAGAAGCTGTCGTCAAATACTAACATATGGAAGAAGTTCAGTGACTTGTACAAAGCACATGTCATGCATGCTAATGGCCCAATGTTCCTAACTTGGCACAGGATTTTTTTAAGAAGAGTAGAGCAACAACTACAAGAAACTGATTGTAACATTTTTCTTCCTTATTTTGATTTTACAACTGATACTGGAAACTTTGTTGATGCTGTCATCTGGCAGCCAAACTATTTTGGTGGTGATGGTAATGGTGACTGTGTGCCTGACTCGCCATTTAATGCTATAGATTGCATGAGGCGTAATTTCAACATTACTCGTCCAGTACCATCTATGATTGACGTTTACTTAGCATTAGCAAGTGATGATTTTACAGAACTAAGTCAGCATCTACAGTCATATGCTGGGTATATCCATGAGTTCATTGGTGGCGATATGGCTACTGCAAACAGTCCATATGACCCAATCTTCCTGGTGATTCATTCCTATATTGATATGCTCTATTGGAGATGGCAAAACAAACCAAACAACTTGAATAATTTCCCAGAGTTCCTGAAAACTATACCAATGGTTCCTTTTAATATACAACCTCAAGATACACTTGATAATGAGAAGCAGTTATGTGTTACTTATTCACTGCCAACATATGGGGATCCTTGTAATGGAACAACTGAATATGATGATGACAGGTAGGGGTTAATCAATTACACTGCCAATAGATATGATGATGACAGGTAGGGGTTAATCAATTACACTGCCAATAGATATGATGATGACAGGTAGGGGTTAATCAATTACACTGCCAATAGATATGATGATGACAGGTAGGCGTTAATCAATTACACTGCCAATAGATATGATGATGACAGGTAGGGGTTAATCAATTACACTGCCAATAAATATGATGATGACAGGTAGGGGTTAATCAATTACACTGCCAATAGATATGATGATGACAGGTAGGGGTTAATCAATTACACTGCCAATAGATATGATGATGACAGGTAGGGGTTAATCAATTACACTGCCAATAGATATGATGATGACAGGTAGGGGTTAATCAATTACACTGCCAATAGATATGATGATGACAGGTAGGGGTTAATCAATTACACTGCCAATAGATATGATGATGACAGGTAGGGGTTAATCAATTACACTGCCAATAGATATGATGATGACAGGTAGGGGTTAATCAATTACACTGCCAATAGATATGATGATGACAGGTAGGGGTTAATCAATTACACTGCCAATAGATATGATGATGACAGGTAGGGGTTAATCAATTACACTGCCAATAGATATGATGATGACAGGTAGGGGTTAATCAATTACACTGCCAATAGATATGATGATGACAGGTAGGGGTTAATCAATTACACTGCCAATAGATATGATGATGACAGGTAGGGGTTAATCAATTACACTGCCAATAGATATGATGATGACAGGTAGGGGTTAATCAATTACACTGCCAATAGATATGATGATGACAGGTAGGGGTTAATCAATTACACTGCCAATAGATATGATGATGACAGGTAGGGGTTAATCAATTACACTGCCAATAGATATGATGATGACAGGTAGGGGTTAATCAATTACACTGCCAATAGATATGATGATGACAGGTAGGGGTTAATCAATTACACTGCCAATAGATATGATGATGACAGGTAGGGGTTAATCAATTACACTGCCAATAGATATGATGATGACAGGTAGGCGTTAATCAATTACACTGCCAATAGATATGATGATGACAGGTAGGGGTTAATCAATTACACTGCCAATAAATATGATGATGACAGGTAGGGGTTAATCAATTACACTGCCAATAGATATGATGATGACAGGTAGGGGTTAATCAATTACACTGCCAATAGATATGATGATGACAGGTAGGGGTTAATCAATTACACTGCCAATAGATATGATGATGACAGGTAGGGGTTAATCAATTACACTGCCAATAGATATGATGATGACAGGTAGGGGTTAATCAATTACACTGCCAATAGATATGATGATGACAGGTAGGGGTTAATCAATTACACTGCCAATAGATATGATGATGACAGGTAGGGGTTAATCAATTACACTGCCAATAGATATGATGATGACAGGTAGGGGTTAATCAATTACACTGCCAATAGATATGATGATGACAGGTAGGGGTTAATCAATTACACTGCCAATAGATATGATGATGACAGGTAGGGGTTAATCAATTACACTGCCAATAGATATGATGATGACAGGTAGGGGTTAATCAATTACACTGCCAATAGATATGATGATGACAGGTAGGGGTTAATCAATTACACTGCCAATAGATATGATGATGACAGGTAGGGGTTAATCAATTACACTGCCAATAGATATGATGATGACAGGTAGGGGTTAATCAATTACACTGCCAATAGATATGATGATGACAGGTAGGGGTTAATCAATTACACTGCCAATAGATATGATGATGACAGGTAGGGGTTAATCAATTACACTGCCAATAGATATGATGATGACAGGTAGGGGTTAATCAATTACACTGCCAATAGATATGATGATGACAGGTAGGGGTTAATCAATTACACTGCCAATAGATATGATGATGACAGGTAGGGGTTAATCAATTACACTGCCAATAGAATAGAATAGAATAGAATAGAATAGAATAGAATAGAATAGAATAGAATAGAATAGAATAGAATAGAATAGAATATGCATGGCGGCCAATTGTTTTACTGATTGTTTTAACAATGTTATCGACATGGGGTCTCCAACAAAGTGTTGAGTCAAGTGTGACACCTAAATATACAGCTGATAATACGCCCCCAAAAGTTGTTTTTCTTTGAGCTGTCTGAAAAATCATGAAATTTGTTTTGTCAATATTTATAGTTAATTTATTTGATTTACACCAGGTAGCAACTTTATTTAATTCAATATTGAGTGTGTGAAGGTTTACAGAATGGTCTTTTACGGAATAAAATAGACTGGTGTCATAAGCAAATAGTCTGAATGAAAAAAGGGGGATGATCTAGAAATGTGATTAATATAAACTAAAAAAAGAAGAGGGCCTACGATTGACCTTTGTGGTACCCCTGTGGAAATAGTTTCACAGTCAGAAATATGATGATGACAGGTAGGGGTTAATCAATTACACTAGCTGCCAATAGATATGATGATGACAGGTAGGGGTTAATCAATTACACTGCCAATAGATATGATGATGACAGGTAGGGGTTAATCAATTACACTGCAAATAGATATGATGATGACAGGCAGGGGTTAATCAATTACACTAGCTGCCAATAGATATGATGATGACAGGTAGGGGTTAATCAATTACACTGCCAATAGATATGATGATGACAGGTAGGGGTTAATCAATTACACTGCAAATAGATATGATGATGACAGGTAGGGGTTAATCAATTACACTAGCTGCCAATAGATATGATGATGACAGGTAGGGTTAATCAATTACACTAGCTGCCAATAGATATGATGATGACAGGTAGGGGTTAATCAATTACACTGCCAATAGATATGATGATGACAGGTAGGGGTTAATCAATTACACTGCCAATAGATATGATGATGACAGGTAGGGGTTAATCAATTACACTGCAAATAGATATGATGATGACAGGTAGGGGTTAATCAATTACACTGCCAATAGATATGATGATGACAGGTAGGGGTTAATCAATTACACTGCAAATAGATATGATGATGACAGGAGGGGGTTAATCAATTACACTGCCAATAGATATGATGATGACAGGCAGGGGTTAATCAATTACACTGCAAATAGATATGATGTTGACAGGTAGGGGTTAATCAATTACACTGCCAATAGATATGATGATGACAGGTAGGGGTTAATCAATTACACTGCAAATAGATATGATGATGACAGGTAGGGGTTAATCAATTACACTGCCAATAGATATGATGATGACAGGTAGGGGTTAATCAATTACACTGACAATAGATATGATGATGACAGGTAGGGGTTAATCAATTACACTGCCAATAGATATGATGATGACAGGTAGGGGTTAATCAATTACACTGCCAATAGATATGATGATGACAGGTAGGGGTTAATCAATTACACTGCCAATAGATATGATGATGACAGGTAGGGGTTAATCAATTACACTGCCAATAGATATGATGATGATGAGAGGTAGGGGTTAATCAATTACACTGCCAATAGATATGATGATGACAGGTAGGGGTTAATCAATTACACTGCCAATAGATATGATGATGATGACAGGCAGGGGTTAATCAATTACACTGCCAATAGATATGATGATGACAGGTAGGGGTTAATCAATTACACTGCCAATAGATATGATGATGACAGGTAGGGGTTAATCAATTACACTGCCAATAGATATGATGATGATGACAGGCAGGGGTTAATCAATTACACTGCCAATAGATATGATGATGACAGGTAGGGGTTAATCAATTACACTGCCAATAGATATGATGATGATGACAGGCAGGGGTTAATCAATTACACTGCCAATAGATATGATGATGACAGGTAGGGGTTAATCAATTACACTGCAAATAGATATGATGTTGACAGGTAGGGGTTAATCAATTACACTGCCAATAGATATGATGATGACAGGTAGGGGTTAATCAATTACACTGCAAATAGATATGATGATGACAGGTAAGGGTTAATCAATTACACTGCCAATAGATATGATGATGACAGGCAGGGGTTAATCAATTACACTGCCAATAGATATGATGATGACAGGCAGGGGTTAATCAATTACACTGCCAATAGATATGATGATGACAGGTAGGGGTTAATCAATTACACTGCCAATAGATATGATGATGACAGGTAGGGGTTAATCAATTACACTGCCAATAGATATGATGATGACAGGTAGGGGTTAATCAATTACACTGCCAATAGATATGATGATGATGAGAGGTAGGGGTTAATCAATTACACTGCCAATAGATATGATGATGACAGGTAGGGGTTAATCAATTACACTGCCAATAGATATGATGATGATGACAGGTAGGGGTTAATCAATTACACTGCCAATAGATATGATGATGACAGGTAGGGGTTAATCAATTACACTGCCAATAGATATGATGATGACAGGTAGGGGTTAATCAATTACACTGTCAATAGATATGATGATGACAGGTAGGGGTTAATCAATTACACTGCCAATAGATATGATGATGACAGGTAGGGGTTAATCAATTACACTGCCAATAGATATGATGATGACAGGTAGGGGTTAATCAATTACACTGCCAATAGATATGATGATGACAGGTAGGGGTTAATCCATTACACTGCCAATAGATATGATGATGATGACAGGCAGGGGTTAATCAATTACACTGCAAATAGATATGATGTTGACAGGTAGGGGTTAATCAATTACACTGCCAATAGATATGATGATGACAGGTAGGGGTTAATCAATTACACTGCAAATAGATATGATGATGACAGGTAAGGGTTAATCAATTACACTGCCAATAGATATGATGATGACAGGCAGGGGTTAATCAATTACACTGCCAATAGATATGATGATGACAGGCAGGGGTTAATCAATTACACTGCCAATAGATATGATGATGATGACAGGCAGGGGTTAATCAATTACACTGCAAATAGATATGATGTTGACAGGTAGGGGTTAATCAATTACACTGCCAATAGATATGATGATGACAGGTAGGGGTTAATCAATTACACTGCAAATAGATATGATGATGACAGGTAAGGGTTAATCAATTACACTGCCAATAGATATGATGATGACAGGCAGGGGTTAATCAATTACACTGCCAATAGATATGATGATGACAGGCAGGGGTTAATCAATTACACTGCCAATAGATATGATGATGACAGGTAGGGGTTAATCAATTACACTGCCAATAGATATGATGATGACAGGCAGGGGTTAATCAATTACACTGCCAATAAATATGATGATGACAGGTAGGGGTTAATCAATTACACTGCCAATAGATATGATGATGACAGGTAGGGGTTAATCAATTACACTGCCAATAGATATGATGATGACAGGCAGGGGTTAATCAATTACACTGCCAATAGATATGATGATGACAGGTAGGGGTTAATCAATTACACTGCCAATAGATATGATGATGACAGGTAGGGGTTAATTAATCACACTGCAAATAGATATGATGTTGACAGGTAGGGGTTAATCAATTACACTGCCAATAGATATGATGATGACAGGTAGGGGTTAATTAATCACACTGCAAATAGATATGATGTTGACAGGTAGGGGTTAATCAATTACACTGCAAATAGATATGATGATGACAGGTAGGGGTTAATCAATTACACTGCCAATAGATATGATGACAGGCAGGGGTTAATCAATTACACTGCCAATAGATATGATGATGACAGGTAGGGGTTAATCAATTACACTGCCAATAGATATGATGATGACAGGCAGGGGTTAATCAATTACACTGCCAATAGATATGATGATGACAGGTAGGGGTTAATCAATTACACTGCCAATAGATATGATGATGACAGGTAGGGGTTAATTAATCACACTGCAAATAGATATGATGATGACAGGTAGGGGTTAATCAATTACACTGCCAATAGATATGATGATGACAGGTAGGGGTTAATCAATTACACTGCCAATAGATATGATGATGAGAGGTAGGGGTTAATCAATTACACTGCCAATAGATATGATGATGACAGGTAGGGGTTAATCAATTACACTGCCAATAGATATGATGATGACAGGCAGGGGTTAATCAATTACACTGCCAATAGATATGATGATGACAGGTAGGGGTTAATCAATTACACTGCCAATAGATATGATGATGACAGGCAGGGGTTAATCAATTACACTGCCAATAGATATGATGATGACAGGTAGGGGTTAATCAATTACACTGCCAATAGATATGATGATGACAGGTAGGGGTTAATTAATCACACTGCAAATAGATATGATGATGACAGGTAGGGGTTAATCAATTACACTGCCAATAGATATGATGATGACAGGTAGGGGTTAATTAATCACACTGCAAATAGATATGATGTTGACAGGTAGGGGTTAATCAATTACACTGCAAATAGATATGATGATGACAGGTAGGGGTTAATCAATTACACTGCCAATAGATATGATGATGACAGGTAGGGGTTAATCAATTACACTGCCAATAGATATGATGATGACAGGTAGGGGTTAATCAATTACACTGCCAATAGATATGATGATGACAGGTAGGGGTTAATCAATTACACTGCCAATAGATATGATGATGACAGGTAGGGGTTAATCAATTACACTGCCAATAGATATGATGATGACAGGCAGGGGTTAATCAATTACACTGCCAATAGATATGATGATGACAGGTAGGGGTTAATCAATTACACTGCCAATAGATATGATGATGACAGGCAGGGGTTAATCAATTACACTGCCAATAGATATGATGATGACAGGCAGGGGTTAATCAATTACACTGCCAATAGATATGATGATGACAGATAGGGGTTAATCAATTACACTGCCAATAGATATGATGATGACAGGTAGGGGTTAATCAATTACACTGCCAATAGATATGATGATGACAGGTAGGGGTTAATCAATTACACTGCAAATAGATATGATGATGACAGGTAGGGGTTAATCAATTACACTGCCAATAGATATGATGATGACAGGTAGGGGTTAATTAATAGATATGATGATGACAGGTAGGGGTTAATCAATTACACTGCCAATAGATATGATGATGACAGGCAGGGGTTAATCAATTACACTGCAAATAGATATGATGATGACAGGTAGGGGTTAATCAATTACACTGCCAATAGATATGATGATGACAGGTAGGGGTTAATCAATTACACTGCAAATAGATATGATGATGACAGGTAGGGGTTAATCAATTACACTGCCAATAGATATGATGATGACAGGTAGGGGTTAATCAATTACACTGCCAATAGATATGATGATGACAGGTAGGGGTTAATCAATTACACTGTCAATAGATATGATGATGACAGGTAGGGGTTAATCAATTACACTGGAAATAGATATGATGATGACAGGTAGGGGTTAATCAATTACACTGCCAATAGATATGATGATGACAGGCAGGGGTTAATCAATTACACTGCCAATAGATATGATGATGACAGGCAGGGGTTAATCAATTACACTGCCAATAGATATGATGATGACAGGTAGGGGTTAATCAATTACACTGCCAATAGATATGATGATGACAGGTAGGGGTTAATCAATTACACTGCCAATAGATATGATGATGACAGGTAGGGGTTAATCAATTACACTGCCAATAGATATGATGATGACAGGTAGGGGTTAATCAATTACACTGCCAATAGATATGATGGTGACAGGCAGGGGTTAATCAATTACACTGCCAATAGATATGATGATGGCAGGTAGGGGTTAATCAATTACACTGCCAATAGATATGATGATGACAGGTAGGGGTTAATCAATCACACTGCAAATAGATATGATGTTGACAGGTAGGGGTTAATCAATTACACTGCAAATAGATATGATGATGACAGGTAGGGGTTAATCAATTACACTGCCAATAGATATGATGATGACAGGTAGGGGTTAATCAATTACACTGCCAATAGATATGATGATGACAGGCAGGGGTTAATCAATTACACTGCCAATAGATATGATGATGACAGGTAGGGGTTAATCAATTACACTGCAAATAGATATGATGATGACAGGTAGGGGTTAATCAATTACACTGCCAATAGATATGATGATGACAGGTAGGGGTTAATTAATAGATATGATGATGACAGGTAGGGGTTAATCAATTACACTGCCAATAGATATGATGATGACAGGTAGGGGTTAATCAATTACACTGCCAATAGATATGATGATGACAGGTAGGGGTTAATCAATTACACTGCCAATAGATATGATGATGACAGGCAGGGGTTAATCAATTACACTGCCAATAGATATGATGATGACAGGTAGGGGTTAATCAATTACACTGCCAATAGATATGATGATGACAGGTAGGGGTTAATCAATTACACTGCAAATAGATATGATGATGACAGGTAGGGGTTAATCAATTACACTGCCAATAGATATGATGATCACAGGTAGGGGTTAATCAATTACACTGCAAATAGATATGATGATGACAGGTAGGGGTTAATCAATTACACTGCCAATAGATATGATGATCACAGGTAGGGGTTAATCAATTACACTGCCAATAGATATGATGATGACAGGTAGGGGTTAATCAATTACACTGCAAATAGATATGATGATGACAGGTAGGGGTTAATCAATTACACTGCAAATAGATATGATGATGACAGATAGGGGTTAATCAATTACACTGCCAATAGATATGATGATGACAGGTAGGGGTTAATCAATTACACTGCCAATAGATATGATGATGACAGGTAGGGGTTAATCAATTACACTGCCAATAGATATGATGATAACAGGTAGGGGTTAATCAATTACACTGCCAATAGATATGATGATGACAGGTAGGGGTTAATCAATTACACTGTCAATAGATATGATGATGACAGGCAGGGGTTAATCAATTACACTGCCAATAGATATGATGATGACAGGTAGGGGTTAATCAATTACACTGCCATTAGATATGATGATGACAGGTAGGGGTTAATCAATTACACTGCCAATAGATATGATGATGACAGGTAGGGGTTAATCAATTACACTGCCAATAGATATGATGATGACAGGTAGGGGTTAATCAATTACACTGCCAATAGATATGATGATGACAGGTAGGGGTTAATCAATTACACTGCCAATAGATATGATGATGACAGGTAGGGGTTAATCAATTACACTGCATATAGATATGATGATGACAGGTAGGGGTTAATCAATTACACTGCCAATAGATATGATGATGACGACAGGTAGGGGTTAATCAATTACACTACCAATAGATATGATGATGACAGGTAGGGGTTAATCAATTACACTGCCAATAGATATGTTGATGACAGGTAGGGGTTAATCAATTACACTGCCAATAGATATGATGATAACAGGTAGGGGTTAATCAATTACACTGCATATAGATATGATGATGACAGGTAGGGGTTAATCAATTACACTGCCAATAGATATGATGATGACGACAGGTAGGGGTTAATCAATTACACTACCAATAGATATGATGATGACAGGTAGGGGTTAATCAATTACACTGCCAATAGATATGTTGATGACAGGTAGGGGTTAATCAATTACACTACCAATAGATATGATGATGACAGGTAGGGGTTAATCAATTACACTGCCAATAGATATGTTGATGACAGGTAGGGGTTAATCAATTACACTGCCAATAGATATGTTGATGACAGGTAGGGGTTAATCAATCAATTACACTGCCGATAGATATGATGATGACAGGTAGGGGTTAATCAATTACACTGCAAATAGATATGATGATGACAGGTAGGGGTTAATCAATTACACTGCCAATAGATATGATGATGACAGGTAGGGGTTAATCAATTACACTGTCAATAGATATGATGATGACAGGTAGGGGTTAATCAATTACACTGTCAATAGATATGATGATGACAGGCAGGGGTTAATCAATTACACTGCAAATAGATATGATGATGGCAGGTAGGGGTTAATCATTTACACTGCCAATAGATATGATGATGACAGGTAGGGGTTAATCAATTACACTGCCAATAGATATGATGATGACAGGTAGGGGTTAATCAATTACACTGCCAATAGATATGATGATGACAGGTAGGGGTTAATCAATTACACTGCCAATAGATATGATGATGACAGGTAGGGGTTAATCAATTACACTGCATATAGATATGATGATGACAGGTAGGGGTTAATCAATTACACTGCATATAGATATGATGATGACAGGTAGGGGTTAATCAATTACACTGCCAATAGATATGATGATGACAGGCAGGGGTTAATCAATTACACTGCCAATAGATATGATGATGACAGGTAGGGGTTAATCAATTACACTGCCAATAGATATGATGATGACAGGTAGGGGTTAATCAATTACACTGCCAATAGATATGATGATGACAGGTAGGGGTTAATCAATTACACTGCCAATAGATATGATGATGACAGGTAGGGGTTAATCAATTACACTGCCAATAGATATGATGATGACAGGTAGGGGTTAATCAATTACACTGCCAATAGATATGATGATGACAGGTAGGGGTTAATCAATTACACTGCCAATAGATATGATGATGACAGGTAGGGGTTAATCAATTACGCTGCCAATAGATATGATGATGACAGGCAGGGGTTAATCAATTACACTGCAAATAGATATGATGATGACAGGTAGGGGTTAATCAATTACACTGCCAATAGATATGATGATGACAGGTAGGGGTTAATCAATTACACTGCCAATAGATATGATGATGACAGGCAGGGGTTAATCAATTACACTGCCAATAGATATGATGATGACAGGTAGGGGTTAATCAATTACACTGCAAATAGATATGATGATGACAGGTAGGGGTTAATCAATTACACTGCCAATAGATATGATGATGACAGGTAGGGGTTAATCAATTACACTGCCAATAGATATGATGATGACAGGTAGGGGTTAATCAATTTCACTGCCAATAGATATGATGATGACAGGTAGGGGTTAATCAATTACACTGCCAATAGATATGATGATGACAGGTAGGGGTTAATCAATTACACTGCCAATAGATATGATGATGACAGATAGGGGTTAATCAATTACACTGCCAATAGATATGATGATGACAGGTAGGGGTTAATCAATTACACTGCCAATAGATATGATGATGACAGGTATGGGTTAATCAATTACACTGCCAATAGATATGATGATGACAGGTAGGGGTTAATCAATTACACTGCCAATAGATATGATGATAACAGGTAGGGGTTAATCAATTACACTGGAAATAGATATGATGATGACAGGTAGGGGTTAATCAATTACACTGGAAATAGATATGATGATGACAGGTAGGGGTTAATCAATTACACTGCAAATAGATATGATGATGACAGGTAGGGGTTAATCAATTACACTGCCAATAGATATGATGATGACAGGTAGGGGTTAATCAATTACACTGCAAATAAATATGATGATGACAGGCAGGGGTTAATCAATTACACTGCCAATAGATATGATGATGACAGGTAGGGGTTAATCAATTACACTGCCAATAGATATGATGATGACAGGTAGGGGTTAATCAATTACACTGCATATAGATATGATGATGACAGGTAGGGGTTAATCAATTACACTGCCAATAGATATGATGATGACAGATAGGGGTTAATCAATTACACTGCCAATAGATATGATGATGACAGGCAGGGGTTAATCAATTACACTGCCAATAGATATGATGATGACAGGTAGGGGTTAATTAATAGATATGATGATGACAGGTAGGGGTTAATCAATTACACTGCCAATAGATATGATGATGACAGGTAGGGGTTAATCAATTACACTGCCAATAGATATGATGATGACAGGTAGGGGTTAATCAATTACACTGCCAATAGATATGATGATGACAGGTAGGGGTTAATCAATTACACTGCCATTAGATATGATGATGACAGGTAGGGGTTAATCAATTACACTGCCATTAGATATGATGATGACAGGCAGGGGTTAATCAATTACACTGCCAATAGATATGATGATGACAGGTAGGGGTTAATCAATTACACTGCAAATAGATATGATGATGACAGGTAGGGGTTAATCAATTACACTGCCAATAGATATGATGATGACAGGTAGGGGTTAATCAATTACACTGCAAATAGATATGATGATGACAGGTAGGGGTTAATCAATTACACTGCAAATAGATATGATGATGACAGGTAGGGGTTAATCAATTACACTGCAAATAGATATGATGATGACAGGTAGGGGTTAATCAATTACACTGCAAATAGATATGATGATGACAGGTAGGGGTTAATCAATTACACTGCAAATAGATATGATGATGACAGGTAGGGGTTAATCAATTACACTGCCAATAGATATGATGATGACAGGTAGGGGTTAATTAATAGATATGATGATGACAGGTAGGGGTTAATCAATTACACTGCCAATAGATATGATGATGACAGGTAGGGGTTAATCAATTACACTGCCATTAGATATGATGATGACAGGCAGGGGTTAATCAATTACACTGCCAATAGATATGATGATGACAGGTAGGAGTTAATCAATTACACTGCAAATAGATATGATGATGACAGGTAGGGGTTAATCAATTACACTGCCAATAGATATGATGATGACAGGTAGGGGTTAATCAATTACACTGCCAATAGATATGATGATGACAGGTAGGGGTTAATCAATTACACTGCAAATAGATATGATGATGACAGGTAGGGGTTAATCAATTACACTGCCAATAGATATGATGATGACAGGTAGGGGTTAATCAATTACACTGCCAATAGATATGATGATGACAGGTAGGGGTTAATCAATTACACTGGAAATAGATATGTTGATGACAGGTAGGGGTTAATCAATTACACTGGAAATAGATATGATGGTGACAGGTAGGGGTTAATCAATTACACTGCCAATAGATATGATGATGACAGGTAGGGGTTAATCAATTACACTGCCAATAGATATGATGATGACAGGTAGGGGTTAATCAATTACACTGCAAATAAATATGATGATGACAGGTAGGGGTTAATCAATTACACTGCAAATAGATATGATGATGACAGGTAGGGGTTAATCAATTACACTGCCAATAGATATGATGATGACAGGTAGGGGTTAATCAATTACACTGCAAATAGATATGATGATGACAGATAGGAGTTAATCAATTACACTGCCAATAGATATGATGATGACAGGTAGGGGTTAATCAATTACACTGCCAATAGATATGATGATGACAGGTAGGGGTTAATCAATTACACTGCAAATAGATATGATGATGACAGGTAGGGGTTAATCAATTACACTGCCAATAGATATGATGATGACAGGTAGGGGTTAATCAATTACACTGCCAATAGATATGATGATGACAGGTAGGGGTTAATAAATTACACTGCCAATAGATATGATGATGACAGGTAGGGGTTAATCAATTACACTGCAAATATATATGATGATGACAGGTAGGGGTTAATCAATTACACTGCCAATAGATATGATGATGACAGGTAGGGGTTAATCAATTACACTGCAAATATATATGATGATGACAGGTAGGGGTTAATCAATTACACTGCCAATAGATATGATGATGACAGGTAGGGGTTAATCAATTACACTGCCAATAGATATGATGATGACAGGTAGGCGTTAATCAATTACACTGCAAATAGATATGATGATGACAGGTAGGGGTTAATCAATTACACTGCAAATAGATATGATGATGACAGGTAGGGGTTAATCAATTACACTGCCAATAGATATGATGATGACAGGCAGGGGTTAATCAATTACACTGCCAATAGATATGATGATGACAGGTAGGGGTTAATCAATTACACTGCCAATAGATATGATGATGACAGGTAGGGGTTAATCAATTACACTGCCAATAGATATGATGATGACAGGTAGGGGTTAATCAATTACACTGCCAATAGATATGATGATGACAGGTAGGGGTTAATCAATTACACTGCATATAGATATGATGATGACAGGTAGGGGTTAATCAATTACACTGCCAATAGATATGATGATGACGACAGGTAGGGGTTAATCAATTACACTGCCAATAGATATGATGATGACAGGTAGGGGTTAATCAATTACACTGCCAATAGATATGATGATGACAGGTAGGGGTTAATCAATTACACTGGAAATAGATATGTTGTTGACAGGTAGGGGTTAATCAATTACACTGCCAATAGATATGATGATGACAGGTAGGGGTTAATCAATTACACTGCCAATAGATATGATGATGACAGGTAGGGGTTAATCAATTACACTGCAAATAGATATGATGATGACAGGTAGGGGTTAATCAATTACACTGCCAATAGATATGATGATGACAGGTAGGGGTTAATCAATTACACTGCAAATAAATATGATGATGACAGGTAGGGGTTAATCAATTACACTGCAAATAAATATGATGATGACAGGTAGGGGTTAATCAATTACACTGCAAATAGATATGATGATGACAGATAGGGTTAATCAATTACACTGCAAATAGATATGATGATGACAGGTAGGGGTTAATCAACTACACTGCAATTAGATATGATGATGATGAGAGGTAGGGGTTAATCAATTACACTGCCAATAGATATGATGATGACAGGTAGGGGTTAATCAATTACACTGCCAATAGATATGATGATGACAGGCAGGGGTTAATCAATTACACTGCAAATAAATATGATGATGACAGGCAGGGGTTAATCAATTACACTGCCAATAGATATGATGATGACAGGTAGGGGTTAATCAATTACACTGCAAATAGATATGATGATGACAGGTAGGGGTTAATCAATTACACTGCCAATATATTTGATGATGACAGGTAGGGGTTAATCAATTACACTGCAAATAGATATGATGATGACAGGCAGGGGTTAATCAATTACACTGCCAATAGATATGATGATGACAGGTAGGGGTTAATCAATTACACTGCAAATAGATATGATGATGACAGGCAGGGGTTAATCAATTACACTGCCAATAGATATGATGATGACAGGTAGGGGTTAATCAATTACACTGCAAATAGATATGATGATGACAGGTAGGGGTTAATCAATTACACTGCCAATAGATATGATGATGACAGGTAGGGGTTAATCAATTACACTGCCAATAGATATGATGATGACAGGTAGGGGTTAATCAATTACACTGCCAATAGATATGATGATGACAGGCAGGGGTTAATCAATTACACTAGCTGCCAATAGATATGATGATGACAGGTAGGGGTTAATCAATTACACTGCCAATAGATATGATGATGACAGGCAGGGGTTAATCAATTACACTAGCTGCAAATAGATATGATGATGACAGGTAGGGGTTAATCAATTACACTGCCAATAGATATGATGATGACAGGTAGGGGTTAATCAATTACACTAGCTGCCAATAGATATGATGATGACAGGTAGGGGTTAATCAATTACACTGCCAATAGATATGATGATGAGAGGTAGGGGTTAATCAATTACACTGGAAATAGATATGATGATGACAGGTAGGGGTTAATCAATTACACTGCCAATAGATATGATGATGACAGGTAGGGGTTAATCAATTACACTGCCAATAGATATGATGATGACAGGTAGGGGTTAATCCATTACACTGCCAATAGATATGATGATGACAGGTAGGGGTTAATCAATTACACTGCCAATAGATATGATGATGACAGGTAGGGGTTAATCAATTACACTGCCAATAGATATGATGATGACAGGTAGGGGTTAATCAATTACACTGCCAATAGATATGATGATGACAGGTAGTGGTTAATCAATTACACTGCATATAGATATGAGGATGACAGGTAGGGGTTAATCAATTACACTGCCAATAGATATGATGATGACGACAGGTAGGGGTTAATCAATTACACTGCCAATAGATATGATGATGACAGGTAGGGGTTAATCAATTACACTGCCAATAGATATGTTGATGACAGGTAGGGGTTAATCAATTACACTGCCAATAGATATGATGATGACAGGTTGGGGTTAATCAATTACACTGCCAATAGATATGATGATGACAGGCAGGGGTTAATCAATTACACTGCAAATAGATATGATGATGACAGGTAGGGGTTAATCAATTACACTGCCAATAGATATGATGATGACAGGCAGGGGTTAATCAATTACACTGCCAATAGATATGATGATGACAGGTAGGGGTTAATCAATTACACTGCCAATAGATATGATGATGACAGGTAGGGGTTAATCAATTACACTGCCAATAGATATGATGATGACAGGTAGGGGTTAATCAATTACACTGCATATAGATATGATGATGACAGGTAGGGGTTAATCAATTACACTGCCAATAGATATGATGATGACGACAGGTAGGGGTTAATCAATTACACTGCCAATAGATATGATGATGACAGGTAGGGGTTAATCAATTACACTGCCAATAGATATGATGATGACAGGTAGGGGTTAATCAATTACACTGCCAATAGATATGATGATGACAGGTAGGGGTTAATCAATTACACTGCAAATAAATATGATGATGACAGGTAGGGGTTAATCAATTACACTGCAAATAAATATGATGATGACAGGTAGGGGTTAATCAATTACACTGCAAATAGATATGATGATGACAGGTAGGGGTTAATCCATTACACTGCCAATAGATATGATGATGACAGGTAGGGGTTAATCAATTACACTGCCAATAGATATGATGATGACAGGTAGGGGTTAATCAATTACACTGCAAATAAATATGATGATGACAGGTAGGGGTTAATCAATTACACTGCAAATAGATATGATGATGACAGATAGGGGTTAATCAATTACACTGCAAATAGATATGATGATGACAGGTAGGGGTTAATCAACTACACTGCAATTAGATATGATGATGATGAGAGGTAGGGGTTAATCAATTACACTGGAAATAGATATGATGATGACAGGTAGGGGTTAATCAATTACACTGCCAATAGATATGATGATGACAGGTAATGGTTAATCAATTACACTGCAAATATATATGATGATGACAGGTAGGGGTTAATCAATTACACTGCCAATAGATATGATGATGACAGGTAGGGGTTAATCAATTACACTGCCAATAGATATGATGATGACAGGTAGGCGTTAATCAATTACACTGCAAATAGATATGATGATGACAGGTAGGGGTTAATCAATTACACTGCAAATAGATATGATGATGACAGGTAGGGGTTAATCAATTACACTGCAAATAGATATGATGATGACAGGTAGGGGTTAATCAATTACACTGCCAATAGATATGATGATGACAGGCAGGGGTTAATTTATTACACTGCCAATAGATATGATGATGACAGGTAGGGGTTAATCAATTACACTGCAAATAGATATGATGATGACAGGTAGGGGTTAATCAATTACACTGCAAATAGATATGATGATGACAGATAGGGGTTAATCAATTACACTGCAAATAGATATGATGATGACAGATAGGGGTTAATCAATTACACTGACAATAGATATGATGATGACAGGTAGGGGTTAATCAATTACACTGCCAATAGATATGATGATGACAGGTAGGGGTTAATCAATTACACTGCCAATAGATATGATAATGACAGGTAGGGGTTAATCAATTACACTGCCAATAGATATGATGATGATGACAGGTAGGGGTTAATCAATTACACTGCCAATAGATATGATGATGATGACAGGTAGGGGTTAATCAATTACACTGCCATTAGATATGATGATGACAGGTAGGGGTTAATCAATTACACTGCCAATAGATATGATGATGACAGGTAGGGGTTAATCAATTACACTGCCAATAGATATGATGATGACAGGTAGGGGTTAATCAATTACACTGCCAATAGATATGATGATGACAGGTAGGGGTTAATCAATTACACTGCCAATAGATATGATGATGACAGGTAGGGGTTAATCAATTACACTGGAAATAGATATGATGATGACAGGTAGGGGTTAATCAATTACACTGGAAATAGATATGTTGATGACAGGTAGGGGTTAATCAATTACACTGGAAATAGATATGATGGTGACAGGTAGGGGTTAATCAATTACACTGCCAATAGATATGATGATGACAGGTAGGGGTTAATCAATTACACTGCCAATAGATATGATGATGACAGGTAGGGGTTAATCAATTACACTGCCAATAGATATGATGATGACAGGTAGGGGTTAATCAATTACACTGCCAATAGATATGATGATGACAGGTAGGGGTTAATCAATTACACTGCAAATAGATATGATGATGACAGGTAGGGGTTAATCAATTACACTGCCAATAGATATGATGATGACAGGTAGGGGTTAATCAATTACACTGCCAATAGATATGATGATGACAGGTAGGGGTTAATCAATTACACTGCCAATAGATATGATGATGACAGGTAGGGGTTGATCAATTACACTGCCAATAGATATGATGATGACAGGCAGGGGTTAATCAATTACACTGCCAATAGATATGATGATGACAGGCAGGGGTTAATCAATTACACTGCCAATAGATATGATGATGACAGGCAGGGGTTAATCAATTACACTGCCAATTGATATGATGATGACAGGTAGGGGTTAATCAATTACACTGCCAATAGATATGATGATGACAGGTAGGGGTTAATCAATTACACTGCCAATAGATATGATGATGACAGGTAGGGGTTAATCAATTACACTGCCAATAGATATGATGATGACAGGTAGGGGTTAATCAATTACACTGCCAATAGATATGATGATGACAGGTAGGGGTTAATCAATTACACTGCCAATAGATATGATGATGACAGGTAGGGGTTAATCAATTACACTGCCAATAGATATGATGATGACAGGTAGGGGTTAATCAATTACACTGCCAATAGATATGATGATGACAGGCAGGGGTTAATCAATTACACTGCATATAGATATGATGATGACAGGTAGGGGTTAATCAATTACACTGCCAATAGATATGATGATGACAGGTAGGGGTTAATCAATTACACTGCCAATAGATATGATGATGACAGGTAGGGGTTAATCAATTACACTGCCAATAGATATGATGATGACAGGCAGGGGTTAATCAATTACACTGCCAATAGATATGATGATGACAGGTAGGGGTTAATCAATTACACTGCCAATAGATATGATGATGACAGGTAGGGGTTAATCAATTACACTGCCAATAGATATGATGATGACAGGTAGGGGTTAATCAATTACACTGCCAATAGATATGATGATGACAGGTAGGGGTTAATCAATTACACTGCCAATAGATATGATGATGACAGGTAGGGGTTAATCAATTACACTGCCAATAGATATGATGATGACAGGTAGGGGTTAATCAATTACACTGCCAATAGATATGATGATGACAGGTAGGGGTTAATCAATTACACTGCCAATAGATATGATGATGACAGGTAGGGGTTAATCAATTAGACTGCAAATAAATATGATGATGACAGGTAGGGGTTAATCAATTACACTGCAAATAGATATGATGATGACAGGTAGGGGTTAATCAATTACACTGCAAATAGATATGATGATGACAGATAGGAGTTAATCAATTACACTGCCAATAGATATGATGATGACAGGTAGGGGTTAATCAATTACACTGCCAATAGATATGATGATGACAGGTAGGGGTTAATCAATTACACTGCAAATAGATATGATGATGACAGGTAGGGGTTAATAAATTACACTGCCAATAGATATGATGATGACAGGTAGGGTTTAATCAATTACACTGCAAATATATATGATGATGACAGGTAGGGGTTAATCAATTACACTGCCAATAGATATGATGATGACAGGTAGGGGTTAATCAATTACACTGCAAATATATATGATGATGACAGGTAGGGGTTAATCAATTACACTGCCAATAGATATGATGATGACAGGTAGGGGTTAATCAATTACACTGCCAATAGATATGATGATGACAGGTAGGCGTTAATCAATTACACTGCAAATAGATATGATGATGACAGGTAGGGGTTAATCAATTACACTGCAAATAGATATGATGATGACAGGTAGGGGTTAATCAATTACACTGCCAATAGATATGATGATGACGACAGATAGGGGTTAATCAATTACACTGCCAATAGATATGATGATGACAGGTAGGGGTTAATCAATTACACTGCCAATAGATATGATGATGACAGGTAGGGGTTAATCAATTACACTGGAAATAGATATGTTGTTGACAGGTAGGGGTTAATCAATTACACTGCCAATAGATATGATGATGACAGGTAGGGGTTAATCAATTACACTGCCAATAGATATGATGATGACAGGTAGGGGTTAATCAATTACACTGCCAATAGATATGATGATGACAGGTAGGGGTTAATCAATTACACTGCCAATAGATATGATGATGACAGGTAGGGGTTAATCAACTACACTGCAATTAGATATGATGATGATGAGAGGTAGGGGTTAATCAATTACACTGCCAATAAATATGATGATGACAGGTAGGGGTTAATCAATTACACTGCCAATAGATATGATGATGACAGGCAGGGGTTAATCAATTACACTGCCAATAGATATGATGATGACAGGTAGGGGTTAATCAATTACACTGCCAATAGATATGATGATGACAGGTAGTGGTTAATCAATTACACTGCATATAGATATGAGGATGACAGGTAGGGGTTAATCAATTACACTGCCAATAGATATGATGATGACGACAGGTAGGGGTTAATCAATTACACTGCCAATAGATATGATGATGACAGGTAGGGGTTAATCAATTACACTGCCAATAGATATGTTGATGACAGGTAGGGGTTAATCAATTACACTGCCAATAGATATGATGATGACAGGTTGGGGTTAATCAATTACACTGCCAATAGATATGATGATGACAGGCAGGGGTTAATCAATTACACTGCAAATAGATATGATGATGACAGGTAGGGGTTAATCAATTACACTGCCAATAGATATGATGATGACAGGTAGGGGTTAATCAATTACACTGCCAATAGATATGATGATGACAGGTAGGGGTTAATCAATTACACTGCCAATAGATATGATGATGACAGGTAGGGGTTAATCAATTACACTGCCAATAGATATGATGATGACAGGTAGGGGTTAATCAATTACACTGCCAATAGATATGATGATGACAGGTAGGGGTTAATCAATTACACTGCAAATAAATATGATGATGACAGGTAGGGGTTAATCAATTACACTGCAAATAGATATGATGATGACAGGTAGGGGTTAATCAATTACACTGCAAATAGATATGATGATGACAGATAGGAGTTAATCAATTACACTGCCAATAGATATGATGATGACAGGTAGGGGTTAATCAATTACACTGCCAATAGATATGATGATGACAGGTAGGGGTTAATCAATTACACTGCAAATAGATATGATGATGACAGGTAGGGGTTAATAAATTACACTGCCAATAGATATGATGATGACAGGTAGGGTTTAATCAATTACACTGCAAATATATATGATGATGACAGGTAGGGGTTAATCAATTACACTGCCAATAGATATGATGATGACAGGTAGGGGTTAATCAATTACACTGCAAATATATATGATGATGACAGGTAGGGGTTAATCAATTACACTGCCAATAGATATGATGATGACAGGTAGGGGTTAATCAATTACACTGCCAATAGATATGATGATGACAGGTAGGCGTTAATCAATTACACTGCAAATAGATATGATGATGACAGGTAGGGGTTAATCAATTACACTGCAAATAGATATGATGATGACAGGTAGGGGTTAATCAATTACACTGCCAATAGATATGATGATGACGACAGATAGGGGTTAATCAATTACACTGCCAATAGATATGATGATGACAGGTAGGGGTTAATCAATTACACTGCCAATAGATATGATGATGACAGGTAGGGGTTAATCAATTACACTGGAAATAGATATGTTGTTGACAGGTAGGGGTTAATCAATTACACTGCCAATAGATATGATGATGACAGGTAGGGGTTAATCAATTACACTGCCAATAGATATGATGATGACAGGTAGGGGTTAATCAATTACACTGCCAATAGATATGATGATGACAGGTAGGGGTTAATCAATTACACTGCCAATAGATATGATGATGACAGGTAGGGGTTAATCAACTACACTGCAATTAGATATGATGATGATGAGAGGTAGGGGTTAATCAATTACACTGCCAATAAATATGATGATGACAGGTAGGGGTTAATCAATTACACTGCCAATAGATATGATGATGACAGGCAGGGGTTAATCAATTACACTGCCAATAGATATGATGATGACAGGTAGGGGTTAATCAATTACACTGCCAATAGATATGATGATGACAGGTAGTGGTTAATCAATTACACTGCATATAGATATGAGGATGACAGGTAGGGGTTAATCAATTACACTGCCAATAGATATGATGATGACGACAGGTAGGGGTTAATCAATTACACTGCCAATAGATATGATGATGACAGGTAGGGGTTAATCAATTACACTGCCAATAGATATGTTGATGACAGGTAGGGGTTAATCAATTACACTGCCAATAGATATGATGATGACAGGTTGGGGTTAATCAATTACACTGCCAATAGATATGATGATGACAGGCAGGGGTTAATCAATTACACTGCAAATAGATATGATGATGACAGGTAGGGGTTAATCAATTACACTGCCAATAGATATGATGATGACAGGTAGGGGTTAATCAATTACACTGCAAATAGATATGATGATGACAGGTAGGGGTTAATCAATTACACTGCCAATAGATATGATGATGACAGGCAGGGGTTAATCAATTACACTGCCAATAGATATGATGATGACAGGTAGGGGTTAATCAATTACACTGCCAATAGATATGATGATGACAGGTAGGGGTTAATCAATTACACTGCAAATAGATATGATGATGACAGGTAGGGGTTAATCAATTACACTGCAAATAGATATGATGATGACAGATAGGGGTTAATCAATTACACTGCCAATAGATATGATGATGACAGGTAGGGGTTAATCAATTACACTGCCAATAGATATGATGATGACAGGTAGGGGTTAATCAATTACACTGCAAATAGATATGATGATGACAGATAGGGGTTAATCAATTACACTGCCAATAGATATGATGATGACAGGTAGGGGTTAATCAATTACACTGCCAATAGATATGATGATGACGACAGGTAGGGGTTAATCAATTACACTGCAAATAGATATGATGATGACAGGTAGGGGTTAATCAATTACACTGCAAATAGATATGATGATGACAGATAGGGGTTAATCAATTACACTGCCAATAGATATGATGATGACAGGTAGGGGTTAATCAATTACACTGCCAATAGATATGATGATGACGACAGGTAGGGGTTAATCAATTACACTGCAAATAGATATGATGATGACAGGTAGGGGTTAATCAATTACACTGCAAATAGATATGATGATGACAGATAGGGGTTAATCAATTACACTGCCAATAGATATGATGATGACAGGTAGGGGTTAATCAATTACACTGCCAATAGATATGATGATGACGACAGGTAGGGGTTAATCAATTACACTGCAAATAGATATGATGATGACAGGTAGGGGTTAATCAATTACACTGCCAATAGATATGATGATGACAGGCAGGGGTTAATCAATTACACTGCCAATAGATATGATGATGACAGGTAGGGGTTAATCAATTACACTGCCAATAGATATGATGATGACAGGCAGGGGTTAATCAATTACACTGGAAATAGATATGTTGATGACAGGTAGGGGTTAATCAATTACACTGGAAATAGATATGATGGTGACAGGTAGGGGTTAATCAATTACACTGCCAATAGATATGATGATGACAGATAGGGGTTAATCAATTACACTGCCAATAGATATGATGATGACAGGTAGGGGTTAATCAATTACACTGCAAATAGATATGATGATGATGACAGGTAGGGGTTAATCAATTACACTGCCAATAGATATGATGATGATGACAGGTAGGGGTTAATCAATTACACTGCAAATAGATATGATGATGACAGGTAGGGGTTAATCAATTACACTGCCAATAGATATGATGATGACAGGTAGGGGTTAATCAATTACACTGGAAATAGATATGTTGATGACAGGTAGGGGTTAATCAATTACACTGGAAATAGATATGATGGTGACAGGTAGGGGTTAATCAATTACACTGCCAATAGATATGATGATGACAGGTAGGGGTTAATCAATTACACTGCCAATAGATATGATGATGACAGGTAGGGGTTAATCAATTACACTGCAAATAAATATGATGATGACAGGTAGGGGTTAATCAATTACACTGCAAATAGATATGATGATGACAGATAGGAGTTAATCAATTACACTGCAAATAGATATGATGATGACAGGTAGGGGTTAATCAATTACACTGCCAATAGATATGATGATGACAGGTAGGGGTTAATCAATTACACTGCAAATAGATATGATGATGACAGGTAGGGGTTAATCAATTACACTGCCAATAGATATGATGATGACAGGTAGGGGTTAATCAATTACACTGCAAATATATATGATGATGACAGGTAGGGGTTAATCAATTACACTGCCAATAGATATGATGATGACAGGTAGGGGTTAATCAATTACACTGCAAATATATATGATGATGACAGGTAGGGGTTAATCAATTACACTGCCAATAGATATGATGATGACAGGTAGGGGTTAATCAATTACACTGCCAATAGATATGATGATGACAGGCAGGGGTTAATCAATTACACTGCCAATAGATATGATGATGACAGGTAGGGGTTAATCAATTACACTGCCAATAGATATGATGATGACAGGTAGGGGTTAATCAATTACACTGCCAATAGATATGATGATGACAGGTAGGGGTTAATCAATTACACTGCCAATAGATATGATGATGACAGGTAGGGGTTAATCAATTACACTGCCAATAGATATGATGATGACAGGTAGGCGTTAATCAATTACACTGCAAATAGATATGATGATGACAGGTAGGGGTTAATCAATTACACTGCAAATAGATATGATGATGACAGGTAGGGGTTAATCAATTACACTGCCAATAGATATGATGATGACAGGCAGGGGTTAATCAATTACACTGCCAATAGATATGATGATGACAGGTAGGGGTTAATCAATTACACTGCCAATAGATATGATGATGACAGGTAGGGGTTAATCAATTACACTGTCAATAGATATGATGATGACAGGCAGGGGTTAATCAATTACACTGCAAATAGATATGATGATGACAGGTAGGGGTTAATCAATTACACTGCCAATAGATATGATGATGACAGGCAGGGGTTAATCAATTACACTGCAAATAGATATGATGATGACAGGTAGGGGTTAATCAATTACACTGCCAATAGATATGATGATGACAGGTAGGGGTTAATCAATTACACTGCCAATAGATATGATGATGACAGGTAGGGGTTAATCAATTACACTGCCAATAGATATGATGATGACAGGTAGGGGTTAATCAATTACACTGCCAATAGATATGATGATGACAGGTAGGGGTTAATCAATTACACTGCCAATAGATATGATGATGACAGGCAGGGGTTAATCAATTACACTGCCAATAGATATGATGATGACAGGTAGGGGTTAATCAATTACACTGCCAATAGATATGATGATGACAGGTAGGGGTTAATCAATTACACTGCAAATAAATATGATGATGACAGGTAGGGGTTAATCAATTACACTGCCAATAGATATGATGATGACAGGTAGGGGTTAATCAATTACACTGCCAATAGATATGATGATGACAGGTAGGGGTTAATCAATTACACTGCATATAGATATGATGATGACAGGTAGGGGTTAATCAATTACACTGCATATAGATATGATGATGACAGGTAGGGGTTAATCAATTACACTGCCAATAGATATGATGATGACAGGTAGGGGTTAATCAATTACACTGCCAATAGATATGATGATGACAGGTAGGGGTTAATCAATTACACTGCATATAGATATGATGATGACAGGTAGGGGTTAATCAATTACATTGCCAATAGATATGATGATGACGACAGGTAGGGGTTAATCAATTACACTGCCAATAGATATGATGATGACAGGTAGGGGTTAATCAATTACACTGCCAATAGATATGATGATGACAGGTAGGGGTTAATCAATTACACTGGAAATAGATATGTTGTTGACAGGTAGGGGTTAATCAATTACACTGCCAATAGATATGATGATGACAGGTAGGGGTTAATCAATTACACTGCCAATAGATATGATGACGACAGGTAGGGGTTAATCAATTACACTGCCAATAGATATGATGATGACAGGTAGGGGTTAATCAATTACACTGGAAATAGATATGTTGTTGACAGGTAGGGGTTAATCAATTACACTGCCAATAGATATGATGATGACAGGTAGGGGTTAATCAATTACACTGCCAATAGATATGATGATGACAGGTAGGGGTTAATCAATTACACTGCCAATAGATATGATGATGACAGGTAGGGGTTAATCAATTACACTGCCAATAGATATGATGATGACAGGTAGGGGTTAATCAATTACACTGCCAATAGATATGATGATGACAGGTAGGGGTTAATCAATTACACTGCAAATAAATATGATGATGACAGGTAGGGGTTAATCAATTACACTGCAAATAGATATGATGATGACAGATAGGGTTAATCAATTACACTGCATATAGATATGTTGATGACAGGTAGGGGTTAATCAACTACACTGCAATTAGATATGATGATGACAGGTAGGGGTTTAATCAATTACACTGCCAATAGATATGATGATGACAGGTAGGGGTTAATCAATTACACTGCAAATAGATATGATGATGACAGATAGGGTTAATCAATTACACTGCATATAGATATGTTGATGACAGGTAGGGGTTAATCAACTACACTGCAATTAGATATGATGATGACAGGTAGGGGTTTAATCAATTACACTGCCAATAGATATGATGATGACAGGTAGGGGTTAATCAATTACACTGCCAATAGATATGATGATGACAGGTAGGGGTTAATCAATTACACTGCAAATAAATATGATGATGACAGGTAGGGGTTAATCAATTACACTGCAAATAGATATGATGATGACAGATAGGGTTAATCAATTACACTGCATATAGATATGTTGATGACAGGTAGGGGTTAATCAACTACACTGCAATTAGATATGATGATGACAGGCAGGGGTTAATCAATTACACTGCCAATAGATATGATGATGACAGGTAGGGGTTAATCCATTACACTGCCAATAGATATGATGATGACAGGTAGGGGTTAATCAATTACACTGCCAATAGATATGATGATGACAGGTAGTGGTTAATCAATTACACTGCATATAGATATGATGATGACAGGTAGTGGTTAATCAATTACACTGCATATAGATATGAGGATGACAGGTAGGGGTTAATCAATTACACTGCCAATAGATATGATGATGACAGGTAGTGGTTAATCAATTACACTGCATATAGATATGATGATGACAGGTAGGGGTTAATCAATTACACTGCCAATAGATATGATGATGACAGGTAGGGGTTAATCAATTACACTGCCAATAGATATGATGATGACAGGTAGGGGTTAATCAATTACACTGCCAATAGATATGATGATGACAGGCAGGGGTTAATCAATTACACTGCCAATAGATATGATGATGACAGGTAGGGGTTAATCAATTACACTGCCAATAGATATGATGATGACAGGTAGTGGTTAATCAATTACACTGCATATAGATATGAGGATGACAGGTAGGGGTTAATCAATTACACTGCCAATAGATATGATGATGACGACAGGTAGGGGTTAATCAATTACACTGCCAATAGATATGATGATGACAGGTAGGGGTTAATCAATTACACTGCCAATAGATATGTTGATGACAGGTAGGGGTTAATCAATTACACTGCCAATAGATATGATGATGACGACAGGTAGGGGTTAATCAATTACACTGCCAATAGATATGATGATGACAGGCAGGGGTTAATCAATTACACTGCCAATAGATATGATGATGACAGGTAGGGGTTAATCAATTACACTGCCAATAGATATGATGATGACAGGTTGGGGTTAATCAATTACACTGCCAATAGATATGATGATGACAGGCAGGGGTTAATCAATTACACTGCAAATAGATATGATGATGACAGGTAGGGGTTAATCAATTACACTGCCAATAGATATGATGATGACAGGTAGGGGTTAATCAATTACACTGCCAATAGATATGATGATGACAGATAGGGGTTAGTCAATTACACTGCCAATAGATATGATGATGACAGGTAGGGGTTAATCAATTACACTGCCAATAGATATGATGATGACAGGTAGGGGTTAATCAATTACACTGCCAATAGATATGATGATGACAGGCAGGGGTTAATCAATTACACTGCAAATAGATATGATGATGACAGGTAGGGGTTAATCAATTACACTGCCAATAGATATGATGATGACAGGTAGGGGTTAATCAATTACACTGCAAATAGATATGATGTTGACAGGTAGGGGTTAATCAATTACACTGCATATAGATATGATGATGACAGGCAGGGGTTAATCAATTACACTGCAAATAGATATGATGATGACAGGTAGGGGTTAATCAATTACACTGCCAATAGATATGATGATGACAGGTAGGGGTTAATCAATTACACTGCCAATAGATATGATGATGACAGGCAGGGGTTAATCAATTACACTGCAAATAGATATGATGATGACAGGTAGTGGTTAATCAATTACACTGCAAATAGATATGATGATGACAGGTAGGGGTTAATCAATTACACTGCCAATAGATATGATGATGACAGGTAGGGGTTAATCAATTACACTGCAAATAGATATGATGATGACAGGCAGGGGTTAATCAATTACACTGCAAATAGATATGATGATGACAGGTAGGGGTTAATCAATTACACTGCCAATAGATATGATGATGACAGGTAGGGGTTAATCAATTACACTGCCAATAGATATGATGATGACAGGTAGGGGTTAATCAATTACACTGCAAATATATATGATGATGACAGGTAGGGGTTAATCAATTACACTGCCAATAGATATGATGATGACAGGTAGGGGTTAATCAATTACACTGCCAATAGATATGATGATGACAGATAGGGGTTAATTAATAGATATGATGATGACAGGTAGGGGTTAATCAATTACACTGCCAATAGATATGATGATGACAGGTAGGGGTTAATCAATTACACTGCCAATAGATATGATGATGACAGGTAGGGGTTAATCAATTACACTGCCAATAGATATGATGATGACAGGTAGGGGTTAATCAATTACACTGCCAATAGATATGATGATGACAGGTAGGGGTTAATCAATTACACTGCAAATATATATGATGATGACAGGTAGGGGTTAATCAATTACACTGCCAATAGATATGATGATGACAGGTAGGGGTTAATCAATTACACTGCCAATAGATATGATGATGACAGGCAGGGGTTAATCAATTACACTGCAAATAGATATGATGATGACAGGTAGGGGTTAATCAATTACACTGCCAATAGATATGATGATGACAGGTAGGGGTTAATCAATTACACTGCCAATAGATATGATGATGACAGGTAGGGGTTAATCAATTACACTGCCAATAGATATGATAATGACAGGTAGGGGTTAATCAATTACACTGCCAATAGATATGATGATAACAGGTAGGGGTTAATCAATTACACTGCCAATAGATATGATGATGACAGATAGGGGTTAATCAATTACACTGACAATAGATATGATGATGACAGGTAGGGGTTAATCAATTACACTGCCAATAGATATGATGACGACAGGTAGGGGTTAATCAATTACACTGCCAATAGATATGATGATGACAGGTAGGGGTTAATCAATTACACTGCCAATAGATATGATGATGACAGGTAGGTGTTAATCAATTACACTGCCAATAGATATGATGATGACAGGTAGGGATTAATCAATTACACTGCCAATAGATATGATGATGACAGGCAGGGGTTAATCAATTACACTGCCAATAGATATGATGATGACAGGTAGGGGTTAATTAATTACACTGCCAATAGATATGATGATGACAGATAGGAGTTAATCAATTACACTGCCAATAGATATGATGATGACAGGTAGGGGTTAATCAATTACACTGCCAATAGATATGATGATGACAGGTAGGGGTTAATCAATTACACTGCCAATAGATATGATGATGACAGGTAGGGGTTAATCAATTACACTGCCAATAGATATGATGATGACAGGTAGGGGTTAATCAATTACACTGCCAATAGATATGATGATGACAGGTAGGGGTTAATCAATTACACTGCCAATAGATATGATGATGACAGGTAGGGGTTAATCAATTACACTGCCAATAGATATGATGATGACAGGTAGGGGTTAATCAATTACACTGCAAATAGATATGATGATGACAGGTAGGGGTTAATCAATTACACTGCCAATATATATATATATATATAACAGGCAAAATAAATGTTATCATGTGATCATATGCTGTAGGTTTGAATATGTCAATAATGGAGATGATGTGTTTGGTGTCATGGGATATGACAGACAAGGTTATGACAGAAGAGGTTGGAATAGATATGGATATAATAGACAAGGTATGAACCAATAACAATAATTTCAAGAAGGGTACATGAATAATGCAGTATGTTGTATTGATTGGTGTATACAGTGTAGTTGCTGTGCTCAGGGATTGAAATAGAATTTTTCCCCTGCATGCACAGTGTGCAAGTTGAATTTGAAATTTACCTGCATTAACTTGTTGTGAAGTGCACGGCCACCAATTTTAAAGTTTTAATAAAATTTACAGGTTCTCGATCTATGCGATCATGAAAGAATTTGCTTTTTAGCTCCGCTGTCCACTTTGTCGAGCGGAGCTTATCATATGAGTGATTGTCCGTCGCCCGTTTCAATGTTTTACTTTTTCGACTTCTTCTTGAAAACTACAAGCCTGAATGCTTTGATACTTGGTGTATATGTACCTTGGGTAGACCTCTCTCAGATTTGTTCATTTCATGTCAAAATCTCAAATTCTCTATTTTTGATGAATATTTTTGTAATTTTTGGTAAAAAGTGATATTTTCGACTTCTTGTTAAAAACCGCAAGTCCAATTGCTTTGATATTACATAATTATATAGGTACTACATGTGGACCTCTCTCAGATTTGTTCATTTTGTAATGATATCTTCAATTCTCTAATTTTGGTGAATATTTTTGGAAAAAGTGATATTTTCGACTTCTTGTTAAAAACCTCAAGTCCAATTGCTTTGATATTACATATATAGGTACTACATGTGGTTCTAACTCAGATTTGTTCATTTCATGATGATATCTTCAATTCTCTAATTTTGATGAATATTTTTGTAATTTTTGGTAAAAAGTGATATTTACGACTTCTTGTTGAAAACCGCAAGTCCAATTGCTTTGATATTACATATATGGGTACTACATGTGGACCTCTCTCAGATTTGTTCATTTTGTAATGATATCTTTAAATCTCTAATTTTGGTGAATATTTTTGTCATTTTTGGTAAAAAGTGATATTTTCAACTTCTTGTCAAAAACCGCAAGTCCAATTGCTTTGATATTACATATATAGGTACTACATGTGGACCTCCCTCAGATTTGTTCATTTTGTAATAATATCTTTAATTTTCTAATTTTGGTGAATATTTTTGTCATTTTTGGTAAAAAGTGATATTTTCCAATATTGTTGAAAACCGCAAGTCTGATTGCTTTGATACTATACATATTGTTCATTTTCTAATGATATCTTCTATTCTTTAATTGTAATGTACATTGCTAACAGCGGAGCTATCTCAGCTGAGAGGCTGCTTGTTTTGAGTTATCTTACAATATTGGTTGAACTTAATTTAGTCTTAGTGAATATAATGAGAAAATGTGTGCGTGCACATTATATTTTTAGTTTACTTGCACATGCTAATTGTCCATTTCTTTGTTGACCATCAAGAATTTAGTTTTTGACATATTCAAGACAGATTACTATGAACAGTTTAGATATCTTGGTGATTTAAAAGAAAGCTTAGCTAGCTTTAAGCCAGCTTAATGTTACACACAAACTAAGAGTCTTAAGTGTATCAATATTCTGCCTTTATAATGCAATGAATACAGTGTGTGTTTAATTGTAGGCTACTCCAGAGATGGCTATGATGTTTCTGGCTATAATAGACGTGGATATGATCGTTATGGTTTTGATCATGATGGTTTTGATGAAAGGGGATATGACAGAGATGGTTATGATAGGAATGGAAACAGAGATACAAGTGACTACTATAGTGATAATGGTTATAACGTATACTGTTTTGATCGTCATGGATTCAACCCTGATGGCTATGACCAGCATGGATACACAATACATATGTATGATGAAGACTATTGTACATATGCATTTCATGGTCCTCATATAATCAAGACATCATATCGAGTACAACAACTTCTTTATAAACACAACAAGAATTTTCTACAAAGCATTGGCAGAACATGTGAAGCACTCGAGCCACACTCTTCCACATGGTATGATCAAACATGGATCCTGAATCGACCACAGAATCACATTCACACTCTAGCTCATACAAGGTATCCAGACTCTGTCACATCACAGTTATTTTGCTTTGATGTGGAAACACTTGTATCTGAATGTGTTTGTGAAAAGAATTTTGCAGAATGTCTATATAATCCATGTGATACTGAATGCCCATCATATCCACATGCAGTATGCCATGTTAGTTTCTGTCAGCAATGTCATGCAATATGGATTAACAATGGACAAGTCGTGGATTGTAATCACACCAAACAAGGTTGGTTGGCTGCTTGCCTATGGTATCTTGCATTGTGTCACACACTGTTCATGTCATCGCATGTGTTATTTGTGTTACATTTGGGTTATGTCATCAGCCATGTGTCTTGTTTTATGTCACATTTAGTTCATGTCATCAGCCATGTGTCTTGTTTTATGTCACATTTGGTTCATGTCATCAGCCATGTGTCTTGTTTTATGTCACATTTGGTTTATGTCATCAGCCATGTGTCTTGTTTTATGTCACATTTGGTTCATGTCATCAGCCATGTGTCTTGTTTTGTGTCACATTTGGGTTATGTCATCAGCCATGTGTCTTGTTTTATGTCACATTTGGTTTATGTCATCACCCATGTGTCTTGTTTTATGTTACATTTGGTTCATGTCATCACCCATGTGTCTTGTTTTGTGTCACATTTGGTTTATGTCATCAGCCATGTGTCGTTTTATGTCACATTTGGTTAATGTCATCAGCCATGTGTCTTGTTTTATGTCACATTTGGTTTATGTCATCAGCCATGTGTCTTGTTTTATGTCACATTTGGCTTATGTTATCAGCCATGTGTCTTGTTTTATGTCACATTTGGCTTATGTTATCAGCCATGTGTCTTGTTTTGTGTCACATTTGGTTTATGTCATCAGCCATGTGTCTTGTTTTATGTCACATTTGGTTAATGTCATCAGCCATGTGTCTTGTTTTATGTCACATTTGGTTTATGTCATCAGCCATGTGTCTTGTTTTATGTCACATTTGGTTCATGTCATCAGTCACAATATTTTGTGTCAAAGGTGATTATAATTCCAATATGATGATTTTTCCACAGATCCTTGCAATCCTAATCCCTGTATAAATGGTGGTACATGTAATGTGGTTACTGTATGGACAAATCAACCTGAAGTTTTTGTATGTCAGTGTATTCTACCATATACAGGTATTAATACCATATTGCATATTGCCAAACTTCCATTCTTGTTTTGTTTTAACAGGCAAGTTTTTTCAGTCTTGACATGTTGAGTTTATTCAATCATACCATGCCATACCATTCACATACAGCCACATATCAATGAAACTTGTTGCTGGCAAATAATGAATAGCTCTTTAATTCTTTTCTAAATCTAAGTAATCAAAGTGGGTCTTTTTAACCATTTTCATTAAAGCCATATGAACCCATTGTCACTTAGATTTGTTGTTGTATCTATGTTGCTGAGTTCAATACTAATTTGCATACTTGTACTTTCATTAAAAGATGTTAAGGACGCAGTTTTTTTAGCTCCACTGTCGACTTTGTCGAGCGGAGCTTATCATATGAGTGATTGTCCGTCGTCGTCGTCCGTCGTCGTCGTCCGTCGTCGTCGTCCGTCGTCCGTGTCAATGTTTTACTTTTTCGACTTCTTCTTGAAAACTACAAGCCTAAATGCTTTGATACTTGGTGTATATGTACCTTGGGTAGACCTCTCTTAGGTTTGTTCATTTCATGTTGATATCTTTAATTCTCTAATTTTGGTGAATATTTTTGTCATTTTTGGTAAAAACTGATATTTTCGACTTCTTGTTAAAAACCGCAAGTGCAATTGCTTTCATATTACATATATAGGTACTACATGTGGACCTCTCTCAGATTTGTTCATTTCGTGATGATATCTTCAATTCTCTAATTTTGGTGAATATTTTTGTCATTTTTGGTAAAAACTGATATTTTCGACTTCTTGTTAAAAACCACAAGTGCAATTGCTTTGATATTACATATATAGGTACTACATGTGGACCTCTCTCAGATTTGTTCATTTTGTAATGATATCTTTAATTCTCTAATTTTGGTGAATATTTTTGTCATTTTTGGTAAAAACTGATATTTTCGACTTCTTGTAAAAAACCGCAAGTGCAAATGCTTTGATATTACATATATAGGTACTACATGTGGACCTCTCTCAGATTTGTTTATTTCGTGATGATATCTTCAATTCTCTAATTTTGGTGAATATTTTTGTCATTTTTGGTAAAAAGTGATATTTTTGACTTCTTGTTAAAAACCGCAAGTCCGATTGCTTTGATATTACATATATAGGTACTACATGTGGACCTCTCTCAGATTTGTTCATTTTGTGATGATATCTTCAATTCTCTAATTTTGGTGAATATTTTTGTCATTTTTGGTAAAAAGTGATATTTTCGACTTCTTGTTGAAAACTGTAAGTCCGATTGCTTTGATATTACATATATAGGTACTACATGTGGACCTCTCTCAGATTTGTTCGTTTTGTGATGATGTCTTCAATTCTCTAATTAATTTATTTTGGTAAATATTTTTGTAATTTTTGGTAAAAAGTGATATTTTCGACTTCTTGTTAAAAACTGTAAGTCCGATTGCTTTGATACTATTCATATTGTTCATTTTCTAATAATGTCTTCAGTTCTTTAATTGAAATGTGCATTGCTAACAGCGGAGCTATCTCAGCCGATAGGCTGCTTGTCTTTTTCATTTGATCATTTTTGTAAAATACAGGATTAGTAGATTAATTTTATATGTGACTTGAAACAGAATAATTTAACTAAACCATACATTTATTTTATCTTGTCATACTCATCTCTGAGTTTGACTGATGGCACTTGTCTTCTCTATTGTGAGTGTCTAAACAAACTGACTACATTACTATATGAGGTAGTAAAACTGACAGACATGTATATGTCACATTCTATGCATTATTTTACATCTACTAATGTAACCTATGGAGTTTGAGAATACAGTAATTGGTGTCTTCATCCACTAACTATGCAAATTGGGACACAGTCAAATAATTATGCAAAGTAGGACACAGAGACAAATAATTAAGCAAATTAGGACAAAGAGTTCAATAATTATGTAAATTAGGACATAGGTTCAAAAATTATACAAATTAGGAAATAGGAAATATTATTATTATTATAATTATTATAATTAGGAAATAATAATAAATAGGACACATAGTCCAATAACTATGCAAATTAAGACATAGAGTCCAATGCTTATGCAAAATAGGACAGAGTTCAATAACTATGCAAATTAGCATACAAACTTCAATTAATTATGCAAAATAGGACACATAGTCCAATAATTATGCAAAATAGGACAGAGTCCAATAACTATACCGGTATGCAAATTAGGACACTATACAAAATAGAACACAGAGTTCAATAACTATGAAAATTAGAACACATAGTCTAATAACTATGTAAATTTACAAAAGTTCTGTTTGACCTCATTAGCAGATCACATAGATGAAAATACACTTACAATATTTTTTTTATTAAAATTTAAATATGGATGATTAAATTTGCTCTGTGTTTTGTACAGTTTTGTAACTGTATATATTACACATGTAATGTTCCATACATAGTGTTTTATTTTTGTTTTTATTACTTTTCTTTGACATGGTCTGTTTTGTTTCTTATTTCACAACAGCAAACTCAATGACTTGTTTTATATCAGAGCTGAGTTTATTTCAATTTCAGGTGAGCATTGTGAAAGAGAAGAGTTTGATATCTGTATTTTACAATTAAATGAAGGTGACACAGGATGTGGTGTTCAGTCACCAAGATGGTACTTTGATATGATTACCATGACATGTCACCAATTTATGTATAAAGGTTGTCATGGTAATGGCAACAATTTTGCAACTACCAGTGAGTGCACACAGAGCTGTATTAATGGAGCATGTTGTTGGAGAACCTTGGTGCAGTCACCAGTTGGGTATGACATGAATGGATACGACAGGTTAGTATTGACATGAATGGATATGACAGGTTAGTATTGATATGAATGGATATGACAGGTTAGTATTGATATGAATGGATATGACAGGTTAGTATTGATATGAATGGATATGACAGGTTAGTATTGACATGAATGGATATGACAGGTTAGTATTGATATGAATGGATATGACAGGTTAGTATTGACATGAATGGATATGGCAGGTTAGTATTGACATGGATTGATATGGCAGGTTAGTATTGACATGAATGGATATGACAGGTTACTATTGATATGAATGGATATGACAGGTTACTATTGACATGAATGGATATGGCAGGTTAGTATTGACATGGATTGATATGGCAGGTTAGTATTGACATGAATGGATATGACAGGTTACTATTGATATGAATGGATATGACAGGTTACTATTGACATGGATGGATATGGCAGGTTAGTATTGACATGGATTGATATGGCAGGTTAGTATTGACATGAATGGATATGACAGGTTACTATTGATATGAATGGATATGACAGGTTAGTATTGACATGAATGGATATGACAGGTTAGTATTGATATGAATGGATATGACAGGTTACTATTGATATGAATGGATATGACAGGTTAGTATTGACATGGATGGATATGGCAGGTTAGTATTGACATGAATGGATATGACAGGTTACTATTGACATGGATGGATATGGCAGGTTAGTATTGACATGAATGGATATGACAGGTTAGTATTGACATGAATGGATATGACAGGTTAGTATTGATATGAATGAATATGACAGGTTAGTATTGACATGGATGGATATGGCAGGTTAGTATTGACATGAATGGATATGACAGGTTAGTATTGACATGGATGGATATGACAGGTTAGTATTGACATGAATGGATATGACAGGTTACTATTGACATGAATGGATATGACAGGTTACTATTGACATGGATGGATATGGCAGGTTAGTATTGACATGAATGGATATGACAGGTTAGTATTGATATGAATGGATATGACAGGTTACTATTGACATGGATGGATATGGCAGGTTAGTATTGACATGGATTGATATGGCAGGTTAGTATTGACATGGATTGATATGACAGGTTAGTATTGACATGAATGGGTATGACAGGTTAGTATTGACATGAATGGATATGACAGGTTAGTATTGACATGAATGGATACGACAGGTTAGTATTGACATGAATGGATATGACAGGTTAGTAATGACATGAATGGATATGACAGGTTACTATTGACATGGATGGATATGACAGGTTAGTATTGACATGAATGGATATGACAGGTTAGTATTGACATGAATGGATACGACAGGTTAGTATTGACATGAATGGATATGACAGGTTAGTAATGACATGAATGGATATGACAGGTTACTATTGACATGGATGGATATGACAGGTTAGTATTGACATGAATGGATATGACAGGTTACTATTGACATGAATGGATATGACAGGTTACTATTGACATGGATGGATATGGCAGGTTAGTATTGACATGAATGGATATGACAGGTTAGTATTGATATGAATGGATATGACAGGTTACTATTGACATGGATGGATATGGCAGGTTAGTATTGACATGGATTGATATGGCAGGTTAGTATTGACATGGATTGATATGACAGGTTAGTATTGACATGAATGGGTATGACAGGTTAGTATTGACATGAATGGATATGACAGGTTAGTATTGACATGAATGGATACGACAGGTTAGTATTGACATGAATGGATATGACAGGTTAGTAATGACATGAATGGATATGACAGGTTACTATTGACATGGATGGATATGACAGGTTAGTATTGACATGAATGGATATGACAGGTTAGTATTGACATGAATGGATACGACAGGTTAGTATTGACATGAATGGATATGACAGGTTAGTAATGACATGAATGGATATGACAGGTTACTATTGACATGGATGGATATGACAGGTTAGTATTGACATGAATGGATATGACAGGTTACTATTGACATGAATGGATATGACAGGTTAGTATTGACATGATTGGATATGACAGGTTAGTATTGATATGAATGGATATGACAGGTTACTATTGACATGGATGGATATGACAGGTTAGTAATGACATGAATGGATATGACAGGTTACTATTGACATGGATGGATATGACAGGTTAGTATTGACATGAATGGATATGACAGGTTACTATTGACATGAATGGATATGACAGGTTAGTATTGACATGATTGGATATGACAGGTTAGTATTGATATGAATGGATATGACAGGTTACTATTGACATGGATGGATATGACAGGTTAGTAATGACATGAATGGATATGACAGGTTACTATTGACATGAATGGATATGACAGGTTAGTATTGACATGATTGGATATGACAGGTTAGTAATGACATGAATGGATATGACAGGTTACTATTGACATGGATGGATATGACAGGTTAGTAATGACATGAATGGATATGACAGGTTACTATTGACATGGATGGATATGACAGGTTACTATTGACATGAATGGATATGACAGGTTACTATTGACATGGATGGATATGGCAGGTTAGTATTGACATGAATGGATATGACAGGTTAGTATTGATATGAATGGATATGACAGGTTACTATTGACATGGATGGATATGGCAGGTTAGTATTGACATGGATTGATATGGCAGGTTAGTATTGACATGGATTGATATGACAGGTTAGTATTGACATGAATGGATATGACAGGTTAGTATTGATATGAATGGATATGACAGGTTACTATTGACATGGATGGATATGGCAGGTTAGTATTGACATGAATGGATATGACAGGTTAGTATTGATATGAATGGATATGACAGGTTACTATTGACATGGATGGATATGGCAGGTTAGTATTGACATGAATGGATATGACAGGTTAGTATTGATATGAATGGATATGACAGGTTACTATTGACATGGATGGATATGGCAGGTTAGTATTGACATGAATGGATATGACAGGTTAGTATTGATATGAATGGATATGACAGGTTACTATTGACATGGATGGATATGGCAGGTTAGTATTGACATGGATTGATATGGCAGGTTAGTATTGACATGGATTGATATGACAGGTTAGTATTGACATGAATGGATATGACAGGTTAGTATTGACATGAATGGATATGACAGGTTAGTATTTACATGAATGGATATGACAGGTTAGTATTGACATGAATGGATATGATAGGTTAGTATTGACATGATTGGATATGACAGGTTAGTATTGACATGGATTGATATGACAGGTTAGAATTGGCATGAATGGAAATGACAGGTTAGTATTGGCATGAATGGATATGACAGGTTAGTATTGACATGAATGGATATGACAGGTTAGTATTGACATGAATGGAAATGACAGGTTAGTATTGACATGGATTGATATGACAGGTTAGTATTGGCATGAATGGAAATGACAGGTTAGTATTGACATGAATGGATATGACAGGTTAGTATTGACATGAATGGATATGACAGGTTAGTATTGACATGGATTGATATGACAGGTTAGTATTGACATGAATGGATATGACAGGTTAGTATTGACATGGATGGATATGGCAGGTTAGTATTGACATGAATGGATATGACAGGTTACTATTGACATGGATGGATATGGCAGGTTAGTATTGACATGAATGGATATGACAGGTTAGTATTGACATGAATGGATATGACAGGTTAGTATTGATATGAATGGATATGACAGGTTAGTATTGACATGGATGGATATGGCAGGTTAGTATTGACATGAATGGATATGACAGGTTACTATTGACATGGATGGATATGACAGGTTAGTATTGACATGAATGGATATGACAGGTTACTATTGACATGAATGGATATGACAGGTTACTATTGACATGGATGGATATGGCAGGTTAGTATTGACATGAATGGATATGACAGGTTAGTATTGATATGAATGGATATGACAGGTTACTATTGACATGGATGGATATGGCAGGTTAGTATTGACATGGATTGATATGGCAGGTTAGTATTGACATGGATTGATATGACAGGTTAGTATTGACATGAATGGGTATGACAGGTTAGTATTGACATGAATGGATATGACAGGTTAGTATTGACATGAATGGATACGACAGGTTAGTATTGACATGAATGGATATGACAGGTTAGTAATGACATGAATGGATATGACAGGTTACTATTGACATGGATGGATATGACAGGTTAGTATTGACATGAATGGATATGACAGGTTAGTATTGACATGAATGGATACGACAGGTTAGTATTGACATGAATGGATATGACAGGTTAGTAATGACATGAATGGATATGACAGGTTACTATTGACATGGATGGATATGACAGGTTAGTATTGACATGAATGGATATGACAGGTTACTATTGACATGAATGGATATGACAGGTTACTATTGACATGGATGGATATGGCAGGTTAGTATTGACATGAATGGATATGACAGGTTAGTATTGATATGAATGGATATGACAGGTTACTATTGACATGGATGGATATGGCAGGTTAGTATTGACATGGATTGATATGGCAGGTTAGTATTGACATGGATTGATATGACAGGTTAGTATTGACATGAATGGATATGACAGGTTAGTATTGATATGAATGGATATGACAGGTTACTATTGACATGGATGGATATGGCAGGTTAGTATTGACATGAATGGATATGACAGGTTAGTATTGATATGAATGGATATGACAGGTTACTATTGACATGGATGGATATGGCAGGTTAGTATTGACATGAATGGATATGACAGGTTAGTATTGATATGAATGGATATGACAGGTTACTATTGACATGGATGGATATGGCAGGTTAGTATTGACATGAATGGATATGACAGGTTAGTATTGATATGAATGGATATGACAGGTTACTATTGACATGGATGGATATGGCAGGTTAGTATTGACATGGATTGATATGGCAGGTTAGTATTGACATGGATTGATATGACAGGTTAGTATTGACATGAATGGATATGACAGGTTAGTATTGACATGAATGGATATGACAGGTTAGTATTTACATGAATGGATATGACAGGTTAGTATTGACATGAATGGATATGATAGGTTAGTATTGACATGATTGGATATGACAGGTTAGTATTGACATGGATTGATATGACAGGTTAGAATTGGCATGAATGGAAATGACAGGTTAGTATTGGCATGAATGGATATGACAGGTTAGTATTGACATGAATGGATATGACAGGTTAGTATTGACATGAATGGAAATGAAAGGTTAGTATTGACATGGATTGATATGACAGGTTAGTATTGGCATGAATGGAAATGACAGGTTAGTATTGACATGAATGGATATGACAGGTTAGTATTGACATGAATGGATATGACAGGTTAGTATTGACATGGATTGATATGACAGGTTAGTATTGACATGAATGGATATGACAGGTTAGTATTGACATGAATGGATATGACAGGTTAGTATTTACATGAATGGATATGACAGGTTAGTATTGACATGAATGGATATGACAGGTTAGTATTGACATGATTGGATATGACAGGTTAGTATTGACATGGATTGATATGACAGGTTAGTATTGGCATGAATGGATATGACAGGTTAGTATTGACATGAATGGATATGACAGGTTAGTATTGACATGAATGGAAATGACAGGTTAGTATTGACATGGATTGATATGACAGGTTAGTATTGGCATGAATGGAAATGACAGGTTAGTATTGACATGAATGGATATGACAGGTTAGTATTGACATGAATGGATATGACAGGTTAGTATTGACATGGATGGATATGACAGGTTAGTATTGATATGAATGGATATGACAGGTTAGTATTGACATGAATGGATATGACAGGTTAGTATTGACATGGATGGATATGACAGGTTAGTATTGGCATGAATGGATATGACAGGTTAGTATTGACATGAATGGATATGACAGGTTAGTATTGACATGAATGGATATGACAGGTTAGTATTGACATGGATGGAAATGACAGGTTAGTATTGACATGAATGGAAATGACAGGTTAGTATTGACATAGATGGACATGACAGGTTAGTATTGACATGAATGGGTATGACAGGTTAGTATTGACATGAATGGAAATGACAGGTTAGTATTGATATGAATAGAAATGACAGGTTAGTATTGACATGGATTGATATGACAGGTTAGTATTGACATGAATGGAAATGACAGGTTAGTATTGATGTGGATGGATATGACAGGTTAGTATTGACATGGATGGATGTGACAGGTTAGTATTGGCATGAATAGATATGACAGGTTAGTATTGACATGAATGTAAATGACAGGTTAGTATTGACATGAATGAATATGACAGGTTAGTATTGACATGAATGAAAATGACAGGTTAGTATTGGCATGAATGGATATGACAGGTTAGTATTGGCATGAATGGATATGACAGGTTACTATTGACATGATTGGATATGACAGGTTAGTATTGACATGAATGGATATGACAGGTTAGTATTGACATGATGGATGTGACAGGTTAGTATTGACATGAATGGATATGACAGGTTAGTATTGACATGAATGGAAATGACAGGTTAGTATTGACATGAATGGATATGACAGGTTAGTATTGACATGAATGGATATGACAGGTTAGTATTGACATGAATGGGTATGACAGGTTAGTATTGACATGAATGGAAATGACAGGTTAGTATTGACATGGATTGATATGACAGGTTAGTATTGACATGAATGGAAATGACAGGTTAGTATTGACATGAATGGAAATGACAGGTTAGTATTGACATGAATGGAAATGACAGGTTAGTATTGACATGGATTGACATGACAGGTTAGTATTGACATGAATGGAAATGACAGGTTAGTATTGACATGAATGGATATGACAGGTTAGTATTGACACGAATGGAAATGACATTTTAGTATTGACATGGATTGATATGACAGGTTAGTATTGACATGAATGGAAATGACAGGTTAGTATTGACATGAATGGAAATGACAGGTTAGTATTGACATGGATTAATATGACAGGTTAGTATTGACATGAATGATAATGACAGGTTAGTATTGACACGAATGAAAATGACAGGTTAGTATTGACATGGATTAATATGACAGGTTAGTATTGGCATGAATGGATATGACAGGTTAGTATTGACATGAATGGATATGACAGGTTAGTAATGACGTGGATGGATATGACAGGTTAGTATTGACATGATTGGATATGACAGGTTAGTATTGACATGAATGGATATGACAGGTTAGTATTGACATGAATGGATATGACAGGTTAGTATTGACATGAATGGAAATGACAGGTTAGTATTGACATGAATGGATATGACAGGTTAGTATTGACATGAGTGGATATGACAGGTTAGTATTGACATGTATGGGTATGACAGGTTAGTATTGACATGAATGGAAATGACAGGTTAGTATTGACATGAATGGAAATGACAGGTTAGTATTGACATGGATTGATATGACAGGTTAGTATTGACATGAATGGAAATGACAGGTTAGTATTGACATGAATGGATATGACAGGTTAGTATTGACACAAATGGAAATGACATTTTAGTATTGACATGGATTGATATGACAGGTTAGTATTGACATGAATGGAAATGACAGGTTAGTATTGACATGAATGGAAATGACAGGTTAGTATTGACATGGATTAATATGACAGGTTAGTATTGACATGAATGATAATGACAGGTTAGTATTGACACGAATGGAAATGACAGGTTAGTATTGACATGGATTAATATGACAGATTAGTATTGACATGGATGCATATGTCAGGTTAGTATTGACATGGATGCATATGACAGGTTAGTATTGACATGGATTGATATGACAGGTTAGTATTGACATGAATGGAAATGACAGGTTAGTATTGACATGAATGGATATGACAGGTTAGTATTGACATGAATGGAAATGACAGGTTAGTATTGACATGAATGGAAATGACAGGTTAGTATTGACATGGATTGATATGACAGGTTAGTATTGACATGAATGGAAATGACAGGTTAGCATTGACATGAATGGATATGACAGGTTAGTATTGACACAAATGGAAATGACATTTTAGTATTGACATGGATTGATATGACAGGTTAGTATTGACATGAATGGAAATGACAGGTTAGTATTGACATGAATGGAAATGACAGGTTAGTATTGACATGGATTAATATGACAGGTTAGTATTGACATGAATGATAATGACAGGTTAGTATTGACACGAATGGAAATGACAGGTTAGTATTGACATGGATTAATATGACAGATTAGTATTGACATGGATGCATATGTCAGGTTGTATTGACATGGATGCATATGACAGGTTAGTATTGACATGGATTGATATGACAGGTTAGTATTGACATGGATTGATATGACAGGTTAGTATTGACATGAATGGAAACGACAGGTTAGTATTGACATGGATGGAAATGACAGGTTAGTATTGACATGGATGGAAATGACAGGTTACTATTCACATGAATGGAAATGACAGGTTAGTATTGACATGGATGGATATGACAGGTTAGTATTGACATGGATTGATATGACAGGTTAGTATTGACATGGATTGATATGACAGGTTAGTATTGACATGGATTGATATGACAGGTTAGTATTGACATGGATGGATATGACAGGTTAGTATTGACATGAATGGATATGGCAGGTTAGCATTGACGTGGATGGATATGACAGGTTAGTATTGACATGAATGGATATGACAGGTTAGTATTGGCATGATTGGATATGACATGTTAGTATTGACATGGATGGATGGATATAACTGGTTAGTATTGACATGAATGGATATGACAGGTTAGTATTGACATGAATGGATATGATAGGTTAGTATTTACATGAATGAAAATGACAGGTTAGTATTGACATGGATTGATATGACAGGTTAGTATTTACATGAATGAAAATGACATGGATTGATATGACAGGTTACTATTGACATGATTGGATATGACATATTAGTATTGACATGGATGGATGGATATAACATGTTAGTATTGACATAAATGGATATGACAGGTTAGTATTGACATGAATGGACATGATAGGTTAGTATTGACATGAATGGAAATGACAGGTTAGTATTGACATGAATGAAAAATGACAGGTTAGTATTGACATGGATGGATATGACAGGTTAGTATTGACATGAATGAATATGTCAGGTTAGTATTGACATGAATGGGTATGACAGGTTAGTATTGACATGAATGGAAATGACAGGTTAGTATTGACATGAATGGAAATGACAGGTTAGTATTGACATAGATGGATATGACAGGTTAGTATTGACATGGATTGATATGACATGTTAGTATTGACATGATTGGATATGACAGGTTTGTATTGACATGAATGGATATGACAGGTTAGTATTGCCATGAATGGGTATGGCAGGTTAGTATTGACATGAATGGAAATGACAGGTTAGTATTGACATGGATTGATATGATAGGTTAGTATTGACATGGATTGATATGACAGGTTAGTATTGACATGATTGGATATGACAGGTTAGTATTAACATGAATGGATATGACAGGTTAGTATTGGCATGGATGGATATGACAGGTTAGTATTGACATGAATGGATATGACAGGTTAGTATTGACATGAATGGATATGATAGGTTAGTATTGACATGGATGGATATGACAGGTTAGTATTGACATGAATGGATATGACAGGTTAGTATTGGCATGGATGGATATGACAGGTTAGTATTGACATGAATGAAAATGACAGGTTAGTATTGACATGAATGGATATGACAGGTTAATATTGACATGGATTGATATGACAGGTTAGTATTGACATGGATTGATATGACAGGTTAGTATTGACATGATTGGATATGACAGGTTAGTATTGACATGAATGGATATGACAGGTTAGTATTGACATGAATGGATGGATATGACAGGTTATTATTGGCATGGATGGGTATGACAGGTTAGTATTGACATGAATGGATATGACAGGTTAATATTGACATGAATGAAAATGACAGGTTCGTATTGGCATGAATGGATATGACAGGTTAGTATTGGCATGAATGGATATGACAGGTTAGTATTGACATGGATGGATATGACAGGTTAGTATTGACATGAATTGATATGACAGGTTAGTATTGACATGAATTGATATGACAGGTTAGTATTGACATGGATTGATATGACAGGTTAGAATTGTGCTGTTGTTTACCAGAACACACCAATTTTCCTGGTGTCTGATACTGTACCTGTGTAGTAATCATTGCCCTGTGTTATTTGATAGATATGGTTTTAACATTGATGGAGTTAACAGACTTGGACTGGGACATGAAGCTGTACAGTTCTTGGATTCAGAGTATGATATCCGTGGATATAACACTGATGGATTTGATGTTAATGGTTGTGATCGCCATGGATATGATATGTCTGGATACAATTGCTACAATGGATTCAATTTGACTGGTTACAATCGTATAGGTGAATTTGATGGGAGAACCATATATGATACAGAAGGTTATAATAAGGAAGGTTTTAACAGAGCTGGATTCAATTGCCATGGTATTGATAAAGATGGCTACAACTATTTTGGTGTGAATGCTGGTTATATTCATGAATGTGTTGCTATGACAATGATGGAATGTCAGGATGTAGAATTACAGCCAAATCGTGAAGTGGTGTCATTTACACTTGGTAAACGATGTGAAGACACAAATTGTGGGGATAGCTGTGGATGTAATTTAAATGGTCACAGATACAGAATTGGTGAATCTTTTGAGTACGGATGTCAAACATGTAAATGTAGCATGACTGGGACAGTTCACTGTTCATGTAATAGAACAACTCAAAGACGTGAGATTCGAGATTTAACACCAGATGAAATGAAGAGATACCAGAATGCCATCAAAGTTTTATATCCTTCTAAGTGGCAATATTTTGTGAACCTGCATGCAGACAGTCTTCCCCAGGCATATGGTTCAGACGTATTCCTGCCATGGCATAGGTAAGTGTGGTAGGTACAGAACTTTCCTCTTGGTAGGGGAAAATTCTTGGGAACTTCAAATTTTATCATTGTCTATATATATATGTTCATGTAACAAGATTAAAATTCAATAACAACAGATTTACCACTTTTGGTATTTTCTATCTAACTGTGTAAAATGAGTGTCAGGGTGAGTACACATATCATAGCAGTGGGTCAATATTTATACAATATTTATGTTATAACAAAATTATGGATATTATTATTGATTTATTTAATTTTGATAAAAGAAAATAAATATAATAAAACAGTTGGATATACTAGATGTGTGTACTTGTACAGTATGATTGCAATCAAGGCATGTCAGAGATAATAAAACAGCATTCTTAAATTTCTGTTATTTGCCATTTTGAATCTGATCTGTAAAAACAATTATAGAGGTCCATGTAAGGTCTGGAATGTCAACAATGCTTGATTTTGATGCGTTAAAATTTAGCTATATTTAATGTGATCATGGAATGCATACCTATGCAATATGTGATTTATTGTGACCTTTGTTTAAGACTATTTTATAGGAAATAGCACAAAATAAGATTCCCATAATTCTCTGCTGCCTGGGGTCTGTACATGGATGCTGCAGCTGTACAGTTATCCCTACAAGCCATCTTATTTCATATTGTTCACAAATTGCATGAAAATCTAAAGGTGAATTTATAACAACAAATCTGCACCAATATAATCAACCTTACGTGATTGAAAATACACCACTGCTACTAATCACTTTTTCTGTGCTTACAGATATTTTTTGCGAGCTGTTGAAATGGAACTTAAAAAGATAGACTGTGATATCACTATACCATATTTTGACTGGACTATAGATGCAGGTTCAATGTCAACATCGGCAGCATGGCAGGCTAATAATTTTGGCGGTAATGGTGATAGTGCAACTGGATGTGTTTTGAGTCATCCATTTAAAGATCATTCATGGGGGCCATGTCTACAAAGAAGATTCAATACTGATGTCTATCTTCCTGATAATGTTAATATTCAATTGATTCTCAATGAGCCATCATATGAGAATTTCCGCCTGCAACTGGAATCCGCATCTGGACTCTTCCGGCTGTGGGTAGGAGGGCATATGGCCACTCCATATAGTCCATATGATCCAATGTTTCTTTCCCATTTCGCATATATTGATATGATTTGGCATATTTGGCAATCACGGACGTCAGCTAGTATTACATTTCCACCTATATTACGCTATTCACCAATGTCACCTTGGAAACTGACTCCAGATGATGTCATGTCAAATGAGAAACAGTTTTGCGTTGCATATATCTATCCTACTCAAGGTGTTCTTTGTAATAACACAAATCATTATAGCAAGCCTTTCGATGATCAGTTTAATATTTATGGTTATAATCAAGATGGTTATAGTAGAGATGGATTTGATGACATTGGATATGATATGGATGGTTTTAACACTGCTAACTTCAACCGTGATGGGTTTGATAGGAGTGGATATGATGTAACTGGTTATAATAGATATGGTGTTGATAGATATGGATCTACTCCCTATGATCTACCAAACATTATCGTAGGAGATCTTTTTGATATTGGTGGCTACAACCAATATGGATTTGATCGATATGGATTTGATCGAGTAGGTCGGGATGCTTTTGGTTTCACACGAGATGGATATGATCAATATTACTGCAACCATTTCTTCAATGGACCTTTCTATCTGCTTTACTACCATTCTGTTTTTCAACAACTTCTCCCACTCACTGACCTACAACTGTTTAACATAACACGTATTTGCCCAGACGTTTCCTCTCTTCCTGATTGGTGGATGACTAAAAACTGGTTGGTTCGTCATAATCAAGTGGAGCGTGTTCGTTTTGTTGAAAAGATTAGGAATCAAGAACATCATATAAATGACAAATATGTTTCCAGATTGACCTCGGTAACAGATGAGTATCTTTGGTTACCGATTTCGCCGGATGAAAGGTCAGTATGATTATTCACATCTTGTATAGTGACAAGAGAAACACTTAATGTTAATGTCTTGGCATGTGCAGGTGATTCCCCTCGCTTTAATAATCAATGAAAATAGGTTCTTAGTTAAACTAAAACTAACTGTTTTTCTAGGTAGATACAATGAGTCAAATACCATCACACTGTTACAAACTAACTGATCTAACTGAGGTGAATGTTGCTTGTCTGATATGACATCAGGTTCCGTACAGATTATGTACGGAATTTGATTATTTGATTATGATTCAGAATTATATCACTTCATGAGTACTATGGCGTCCATATACCTTTCTCTTACTGATTTGATAATTTCAGTCATTAGTTTTGTGTTTTGACATTCCCTATTTGACTTTTGAGTATAATATTTCCATCTTAATTCAGGTTTTGTTTTGAAATTCACTACTATTCTGAATGTCCAATATGGCAGCCTCCTATCACATGTTCAGATGACCTCTGTGCAGGAGAACGATGTCCAAACTATCCATATGCTGTTTGTAAAATTAAAAATTGTGGTCAATGTGAAGTTCAATGGTATGATGGAATAACTGGTGATCCATTACAGTGTATAACAACAGGTACAATATTATACTTGTAATAAATCTTGACTAGTCTGACAGTAATAAATCCTGACTAGTCTGACAGTAATAAATCCTGACTAATCTGACAGTAATGAATCCTGACTTGTCTGACAGTAATAAATCCTGACTAATCTGACAGTAATAAATCCTGACTAATCTGATGGTAATAAATCCTGACTAATCTGACAGTAATAAATCCTGACTAATCTGACAGTAATGAATCCTGACTAGTCTGACAGTAATAAATCCTGACTAATCTGACAGTAATGAATCCTGACTAATCTGACAGTAATAAATCCTGACTAAACTGACAGTAATAAATCCTGACTAGTCTGACAGTAATAAATCCTGACTTGTCTGACAGTAATAAATCCTGACTAATCTGACAGTAATAAATCCTGACTAATCTGACAGTAATAAATTCTGACTAGTCTGACCGTAATAAATCCTGACTAGTCTGACAGTAATAAATCCTGACTAATCTGACAGAAATAAATCCTGACTAATCTGACAGTAATAAATCCTGACTAATCTGACAGTAATAAATCCTGACTAGTCTGACAGTAATAAATCCTGACTAGTCTGACAGTAATAAATCCTGACTTGTCTGACAGTAATGGATCCTGACTCATCTGACAGTAATAAATCCTGACTAATCTGACAGTAATAAATCCTGACTAGTCTGACAGTAATAAATCCTGACTAATCTGATGGTAATAAATCCTGACTAATCTGACAGTAATAAATCCTGACTAATCTGACAGTAATGAATCCTGACTAGTCTGACAGTAATAAATCCTGACTTGTCTGAGAGTAATAAATCCTGACTTGTCTGACAGTAATAAATCCTGACTAATCTGACAGAAATAAATCCTGACTAATCTGACAGTAATAAATCCTGACTAATCTGACAGTAATAAATCCTGACTAGTCTGACAGTAATAAATCCTGACTAGTCTGACAGTAATAAATCCTGACTAGTCTGACAGTAATAAATCCCGACTTGTCTGACAGTAATGGATCCTGACTAATCTGACAGTAATGAATCTTGACATGTCTGACTGTAATGAATCCCGACTTGTCTGACAGTAATAAATCCTGACTAGTCTGACAGTAATAAATCCTGACGACTAATCTGACAGTAATAAATCCAGACTTGTCTGACAGTAATAAATCCTGACTTGTCTGACAGTAATAAATCCTGACTTGTCTGGTCTGACAGTAATGGATCCTGACTCATCTGACAGTAATAAATCCTGACTAATCTGACAGTAATAAATCCTGACTAGTCTGACAGTAATAAATCCTGACTAATCTGATGGTAATAAATCCTGACTAATCTGACAGTAATAAATCCTGACTAATCTGACAGTAATAAATCCTGACTAGTCTGACAGTAATAAATCCTGACTTGTCTGACAGTAATAAATCCTGACTAATCTGACAGTAATAAATCCTGACTAATCTGACAGTAATAAATTCTGACTAGTCTGACAGTAATAAATCCTGACTAGTCTGACAGTAATAAATCCTGACTAGTCTGACAGTAATAAATCCTGACTAGTCTGACAGTAATAAATCCCGACTTGTCTGACAGTAATGGATCCTGACTAATCTGACAGTAATGAATCTTGACATGTCTGACTGTAATGAATCCCGACTTGTCTGACAGTAATAAATCCTGACTAGTCTGACAGTAATAAATCCTGACGACTAATCTGACAGTAATAAATCCAGACTTGTCTGACAGTAATAAATCCTGACTAATCTGACAGAAATAAATCCTGACTAATCTGACAGTAATAAATCCTGACTAATCTGACAGTAATAAATCCTGACTAGTCTGACAGTAATAAATCCTGACTAGTCTGACAGTAATAAATCCTGACTAGTCTGACAGTAATAAATCCCGACTTGTCTGACAGTAATGGATCCTGACTAATCTGACAGTAATGAATCTTGACATGTCTGACTGTAATGAATCCCGACTTGTCTGACAGTAATAAATCCTGACTAGTCTGACAGTAATAAATCCTGACGACTAATCTGACAGTAATAAATCCAGACTTGTCTGACAGTAATAAATCCTGACTTGTCTGACAGTAATAAATCCTGACTTGTCTGGACTGACAGTAATGGATCCTGACTCATCTGACAGTAATAAATCCTGACTAATCTGACAGTAATAAATCCTGACTAGTCTGACAGTAATAAATCCTGACTAATCTGATGGTAATAAATCCTGACTAATCTGACAGTAATAAATCCTGACTAATCTGACAGTAATAAATCCTGACTAGTCTGACAGTAATAAATCCTGACTTGTCTGACAGTAATAAATCCTGACTAATCTGACAGTAATAAATCCTGACTAATCTGACAGTAATAAATTCTGACTAGTCTGACAGTAATAAATCCTGACTAGTCTGACAGTAATAAATCCTGACTAGTCTGACAGTAATAAATCCTGACTTGTCTGACAGTAATGGATCCTGACTCATCTGACCGTAATAAATCCTGACTAGTCTGACAGTAATAAATCCTGACTAATCTGACAGAAATAAATCCTGACTAATCTGACAGTAATAAATCCTGACTAATCTGACAGTAATAAATCCTGACTAGTCTGACAGTAATAAATCCTGACTAGTCTGACAGTAATAAATCCTGACTTGTCTGACAGTAATGGATCCTGACTCATCTGACAGTAATAAATCCTGACTAATCTGACAGTAATAAATCCTGACTAATCTGACAGTAATAAATTCTGACTAGTCTGACCGTAATAAATCCTGACTAGTCTGACAGTAATAAATCCTGACTAATCTGACCGTAATAAATCCTGACTAATCTGACAGTAATAAATCCTGACTAATCTGACAGTAATAAATCCTGACTAGTCTGACAGTAATAAATCCTGACTAGTCTGACAGTAATAAATCCTGACTTGTCTGACAGTAATGGATCCTGACTCATCTGACAGTAATAAATCCTGACTAATCTGACAGTAATAAATCCTGACTAGTCTGACAGTAATAAATCCTGACTAATCTGATGGTAATAAATCCTGACTAATCTGACAGTAATAAATCCTGACTAATCTGACAGTAATGAATCCTGACTAGTCTGACAGTAATAAATCCTGACTTGTCTGAGAGTAATAAATCCTGACTTGTCTGACAGTAATAAATCCTGACTAATCTGACAGAAATAAATCCTGACTAATCTGACAGTAATAAATCCTGACTAATCTGACAGTAATAAATCCTGACTAGTCTGACAGTAATAAATCCTGACTAGTCTGACAGTAATAAATCCTGACTAGTCTGACAGTAATAAATCCCGACTTGTCTGACAGTAATGGATCCTGACTAATCTGACAGTAATGAATCTTGACATGTCTGACTGTAATGAATCCCGACTTGTCTGACAGTAATAAATCCTGACTAGTCTGACAGTAATAAATCCTGACGACTAATCTGACAGTAATAAATCCAGACTTGTCTGACAGTAATAAATCCTGACTTGTCTGACAGTAATAAATCCTGACTTGTCTGGTCTGACAGTAATGGATCCTGACTCATCTGACAGTAATAAATCCTGACTAATCTGACAGTAATAAATCCTGACTAGTCTGACAGTAATAAATCCTGACTAATCTGATGGTAATAAATCCTGACTAATCTGACAGTAATAAATCCTGACTAATCTGACAGTAATAAATCCTGACTAGTCTGACAGTAATAAATCCTGACTTGTCTGACAGTAATAAATCCTGACTAATCTGACAGTAATAAATCCTGACTAATCTGACAGTAATAAATTCTGACTAGTCTGACAGTAATAAATCCTGACTAATCTGACAGAAATAAATCCTGACTAATCTGACAGTAATAAATCCTGACTAATCTGACAGTAATAAATCCTGACTAGTCTGACAGTAATAAATCCTGACTAGTCTGACAGTAATAAATCCTGACTAGTCTGACAGTAATAAATCCCGACTTGTCTGACAGTAATGGATCCTGACTAATCTGACAGTAATGAATCTTGACATGTCTGACTGTAATGAATCCCGACTTGTCTGACAGTAATAAATCCTGACTAGTCTGACAGTAATAAATCCTGACGACTAATCTGACAGTAATAAATCCAGACTTGTCTGACAGTAATAAATCCTGACTTGTCTGACAGTAATAAATCCTGACTTGTCTGGTCTGACAGTAATGGATCCTGACTCATCTGACAGTAATAAATCCTGACTAATCTGACAGTAATAAATCCTGACTAGTCTGACAGTAATAAATCCTGACTAATCTGATGGTAATAAATCCTGACTAATCTGACAGTAATAAATCCTGACTAATCTGACAGTAATAAATCCTGACTAGTCTGACAGTAATAAATCCTGACTTGTCTGACAGTAATAAATCCTGACTAATCTGACAGTAATAAATCCTGACTAATCTGACAGTAATAAATTCTGACTAGTCTGACAGTAATAAATCCTGACTAGTCTGACAGTAATAAATCCTGACTAGTCTGACAGTAATAAATCCTGACTTGTCTGACAGTAATGGATCCTGACTCATCTGACAGTAATAAATCCTGACTAATCTGACAGTAATAAATCCTGACTAATCTGACAGTAATAAATCCTGACTAGTCTGACAGTAATAAATCCTGACTTGTCTGACAGTAATAAATCCTGACTAATCTGACAGTAATAAATCCTGACTAATCTGATGGTAATAAATCCTGACTAATCTGACAGTAATAAATCCTGACTAATCTGACAGTATTGAATCCTGACTAGTCTGACAGTAATAAATCCTGACTTGTCTGACAGTAATAAATCCTGACTTGTCTGACAGTAATAAATCCTGACTAATCTGACAGAAATAAATCCTGACTAATCTGACAGTAATAAATCCTGACTAGTCTGACAGTAATAAATCCTGACTAGTCTGACAGTAATAAATCCTGACTAGTCTGACAGTAATAAATCCTGACTAGTCTGACAGTAATAAATCCTGACTAGTCTGACAGTAATAAATCCCGACTTGTCTGACAGTAATGGATCCTGACTAATCTGACAGTAATGAATCTTGACATGTCTGACTGTAATGAATCCTGACTTGTCTGACAGTAATAAATCCTGACTAGTCTGACAGTAATAAATCCTGACGACTAATCTGACAGTAATAAATCCAGACTTGTCTGACAGTAATAAATCCTGACTTGTCTGACAGTAATAAATCCTGACTTGTCTGGTCTGACAGTAATGGATCCTGACTCATCTGACAGTAATAAATCCTGACTAATCTGACAGTAATAAATCCTGACTAGTCTGACAGTAATAAATCCTGACTAATCTGATGGTAATAAATCCTGACTAATCTGACAGTAATAAATCCTGACTAATCTGACAGTAATAAATGCTGACTAGTCTGACAGTAATAAATCCTGACTTGTCTGACAGTAATAAATCCTGACGACTAATCTGACAGTAATAAATCCAGACTTGTCTGACAGTAATAAATCCTGACTTGTCTGACAGTAATAAATCCTGACTTGTCTGGTCTGACAGTAATGGATCCTGACTCATCTGACAGTAATAAATCCTGACTAATCTGACAGTAATAAATCCTGACTAGTCTGACAGTAATAAATCCTGACTAATCTGATGGTAATAAATCCTGACTAATCTGACAGTAATAAATCCTGACTAATCTGACAGTAATAAATCCTGACTAGTCTGACAGTAATAAATCCTGACTTGTCTGACAGTAATAAATCCTGACTAATCTGACAGAAATAAATCCTGACTAATCTGACAGAAATAAATCCTGACTAATCTGATGGTAATAAATCCTGACTAATCTGACAGTAATAAATCCTGACTAATCTGACAGTAATAAATGCTGACTAGTCTGACAGTAATAAATCCTGACTTGTCTGACAGTAATGGATCCTGACTCATCTGACAGTAATAAATCCAGACTTGTCTGACAGTAATAAATCCTGACTAGTCTGACAGTAATAAATCCTGACTAATCTGATGGTAATAAATCCTGACTAATCTGACAGTAATAAATCCTGACTAATCTGACAGTAATGAATCCTGACTAGTCTGACAGTAATAAATCCTGACTTGTCTGACAGTAATACATCCTGACTTGTCTGACAGTAATAAATCCTGACTAATCTGACAGAAATAAATCCTGACTAATCTGACAGTAATAAATCCTGACTAATCTGACAGTAATAAATCCTGACTAATCTGACAGTAATAAATCCTGACTAGTCTGACAGTAATAAATCCTGACTAGTCTGACAGTAATAAATCCCGACTTGTCTGACAGTAATGTATCCTGACTAATCTGACAGTAATGAATCTTGACATGTCTGACTGTAATGAATCCTGACTTGTCTGACAGTAATAAATCCTGACTAGTCTGACAGTAATAAATCCTGACGACTAATCTGACAGTAATAAATCCAGACTTGTCTGACAGTAATAAATCCTGACTTGTCTGACAGTACTAAATCCTGACTTGTCTGGTCTGACAGTAATGGATCCTGACTCATCTGACAGTAATAAATCCTGACTAATATGACAGTAATAAATCCTGACTAGTCTGACAGTAATAAATCCTGACTAATCTGATGGTAATAAATCCTGACTAATCTGACAGTAATAAATCCTGACTAATCTGACAGTAATAAATCCTGACTAGTCTGACAGTAATAAATCCTGACTTGTCTGACAGTAATAAATCCTGACTCATCTGACAGTAATAAATCCTGACTAATCTGACAGTAATAAATTCTGACTAGTCTGACAGTAATAAATCCTGACTAGTCTGACAGTAATAAATCCTGACTAGTCTGACAGTAATAAATCCTGACTTGTCTGACAGTAATGGCTGCTGACTCATCTGACAGTAATAAATCCTGACTAATCTGACAGTAATAAATCCTGACTAGTCTGACAGTAATAAATCCTGACTAATCTGATGGTAATAAATCCTGACTAATCTGACAGTAATAAATCCTGACTAATCTGACAGTAATAAATCCTGACTAGTCTGACAGTAATAAATCCTGACTTGTCTGACAGTAATAAATCCTGACTAATCTGACAGTAATAAATCCTGACTAATCTGATGGTAATAAATCCTGACTAATCTGACAGTAATAAATCCTGACTAATCTGACAGTATTGAATCCTGACTAGTCTGACAGTAATAAATCCTGACTTGTCTGACAGTAATAAATCCTGACTTGTCTGACAGTAATAAATCCTGACTAATCTGACAGAAATAAATCCTGACTAATCTGACAGTAATAAATCCTGACTAATCTGACAGTAATAAATCCTGACTAGTCTGACAGTAATAAATCCTGACTAGTCTGACAGTAATAAATCCTGACTAGTCTGACAGTAATAAATCCTGACTAGTCTGACAGTAATAAATCCCGACTTGTCTGACAGTAATGGATCCTGACTAATCTGACAGTAATGAATCTTGACATGTCTGACTGTAATGAATCCTGACTTGTCTGACAGTAATAAATCCTGACTAGTCTGACAGTAATAAATCCTGACGACTAATCTGACAGTAATAAATCCAGACTTGTCTGACAGTAATAAATCCTGACTAATCTGACAGTAATAAATCCTGACTAATCTGACAGTAATAAATCCTGACTAGTCTGACAGTAATAAATCCTGACTTGTCTGACAGTAATAAATCCTGACTAATCTGACAGTAATAAATCCTGACTAATCTGACAGTAATAAATTCTGACTAGTCTGACAGTAATAAATCCTGACTAGTCTGACAGTAATAAATCCTGACTTGTCTGACAGTAATGGATCCTGACTCATCTGACAGTAATAAATCCTGACTAATCTGACAGTAATAAATCCTGACTAGTCTGACAGTAATAAATCCTGACTAATCTGATGGTAATAAATCCTGACTAATCTGACAGTAATAAATCCTGACTAATCTGACAGTAATAAATCCTAACTAGTCTGACAGTAATAAATCCTGACTTGTCTGACAGTAATAAATCCTGACTAATCTGACAGTAATAAATCCTGACTAATCTGACAGTAATAAATTCTGACTAGTCTGACCGTAATAAATCCTGACTAGTCTGACAGTAATAAATCCTGATTAATCTGACAGAAATAAATCCTGACTTATCTGACAGTAATAAATCCTGACTAATCTGACAGTAATAAATCCTGACTAGTCTGACAGTAATAAATCCTGACTAGTCTGACAGTAATAAATCCTGACTAGTCTGACAGTAATAAATCCTGACTTGTCTGACAGTAATGGATCCTGACTCATCTGACAGTAATAAATCCTGACTAATCTGACAGTAATAAATCCTGACTAGTCTGACAGTAATAAATCCTGACTAATCTGATGGTAATAAATCCTGGCTAATCTGACAGTAATAAATCCTGACTAATATGACAGTAATGAATCCTGACTAGTCTGACAGTAATAAATCCTGACTTGTCTGACAGTAATAAATCCTGACTAATCTGACAGAAATAAATCCTGACTAATCTGACAGTAATAAATCCTGACTAATCTGACAGTAATAAATCCTGACTAGTCTGACAGTAATAAATCCTGACTAGTCTGACAGTAATAAATCCTGACTTGTTTGACAGTAATAAATCCTGACTTGTCTGACAGTAATGGATCCTGACTCATCTGACAGTAATAAATCCTGACTAATCTGACAGTAATAAATCCTGACTAGTCTGACAGTAATAAATCCTGACTAATCTGATGGTAATAAATCCTGACTAATCTGACAGTAATAAATCCTGACTAATCTGACAGTAATAAATCCTGACTAGTCTGACAGTAATAAATCCTGACTTGTCTGACAGTAATAAATCCTGACTAATCTGACAGTAATAAATTCTGACTAGTCTGACCGTAATAAATCCTGACTAGTCTGACAGTAATAAATCCTGACTAATCTGACAGAAATAAATCCTGACTAATCTGACAGAAATAAATCCTGACTAATCTGACAGTAATAAATCCTGACTAATCTGACAGTAATAAATCCTGACTAGTCTGACAGTAATAAATCCTGACTAGTCTGACAGTAATAAATCCTGACTAGTCTGACAGTAATAAATCCTGACTCATCTGACAGTAATAAATCCTGACTTGTCTGACAGTAATGGATCCTGACTCATCTGACAGTAATAAATCCTGACTAATCTGACAGTAATAAATCCTGACTAGTCTGACAATAATAAATCCTGGCTAATCTGATGGTAATAAATCCTGGCTAATCTGACAGTAATAAATCCTGACTAATATGACAGTAATGAATCCTGACTAGTCTGACAGTAATAAATCCTGACTTGTCTGACAGTAATAAATCCTGACTAGTCTGACAGTAATAAATCCCGACTTGTCTGACAGTAATGTATCCTGACTAATCTGACAGTAATAAATCCTGACTAATCTGACAGTAATAAATCCTGACTAGTGTGACAGTAATAAATCCTGACTAATCTGATGGTAATAAATCCTGACTAATCTGACAGTAATAAATCCTGACTAATCTGACAGTAATAAATCCTGACTAGTCTGACAGTAATAAATCCTGACTTGTCTGACAGTAATAAATCCTGACTAATCTGACAGTAATAAATTCTGACTAGTCTGACCGTAATAAATCCTGACTAGTCTGACAGTAATAAATCCTGACTAATCTGACAGAAATAAATCCTGACTAATCTGACAGAAATAAATCCTGACTAATCTGACAGTAATAAATCCTGACTAATCTGACAGTAATAAATCCTGACTAGTCTGACAGTAATAAATCCTGACTAGTCTGACAGTAATAAATCCTGACTAGTCTGACAGTAATAAATCCTGACTCATCTGACAGTAATAAATCCTGACTTGTCTGACAGTAATGGATCCTGACTCATCTGACAGTAATAAATCCTGACTAATCTGACAGTAATAAATCCTGACTAGTCTGACAGTAATAAATCCTGGCTAATCTGATGGTAATAAATCCTGGCTAATCTGACAGTAATAAATCCTGACTAATATGACAGTAATGAATCCTGACTAGTCTGACAGTAATAAATCCTGACTAGTCTGACAGTAATAAATCCTGACTAGTCTGACAGTAATAAATCCTGACTAGTCTGACAGTAATAAATCCTGACTTGTATGACAGTAATAAATCCTGACTTGTCTGACAGTAATGGATCCTGACTCATCTGACAGTAATAAATCCTGACTAATCTGACAGTAATAAATCCTGACTAGTCTGACGGTAATAAATCCTGACTAATCTGATGGTAATAAATCCTGACTAATCTGACAGTAATAAATCCTGACTAATCTGACAGTAATAAATCCTGACTAGTCTGACAGTAATAAATCCTGACTAGTCTGACAGTAATAAATCCTGACTTGTTTGACAGTAATAAATCCTGACTTGTCTGACAGTAATGGATCCTGACTCATCTGACAGTAATAAATCCTGACTAATCTGACAGTAATAAATCCTGACTAGTCTGACGGTAATAAATCCTGACTAATCTGATGGTAATAAATCCTGACTAATCTGACAGTAATAAATCCTGACTAATCTGACAGTAATAAATCCTGACTAGTCTGACAGTAATAAATCCTGACTTGTCTGACAGTAATAAATCCTGACTAATCTGACAGTAATAAATCCTGACTAATCTGACAGTAATAAATTCTGACTAGTCTGACCGTAATAAATCCTGACTAGTCTGACAGTAATAAATCCTGACTAATCTGACAGAAATAAATCCTGACTAATCTGACAGTAATAAATCCTGACTAATCTGACAGTAATAAATCCTGACTAGTCTGACAGTAATAAATCCTGACTAGTCTGACAGTAATAAATCCTGACTAGTCTGACAGTAATAAATCCTGACTCATCTGACAGTAATAAATCCTGACTAGTCTGACAGTAATAAATCCTGACTAGTCTGACAGTAATAAATCCTGACTTGTCTGACAGTAATGGATCCTGACTAATCTGACAGTAATAAATCCTGACTAATCTGACAGTAATGAATCTTGACATGTCTGACTGTAATGAATCCTGACTTGTCTGACAGTAATAAATCCTGACTAGTCTGACAGTAATAAATCCTGACTAATCTGTCAGTAATAAATCCTGACTTGTCTGACAGTAATAAATCCTGACTTGTCTGACAGTAATGGATCCTGACTCATCTGACAGTAATAAATCCTGACTAATCTAACAGTAATAAATCCTGACTAGTCTGACAGTAATACATCCTGACTTGTCTGACAGTAATAAATCCTGACTAATCTGACAGTAATAAATCCTGACTAATCTGACAGTAATAAATCCTGACTAGTCTGACAGTAATAAATCCTGACTAGTCTGACAGTAATAAATCCTGACTAGTCTGACAGTAATAAATCATGACTAGTCTGACAGTACTAAATCCTGACTAGTCTGACAGTAATAAATCCTGACTAGTCTGACAGTAATAAATCCCGACTTGTCTGACAGTAATGGATCCTGACTAATCTGACAGTAATGGATCCTGACTAATCTGACAGTAATAAATCCTGACTAATCTGACAGTAATGAATCTTGATATGTCTGACTGTAATGAATCCTGACTTGTCTGACAGTAATAAATCCTGACTAGTCTGACAGTAATAAATTCTGACTAGTCTGACAGTAGTAAATCCTGACTAATCTGACAGTAATAAATCCTGACTAATCTGACAGTAATAAATCCTGACTAGTCTGACAGTAATCAATCCTGACTAGTCTGACAGTAATAAATCCTGACTAGTCTGACAGTAATAAATCCTGACTAGTCTGACAGTAATAAATCCCGACTTGTCTGACAGTAATGGATCCTGACTAATCTGACAGTAATAAATCCTGACTAATCTGACAGTAATGAATCTTGACATGTCTGACTGTAATGAATCCTGACTTGTCTGACAGTAATAAATCCTGACTTGTCTGACAGTAATAAATCCTGACTTGTCTGACGGTAATGGATCCTGACTAATCTGACATTAATAAATCCTGACTAATATGACAGTAATAAATCCTGACTAGTCTGACAGTAATGGATCCTGACTCGTCTGACGGTAATAAATCCTGACTCGTCTGACGGTAATAAATCCTGACTAGTCTGACAGTAATAAATCATGACTAGTCTGACTGGCTACTGGTACACCATTCAATACCCATAATGACTATGTTTTCATGTTGTCAACTTCCATTAGACTGCACAGATGAAAATGGAATTAGTTACCATGACAGTTCCGTATGGCAACTGGATAGCTGCACATCGTGTACATGTCAGGTAATTGTATGAATAAACTGATATGTGTGTTACGTCACTTTTCCCGTCATATATCAAAGCCATGGCACACAAAATTTGTAAAGGTTGGGAAACATTATTAACATCAATAAACTTTTTAGTTAAATGACATTTATATAGAAATGTTGGTTATTGTTACATTAAATCTCTAATGCTGGTGTTCTCTTTTAGCATAGTGTTATTACATGCATTCCACTACCATGTCCTGATACATCATGTTCACATCCGTCCACGCCACATGGTCACTGCTGCCCTCTATGTCAAGGTAAATAAACACAAAAAAGCGTTATTGCTGTTGTTCAACTGAACTATTCGTAATACTGATTGTTGTCACCAGTTGGCATCAACTTTTGACTTCTTCACAGAAACCATTAGCTGTATGTGTTTCATACTCACTACAAATGTACCTTGAGAGGTTCTCTCTCAGATTTATTCATTTTGTGACAATAATATGTTTCTTTTATTTTTAAAAATGGTGTTTTTGAAAAATGCTTCGATATTTTTGTCATTTTGTGGACTTATGTTTTGGCCCAAATTCACTTAATGACAACTTAACTTAAACCAATTAATGATTACTTGATTTCCAATATGGTCATTAATTACAGGTTGTTTGTATCTTGGGATTGAAGTTGAAAATGGTGAAATATTCTCACCAAATGGAGATCCATGTTCTTCTTGTAGCTGTCAGGTAAGTTATTAATCCTAGTTATACTCACTTACCATCTAACTCATTTGTCAATTTCTAATTACCAAGAAGCCACAGCAGATGGGAGACCAATGAGATTTTCTGTTTCAATTGTTGCATTTTGAATGTTGTAGTTCTATTCTCTCTGGTGGCATTGTTGTGTAATACAGTTATCAACTCACAACACAGTTGTAATCCTTGTTATGCATACTCACTTCCCAAATAACTCAGATTTGATATGCAAATCAACCGGTAAACCTGATATATCTTATGGAAATTAATACTTAATAATTTGTCCTAAAGTTAATTTCAATGAAACTTGAAACATAGATGGTCTGGGCCAATGAGCGTAACAAGTTATCTAGTACAAGTTATATGACTGAAATATCAAGTCATCATATATGGTCATGATTTCATTAAATATTATGAGGTTGTGAGGATACTGTAATGTATGCACAATAACAATATAGCAGGAATAGGATGTGACTTCCTTGAGTGCATGCATTGGGGTGTTCTCTTAGTAACCTTATTATTATACATCTTTCTAAACAAAATAGTCATATCCCTAAACAAACACTAATCATGCTATATTAGAATGACTTGTTTCTTGATTTGATATTGATTCAAAATGGCTAAGTGCCCTTGCCTATTTCTCAGATGGTGTTTTAAATTGGAGTCAACAATTAGACAGTAATGTTCCTGTTTTGCCAATGGAAATAAAGGTTTTGTAAATATTTCTAATATAACATGGTTTTATTCAAAAACGAATATTACATGTCAATTTGTTTTTGTTTTGATGAAGTTCAACTGACTTGTTTTCTTCAGAGTGGTACCGTATTTTGTTCAGTTATTGAATGTTCACAAGTTGATTGTCAACACCCTGTGGTTTCTGATGGCAAATGTTGTCCTGCATGTGCAGGTAATAAATTGACTTTTATATTTCAATAATTGATTGTTTGCTTTTATAATTGTTTAAAACTGTTGTTAAAGTTGATGACGTTAATATATTGAAATGTTGCTGGATACAGAATGATTTCCATATTGAAACATCTTAAAAGATTCACTTGTTGGTTTAGATACCTCACTTCTAAGATCAATATCATTCTTACATTGATTCAGGACATGTGATTGTTATAGATAGTAAAACACACTTTTGTATGAAATAATTGATGTTTGTTGTACACATTAATCTGAGTGGATGGTTGTATTGTAGGTTGTGAATATGAAGGGCGTATACTTAGCAATGGTGAAAGCTTTCACAAAGATCAATGTATAAACTGTGTATGTGTGCATGGTACTGTTACATGTCAAGGTCCAGAAGACTGTCCTGTCTTGAAATGCTTTGATCAGTATCTCCCAACTGGGGAATGTTGTGCTCGTTGTAGAAATGGTAAGTTTTCTTCTGGATCTCTTGATAGATTTCATTAAAACATCTACAGGCTTGTTTAGTTAGTTCAGGATTGAATTTTATCTTACTGATTTATTCCTATTATGTATATAGAGTTGTTTATTACTTTGGCTACAATCAGATTGTCATTCAGTTGCTAATCATAAGTTTGTATTATAATTCAACAGGATGTGAGTATGAAGGTGTGGAGTTTGCTAATGGCGATTTCTTTACTCCAATGTCCAATCCTTGTTTGACATGTTCTTGTACAGTAAGTATTACATGTTGCCTTTATTAGTCCCCGTTCGGACGCAGTCCGAAAACGGGGACTTATGTTTTGACCTTTGTGTGTCCGTGCGTCCGGACATGTATCTTAGAAATGCCTGGACTAATCACAATCAAACTTCACAAATACATCATACATGATATTATACATATGCACGTCAATTTGTTTCACGATCTGATTCAAGATGGCCGAATGGCGGCCATTTTTGTGCTAAAAATCATCAAAATCAAGCATTTCTTGGCTGTTTACAGATGGATTTTGTTCATACTTGGTATATACATTAGACATTATAGGACCTTGATGCACATCATTTTGTTTCACGATCTGATTCAAGATGGCCGAATGGCGGCCATTTTTGTGCTAAAAAATCCTAAAAATCAACCATTTCTCGGCTGTTTACAGATGGATTTTGTTCAAACTTGGTATATACATTAGACATTATGGGACCTTGATGCAAATAATTTTGTTTTTCAGATAAGATTCAAAATAGCCGACTGGCGGCCATTTTGTATTAATGAATGTGGTTCTCGTGCCATATCTCTGACTTGCTTTCACTGATTATGTTCAAATTTTAAATATTCATTATACATCATGTCATAGATAGACAGATATATTGGTTTGACGATCCTATTCAAAATGGCCAAATGGTGGCCTTTTTTGTGCTAAACAATCATCAAATATCAAGCATTTCTGGCATTTATGGATGGATTTCGTTCAAACTTGGTACATATATTAGACATTACCGGTTCCTGATGCACATCATTTATTTTTCAGATCGGATTCAAAATGGCTGACTGGCGTCCATTTTGTTTTAATCAATGGGCTTCTAGACCCATATCTCCGACTTGTTTTGACTGATAATATTTTCAAATTTTAAATATTCATTATACATCATGCAATAGATAAACAGATATATTGGTTTGACGATCCTATTCAAAATGGCCGAATGGTGGTCATTTTTGTGCTAAAAAATCATCAAATATCAAGCATTTATGGGTAGATTTCGTTCAAACTTGGTACATACATTAGACATTACGGGTTCCTGATGCTCGTCATTTTATTTTTCAGATTGGATTCAAAATGGCTGACTGGCGGCCATTTTGTTATAATGATTGTGCTTCTAGAGCCATATCTCTTAAATGCTTTGACTTATTATATTTAAATTTTATATATTCGTTATACATCATGTTATATATTTACATGTATTCAAAATGGCTGAATTTTAATACTGTTCCAGAGCAATATCTCTTAATATGGACAAGTACTTGTTTGACGATCAGATACAAATGTCAATCATTTTAATGTTAAAAAATCATATTCCTGACATGGTTATATTCCAGCTATATTACTATAAACAAAACTATATATCTTAAATTTGATAACTGTGCCATGCATGGCTTGTTCCTCATATCCCAGAGAGATCCACTTTGCATGTACCATTACATGACACATCTTCTAAATTGCACACTGTATTGTGACATAAACATATTTAAGAGAAGGTTTCTAAATAAAACAAAATTTAAACTGCCTATTCCGATTGGTGTGGGAACTTCACAATGCCACAAGTTGAACAGGTTAGTTAGGCACACACAGGAGCTCTCACCTACATTTGTATGTGGTGCCGCAAGGAGGTTTCATAGGGGTGAACTAAAGTTTTGTTTCAAGTATAACAGAAAAAAATCATTAAATAAACTATGAGTAATGATAATAGAACAATAAGTAAATATAACCTAACACATGGACTATAAGTTATTGTTCCTGTCAGCATCCTTTATTTTATGTTTTTGTCATAATACCTCAAACCCTGCAAATGGAAGTGTGCATGGAAACATGGGAAGAAATGTGCATTGTGATAACTGTCATAAAGGTGATTGGCAGGTCATACTTGTTTTCAACTCTGGAAGGACAGTGGAATCTACCAGGTGTGCTTGTGATTTACATAACAAAAGGTGTTTACATCTTTGGAAGGAGAATTGGAATCTACCAGGTGTGCTGTTATTTGAATAACAAAGGATGTTTATGATCTACTGAGTTGCCTATGTGACACAGCTGCTAGCAAGATTACATTCTGATTGGCTCATGTGGAAACCCAGGTGGTGACACTGAATCATGCCTATAAATTGGACAGACTCAGGACAGTTGTGGTCCATCATTTCAACTTGGTGTCCGTCATTTCAACTTGCTTTCCTGTGTGTTCTGCTACGATATGGTGTGACAAGTGATACAGGCTACAACCATCATTCTGTGAGACTTGTATGAACTGCTCTGCGATCTCCTGCTTTCAGCGGTGCCCTCCAGAATACCAGCGTTCCTCTGCAAGCAAGACTCCTGTATTTTTTCGTTGTTGTGTTGCAGAACTGTCGTCCATTATTACATCCTGGAACTGTGAGTTATCATCAATGCACACTTCCCTAATCAATCCCTTATTTTAGTGACTTTATCCATTGTATTTTTCTGTGCTTTATGTCTTGTAATTATTTTGAGAGGTATTAAAGCCAGGAGCTTTAACTTGATATTTTGGTGTATGTGTATTTCATTTCCAGTAGTATTGTCTTGTCTACCCCATTCTAGCAGTGAAAGAACCCCTTGTCCAGTGTTCTTTGGGTGCCCTCGCATTAGCGATAAGCAGGCCTTACACTGTAACAGTTCCATTACTGTATTCATGATAGAGTAGAGACCAGTAGACTTGTTTTCTTTTTATAGATGAGTATTGTTCGTTGTAATCCAATGAGATGTCCAGATATAACTTGCAGTCATCCAATAAAACTACTTGGTGCCTGCTGTGAAAATTGTGCTGATGGTGAGTGAGCTGATTTTTTTATTGTTTTTTTTTGAAAATTCATTGTCATTCATTTTAAAATTCATTTTACAGAACCAACAATCAGACAGTGAAATATTGTGTTTGTCAGTCAGTAAACATGCAACTCAAAACTAATATCACAACTCAATAAAATTATATCTGATTTGCATGGGAATGAATATATCATGCCCCCCTGAACACTGCCATACCTCCCCTGAACACTCTGCCCTGCCTCCCCTGAACATTCTGCCCTGCCTCCCCTGAACATTCTGCCCTGCCTCCCCTGAACATTCTGCCCTGCCTCCCCTGAACATTCTGCCCTGCCTCCCCTGAACATTCTGCCCTGCCTCCCCTGAACACTGCCATGCATCAGACAGTGAAATATTGTGTTTGTCAGTCAGTAAACATGCAACTCACAACTCAATAAAATTATATCTGATTTGCATGGGAATGAATATATCATGCCCCCCTGAACACTGCCATACCTCCCCTGAACACTCTGCCCTGCCTCCCCTGAACATTCTGCCCTGCCTCCCCTGAACATTCTGCCCTGCCTCCCCTGAACATTCTGCCCTGCCTCCCCTGAACATTCTGCCCTGCCTCCCCTGAACATTCTGCCCTGCCTCCCCTGAACATTCTGCCCTGCCTCCCCTGAACATTCTGCCCTGCCTCCCCTGAACATTCTGCCCTGCCTCCCCTGAACATTCTGCCCTGCCTCCCCTGAACACTCTGCCCTGCCTCCCCTGAACACTCTGCCCTGCCTCCCCTGAACACTCTGCCCTGCCTCCCCTGAACACTCTGCCCTGCCTCCCCTGAACACTCTGCCCTGCCTCCCCTGAACACTCTGCCCTGCCTCCCCTGAACACTCTGCCCTGCCTCCCCTGAACACTCTGCCCTGCCTCCCCTGAACACTCTGCCCTGCCTCCCCTGAACACTCTGCCCTGCCTCCCCTGAACACTCTGCCCTGCCTCCCCTGAACACTCTGCCCTGCCTCCCCTGAACACTCTGCCCTGCCTCCCCTGAACACTCTGCCCTGCCTCCCCTGAACACTCTGCCCTGCCTCCCCTGAACACTCTGCCCTGCCTCCCCTGAACACTCTGCCCTGCCTCCCCTGAACACTCTGCCCTGCCTCCCCTGAACACTCTGCCCTGCCTCCCCTGAACACTCTGCCGTGCCTCCCCTGAACACTCTGCCGTGCCTCCCCTGAACACTCTGCCGTGCCTCCCCTGAACACTCTGCCGTGCCTCCCCTGAACACTCTGCCGTGCCTCCCCTGAACACTCTGCCGTACCTCCCCTGAACACTCTGCCGTACCCCCCCTGAACACTCTGCCGTACCCCCCCTGAACACTCTGCCGTACCCCCCCTGAACACTGATCTGCCCCCCTGAACACTGATCTGCCCCCCTGAACACTGATCTGCCCCCCTGAACACTCTACAGTGCTTCTATTGAACACTGCTGTGCCCTCGCTAAACATTCTGCCATGCCTTTTTATCTACAAAGCATTTCTGCAGAATTTCAACTTTTCCTTACTTTTATGTACCTGTACATCCTCTCAGAACATATTTACTTTCTTTTACTGCATTTGCTGGGTTTGTGTATGATTTCACCATTTATCCACAGTGAGTGTGCAATCATTTGCTATTACAGGTTGTTTTTATGACAATATGGATTATGGTATTGGTGAGACATGGACAACATTAGATGGCTGTAAACAGTGTACTTGTATAGATGGTAATGTTGACTGTGTCAGTCAGCAAATCTGTCAAGTAGAATGTCAGCATGGTGTATTGCTTCCTGGAGATTGTTGTTCACAATGTACAGGTATGGGAATAGATATGAAGCGCAAACAGTCACTGAGATCTTTTTGAAAATGAGAGAACAAAACTTTATGACTGTCAAATAGAGTTCTATTCTCTCCTGTGTTTTTGTCAAAGTAATGGGATACTATTTGAGTGGCGGAGACCACTCTTTGTGGCTCTTTTGCTATCAACAAGATCTGAAGCCTATTGCGTTAATGTTGCAAGGTTTGAGTACTGACGAATAGCATTCAGAATATACCATATATATGTAAGTGGCAGTCATGTTGGGTATGCTCACCACTGATATATTTTTATTCTCAGACTGTCTCTATAATGGGAAGACATTTTCTGATGGTTCCACATTTGTTGTTAATGGCGAGACATGTACTCAGTGTAGTTGTCAAAGTGGTACTGTGCAGTGTACAACCCAAACATGTCCACATATCAATTGTCTGCAGACACATATTCCAGAGGGATCATGCTGTCCTGTGTGTAAAGGTATAATTTATAACTTTATTGACATTATTCATTTTGAATAGAACATAGTCCAATCTTTAACTAGATAAAAATTCCTAAATACATAAACAAAAACATACTAAAACAGTTTAACAAAAGGGCTTGGAAAAATTAGGGAATTGATAATTACTGTATCACATTACCATACTTTCTTTTATAAAAATGCGAAGCTGTATTAATGTGGAAGTGTTGCCCATAACGTATTTAAATTTTGAATCTTCATCCATCAAATGGAAATTAACAGTTTTATTTTTAATTGAGTCAAACAATTTGCTCCTAATTGTAATATGTTGTGGGCATTTCATAACATAATGGAATTCATCCTCAATTGAATTTGTGTTGCATCTTGTACAGATCCTGTGTTCAACTTTAACCTTTGGCCTTAAGTGCCTGCCTTTCTCAATCATTAAGGGATGGTCACTTATTCTTAGTTTGCATATTCTTTTTCTTATTCCACCATCCTTAACATTTTAAATTCTGTTTTGAATAATTTATACGTTCTTAGTTTATTCTGTTCCCCTGTCCCATCTGTATTTATAATTTTTTTCCAATTTGAATCATAGTCAGTCTCTAAACGTTTACAAATTTCTTGAATGTTATTTTCATTCCCACTCCAAAAGTTACCCACTTCTTTTTCACCAGTAATTTCTTGCATTGACTTAGCCTATGAGGATTGATTTTCCATCGTACTCATCATTGCCTCATGGACTAAAGTATTTGTTTTCTTTGTGCTTGTTCTTAACCAAAATTTCAATAACATTTTCTTGATAAATATTGACAGTGGGTATCTGCCTAATTCTCCTCTTACTGCTAGATTGGAGGATGATTGATTTATCTGTAATAATAACTTGCATAATTTTAGATTTAATTTTTCTACTGGTGTTTTGTCAGTATATTTTTCAATTCCCCAAATTTCACACCCATATGTTAGTATTGGTATAATGACATGGTCAAAAATATTGATCCATGTGTTCACATTAATGTTAGTAGATGTGTTAATAGTTTTTCTAATATAGAAGAATGCTTTAACAGCTTTTTTGTACAAATTTACCTTTGCTAAATCAAACTTCCCACTTGGTTTAAATTCCAGGCCTAGATATTTGTAATTACTAACTATATCTATTTCTTCATTATTGTAATAAAAATTGTATTTAGTATTTAACAATCTGCCATTTTTATTAAATATCATTATTTTTGTTTTGGCAGTGTTTACGTCTAGATTCCATTTATTGGAATATATATTTAATTTATTAAAACATTGTTGTAATCCTTCCTCAGTTTCTGATACTAACACTAAATCATCTGCATACAGTAAACAGTTTATTTCTTTCTTCCCCAATTTTACTGGATTGCATGATTTATCTAGCATATGGCGTAAATCATTTAAAAAAAGATTAAATAGGGTGGGACTGATGTTACATCCTTGTTTTACACCCCTGAGTGACTTAAAAGGTCTAGTTAATCCTCCTTTTAATTTTATACTGTAGTTTACATCTTCATACATGCTTTTGATTACATGATAGAAATTGCCATTGATATTGTTTCTTAATAATTTATAATACATCCCTTTACACCAGACACTGTCAAATGCTTTTTTGAAATCAACTTTTTAATTTTCTTGTGTTTCATTATTATTGATGTATTTATCTATAATTGTTTTTAGAATAAATAAGTTATCTGTTGTTCTACAACCTTGTCTGAAACCATCCTGGCATGGGTTTAAGATGTTATTGTACTCAACATAGTTATGAAGTCTATTATTGAGTACAGATGTAAACAGCTTAGCCAGACAACTTGAGAGGGCTATCCCTCTATAATTATTCGGAATATTTTTATCACCCGATTTGTGCAATGGTTTAATGTAACTTGTACGCCAACTATCTGGAAATTGTTTAAGTGTTATAATGGTATTAAAAAGTTTCATAATTGGTTTAACTAGGGCAGATTGCCCATATATAATCATTTCATTGGTGATTCTGTCATCACCGGGAGAATTCTTTTTTTTTAATTGTTTAATTGCTTTAGTTATCTCATCAACAGTAATTTCCCTATTTAATTCTTTATTTGTTTCATTATTTTCTAATGCCTTAATTTCCTCATCTAAAATTGAATCATTCTTACACACCATATTTAAATTTGAAAAATGTTTAATCCATTCATCTTCACTGATACTTTCACTAATATCATTGTTAGATAGTAATGAATTAGTATTTTTTAATTCTTTAATAATGTTCCAAAATTTGTTGGATTATTTCTTTCACTTCCATTTATATCATTTAATAGAGTGTCTCTTGATGCACTGTTTTTTTCAGTCTAATTAGTTTTTTGTATCCCTTTTTCAGTTGAAAAAATCTAAACCTTATGTACGGTTCTCTGGGATGTTTTACTAATAATTTACCCATGCCAGTTAACTCTCGTTTAAGTATGTAACATGGCTTATCATACCATTTATTTGTTTGTTTCTTTTTATTATTATTTTTATTTTTTGGTTTACGAGCCTGGGTTTTAAGCGACATGTCTGCTGCAGTATATAAAATATTATTTAATGCCTGGATAGCATCATTAATATTACTTTTTGTATAATCCATATGTAAATAAGATGTAATTTTGGATCTGACTGCTGCATTATTCATTGCTGTCTTGTAATTATCAATTGAGGATGATTCCCAAATATAATTTATAGGTAATGGTTTTAAGCCCATGTTGTTATTGACATTTCTCAACTGATCTTGTATTTTCAGTGTGAATGACAATGGGCGGTGATCAGATAAATGTGATACAGGGTGTACTTTCATGAATTGAATTTTTGAAAAAAGGCTTGTTTGAGCAATGATGTAATCTACCAAACTGGAGCCATTATATGCATGGCAAGTAAAATTGCCGTATAAATCCCCTATTTTTCGCCCATTAACAATTTTCAAGTCTGTTGACAGACAAAGATCGATTAGTTTTTCCCCATATGAATTTACATGCATGCACCATCACATGAAACATTTTATGAATTTTACGCTTATTTTTTAGCCCCCGCCGATCTGCGATCCGGGCGGGGGGTATTAATTTGGGTTGTGTCTGTGCAATGTGCGTGCACATTTTCATGTTACCAGCTTTTTCTCACACATGTGTGATCCAATTAAGTTCAGTGTTGGTACAGAGACAGAAATTGATGGTGCTGTGGTGCACATCAAGTTATTTTTTCGATTCTTCAAAGTTTCACTGTGTTTTTCCTTGATTTTTAACATTTTCCCTTCAAAATCCGAGTTTAATCCGAGTTTTGATGACGCTTACGCAGTTCTCGTCTCGGTGGAAATCAGTCAATTTTGTGAGGATATTGTATCCCGGAATCTTTATTTGCGCAACGCTTCTATGGACAAAATTGTGTCTCGTCAATTTCAAAGGTAAGAAACTGTGCTTGTTATGGTATTTATACACTTTGTATTATCGTTTGTGTCTCTGGTTTGGTGATCGTGAGAAACTATTGCTAACCTGGCGAGAGTTTCGCCAGAAAAACTGCCTTTTTATTATGGTTGTAGGAACTGATTATGTATTGTGTAAATTGAAAGTTTACCTCGTGATTTAAGAGGTTTGCAGTGCTCTCACCGGGATTCAAACGTCGTGGTGGTGTCGGCGCAATGCTGCTCTGAGACGCTTGCCAGACTCTGCCTCGCTCAAAATCATTATCGCCATGCTTGATTTCCGCAACATTTACATTTGTTTATGATTTTCACAGCTATTGTTCTATGAGATGCGTCCTCGCTGTTCATAAACAGCCATACACAAGTTTAGTTGGGTCGGCATGTACTCATTGAAAGTGTTGGTTTATTTACGTAATCCACTGATCACGCAATAGGCGAAGTTAAAAATATGTCGCTACTCAGGAGAGCTTGCCCACAACGCTAAATGTCCCAATATAAACGTATTATTTTTTCCACAGAAAAATTCCATCCGGCACATTTTTATTTGGGACGGTACGTTTATTTATTTTTCTAAATCCGATTAAAAAAATCCTGCCTTTTTCCCCATGAGAAACGAAGCCAAAAGATCACACTAAAACATCGGTAAATCTGGTCTTTCGTGTTGCTTTCATCATGAGGTCGCTGAACTGTCATATTTAAATGCTTTATGGTAATTTGAGCACATGGGCACCATCCAGCATTTTGATTGGTTGATTAGCGACTTGACCTATCTGGTCATTATAAACACGCGTCGTGGGCATGGATAACATGGCGGATATTGTCTCATCGAGCATTAACATGTAACCGAAAACATTTGCTTACGATAAAACTAAGTTGAATTTTACTTGCATTTCATAACAATTCAACGAATTTATTTTTTGTACGTTAATATAATCACTACTGAGTACTAATCAACAATTACAACACTTCGAAAACAAGTAAGCTACCGTACCGTGCTACCAACAAAAAAATAATGCATAATGAATATAGTGAATATTTGTTGTTGTCATGTGAACAGTTTTTTTGATTGACTGTAATTTTCCAACATTCCATGACATCTATTGTAGCACCAAATTAGGGCTTTTCACTCCTCCTTGACGCCTATTTAAACGATTAGACGGCATCTTGTCGCCAGCCACGAATGTCACACTAGACGAACTTGATCGATACTGCCGACTATTCCATGCATTTTTATCGACGCACGACGACACGCAAATCGAGAAAAGTATTGTCCTTGCAACAATTTTGCGCAATACGTCACCACTATACAGTGACTGATTTTAATTTTTATTCAACATTAAAACAAACTACAGTGAGTTGTTCTATGGTCGTATAAAAATAAAATGAACTACATTAAGATACAGTAAAGTTAACCAACTAATCAGAATGCTAAATAAAGCTAAATAATATTACAAACACATAGAATCACAATAAACTTGTATGATACAGTACAATACAATACTCTAACTACTATTGCTAAGGAGTGGAAAATCACATTCACATTAGAGTCATAACTATAGAAAGAATATTTTTATATTTGGTGGAGCTGCTCATATATCATGAGCATACATTTTTGTATGTACTGTGCAGTTTCCCAGCCAGTCAGACTACTTCGCTACTTCATTACATCTTGCAGCCTTTCAAACAGTATATTGCTAGAAATGCATCAATTGTTGTCCATGTTTATTCCTAATTGCTCAGTGAAAACTTGCAATTTCTTTCTGGCTGGTATAAATATATTAAGTAATATATTTTCGTACTGAAAAGACAGTACAAAAATATCTTTTTTAATTAAATTTAACAGCTAATGGGAGCATATATGCTACAATCTCTGCTTACTTTTGACTAAATGTTTTTTTGTTTTTTTCAGGTGCAGAGCCAGAATTTTTTTCTCGGAAAGCAAAGCCACTGAAACTGCATATACAATGTATTACAAAAGCATACTATTCGCTGCATGTCTGACAATTGTATAAAGTTTTGCAGGTCGTCTTTTTTTTTTTTTGAGAAGTGCTGTCAACCAAAGCATAAATATGTGTTTCTCTGTACATAAAAGTTCAATTTCACATGATTTGTTAATATTAATGTATGATAATAAAAACTTGATAATATTTTTTCTTGATTCTTGCACTTTATTTGTATCATTGTCATATGAGAAGTACTCTTGTCCTTATTTAGAGATATTGAAACTAATTCAGGGCCATAAACTACATGTAGATCTGTACATGAAGTACATGGGAAGTAAAGTTGTTGACACAGGTAATGTACACCAAGGATCATTGCAGTTTCTCAGTTCTTCATCTGGTGCTAGTACTTGTATGACAAACGGTATCTTTGCTCTGTTACTGTTTGAAATATCAAAAGTTTTTCGCTGGAACAGTTCTGTGATTGACGGTGTTCTTGTATTAGGAATACAGTTGTACAAAGAAGTTTATCCAAACAGACACAACACTGATTCTTCAACATATTTGCAGGTCTGATTTGCATACTTGCATGTCATTTTACCTGTTGTACTTGTTTGTTGCTCTCTGGTGTTCTTGCTGAGAATGCCATAGAAATCATGTTTGCCAATTTACATCCAAACCAAAAACTGGACAAATTATATGTTGCAACTTTCAGTGTCATTCATGACCTGTTTGATTGGATAAAGTTTTACGACTTGGAGGCCATTTTTTCCCTCAAAAATCTAAAAAAAACAAGCTTTTTCTAGCTGTTAACAGCTTTTTCTCAGATATGTCATCCAGTTTTGTTCAAAGTTGGTACAGGGACAGGTAATAATTGTTTACAAGTGCACATCGCATTATATGTTTAACAAGTTATAAATTGTGTCAGAAAAGCCAAATGAATAAATGTTTACCCCACCCCTAAAATTGTAACACATCAATTCTGAACAATTAATAACAGAAATTTAATACAGCTCATAATGAATTAATTCACTCTGACACAAACTAAGTTCAATATAAGTTTTTAAATTTTTTTCTGAGCGGGGGCTATGACATGACATGTCATGTCTTGTTTATTATGTCTTGAATATATTAAGTGGAGGTTTCCACAATAAAACCAAATTTATACAGCCTATACCCTGATTGTTGTAGGAATTTTGTCATTGACTTATCACCATATACATGTACTTTTACTACTGATGAGATTGTGTTTGTTCTTTCAAGATGATGGATGTGTTGATAACTATGGAAGAAGACATGAAAATAACGATGAATGGAGACATCCTGTTGATAATTGTGTTTTGTGTAGGTGTATAGGAGATACTATAAATTGTGAAACTGAACAATGTCAACCTACATGTTCACACGGAGTTAAAAAACCAGAATTGTGCTGTCCTGTTTGTCAAGGTAAATTTTGAATACAAAACATGACATGTTCAATTAGAAAATTAGATATAGCAGTTTCCCTATGCTTATGTATGGCCAATAGAACACATTCACTTCAAACCTATCTGTGTTTGTGAAACTGTATTAATCAATCATTATATGTTAAATATTAAAACTTTCTGACAGGAAATGTAAAATATTGTTTATTGCCAGGTTGTTTATATCGAGGAGTAGAGTACCTTGATGGTGATGATGTGAATAATGGCAATCCATGCAGCCAGTGTACATGCAATAGTGGTACAGTTGATTGTATCCCAATTATTTGCCCACAAGTTAGATGTCATAATCCAACTATACTGCCAAATGAATGCTGTCCAGTCTGTCACGGTATGTATATGTATGCTAAAGCCTTGAATTGATAACATTTATTTATCAATCTGATTATCATAGTTCTCATTCGACTCTGATCGGTTGTATGTGTATAATAATAATAATCTTTATTTATAAACGTATCCTTAATTGAGATATTGTTTGTGATACAATAAAGTTAATGTGCGTCTGTGTGTGTGTGTCTGTGTGTGTGTGTGTGTGTGTCTGTGTGTGTGTGTCTGTACATGTATGTGTGTCTGTGTGTGCGTCTGTATCTATCCAGACCTCTATCTCAGACATGCCTATGCCAATTACATTCAAACTTCACACATAACACACATAAATGTATCACATGCATTTATTACATCATCTACTTCAAAATGGCAGCCATTTTAGTGCTAAAAAGTAATCAAAGTCTCAAGCATTTCTGACATTTTGAAATAGATACTCAGTCATGCAAACATGTTTTATTTAAATATGGTATGCCCATTAAATGATTGGTCCATGATGCGGAAAACAAGGTATCCAGACAATCCACAAATAAATATCACTGATAAACATTTTTTATCTTCAAATCTTTTAAAATTATTTACAGAATGTACATACAGCCAATCAACTTTCCAAGATGGAGAAACATTTGTGGACCCAAGAAATCCTTGTCTGTTATGCACATGTGAGGTTAGTAATATACATTGGTTACCATGGGTACATTGATATTCATATAATGCCCAGTTGTGTGTAAATTTATGAATGTGGTTACCATGGGTACATTGATATTCATATAATGCCCAGTTGTGTGTACATTTATGAATGTGGTCACCATGGGTACATTGATATTCATATAATGCCCAGTTGTGTGTACATTTATGAATGTGGTTACCATGGGTACATTGATGTTCATATAATGCCCAGTTGTGTGTACATTAATGAATGTGGTTACCATGGGTACATTGATATTCATGTAACGAGGAAAATATGACACCAGGCAGATATGAAATCACCATGCGTTCTTTTAATTTCAAATATGAGCAACTGTTAAAGTTAACACGACTGAAACCTACATAAATACAATAAATAGACAAGATTAATACAATGTCATTGGAGGTATGGAGATCATAATTCCAAGTAGAAACCATGATATCAAAATACAATAGTTTAGCTACTATGCAAGTACTGAATGTACGAACTACACAATAAACTGTATCATGCCTCTCAATAGACTCAAGTCGACGCATAGACTTCCTTTTCTCATAAATATAAATAAATAACATCTAATGCGAGTCACGGAAATAATATTGCACTAAAGTAAAGCGTATATAAACTTGCCCCAACCAGTACAATTCAGTGACGCCCTATATAATTACAAAATTTCTTTTTGCACGCAAACACACCTACAATAATTCTACGTTCTCATTTAGAAAAACAACTACAATTCCACAAATATATACACAAATATTACATAAATATTACGCAAATACAATAAGAAAAATGAACAATTCATCATAAGTTTATGTATCCCGAGTCACTAATTACCACGATGAACAGGTGAAATAGGCTTTCAACATTGTTCCGTGCAAACAATGGCGTACACGCTCCTACTCATGTTTTACAAGTTAACGAAATGTACAATGTTTACACTAAATTTGCTACACAATACGTTTCAAATATTAGCTATCATCTTACCGAATGTGAATTCCTAAACATGGAAAGTAGATGGGAAATACTGCAAGAGTTGTCATCCCTCGGTGGTTTCAAAGCGATGCTCACGCCGCAAATCTCAGTGACCAACTGACTGAATGTCAAGTTAAACACCACTGCGCATGCGCGAAGAAAATTACAAGGCTAATTAGAATGTGAATACATTTGACCTGTCACATTCATATAATGCCCAGTTGTGTTGTAATTTATTTTAGGCTGGTGTTGTGGACTGTAATCGACTTGATTTGGATTGTATTCCTGAGTGTAGTCACCCTGGTCGTATGGTTGATGTTTGTTGTCCAGTTTGTGACACATGTGAATATGAAAGAAGAAACTATGCAAATGGAATTGCATTTAATCCTGATAGTGGTGATGTGTGTGATATATGTTTTTGTAAAGTAAGTACACTTACATAGACATATTTCATCCTGAATGCATGCATATTGGTATCAATTTCAAGTTAGTGAGTGATGTAACTTTATAAGCTTACTAAAATTGATATCACCATACTTAGACAAGGGGTAACATCCCCAGAAACCTGTCCAACTCTAGGAGCAGTCACATAACTTTTGAATGATACGGTACATACCAATTGTCTGTTCATTATATGCATATGTATGTGGTTTATTATGTGTTAAATAGAATCAACATTTCAATATTATTTTCTGTTTGGAAGGATGGCAGTGTAACTTGTCAGACACAAGTTTGTGAACAACTAACATGTAAGAATGCAGTTCAAAAATCTGATGAATGCTGTCCTGTTTGTGAAGTCTGTATCGCTGATGGCATTGAACATGAAGAAGGTGAATCTTGGGAGTCCTTGGCAGATCCATGTGCTGTGTGTACTTGTCTTGTGAGTATAAATCATCTCACAGTGTTTTCATCTGTAAGACTACACCACCTTCTACTTGTCATTATCTTACATATTACTGCTTTATGTGTCCACAGAACAGCAGAACTCACTGTCGTCACAAAGAGTGTCCAATCATGCCATGTAAACATGCAGCTAGAATGAACTCAGATTGTTGTCCATCATGTCATAATTGTGATTATGATAGAAGGTTATTCAGAAATGGTCAAATATTCTTAGATCCTTTGAATCAGTGTCAACAATGTTTGTGCCAGGTAAGTATATTTCATCATATCTCCATCAGTAGGCATGTAAAGAGTGCAAAACTCTGCCATAAATGCAAATCCTTAATACAATATACCTCTACCTTATTGGTTTAATATGTCTTATGGCAAAACCCATTATCATATCAATTTTTTTTTTTAAACGGAAGACCAAATTGAATTATAATATATAATAAAGAATTTATTGCATCTCTAGAAATAGTTTCCATTGGTTGACAGCAATAAAATGTTAGTAATAAAGTACAATACAAGTAAAGTAAAATGTCAGTTATCGTTATTGTTATTTCTGATTTTTAATAATTGAATTATGAATAATTAATTCACTCAGTCAATCAGATATCCCTATCTGGTAATGATGAAGAAGACTCGTTCAAAAATGTACATTGCTTAGTTTGTGTTTGAAGGAAAACTCTTTCTTAAACAATCTTAAATTAAACTTTTTGAGTTTTCTGGCAAAACATTCATGTTTCCATGGCAATGAGATCTAGAGAACTCAACCAACCTCTAAATGATTTGTACTAGTTTTCATGGAGATGTCATGAGAAGTCATCCATCAAATTTTGGGTTAAACATCATTGTTGTTTCCATGGAAATCAGACCAGCATCTCTACCAAAGTTTAAGGATTGATTTCTATATCAAGGACTAACTCTTCTATCAATTTCATGTGAATCAATTTATCAGGTTTATTGGGTTGTGGAACATCTAATGAAAAGTGACATACATACAAACATACACCAGCAAAACATTAAACTTCTTAACAAGGTTAATGACATTTTATACCCTAGGGTTTCACATGTCCTCATTCCAAGTGCCTCAAATGGGAGATACTGTACCATTCAGTGATTAGGTAATTCTCAACTTGGGAAATATCATTTTGTGACAAAGTAATTAATAGGGGGGGATTTCCACTGCTGTATTTCAGGATGGAAGTGTTGAATGTAAGCATATAGAGTGTCCTGTACTTAATTGTCCAAATCAAGTCACAGATCAAGGTGAATGCTGTCCTAAGTGTTCAGGTATTGTACAATTTCTAATAGTATGTCTTAAGTGTTCAGGTATTGTACAATTTCTAATAGTATGTCTTAAGTGTTCAGGTCTTGTACAATTTCTAATAGTATGTCTTAAGTGTTCAGGTCTTGTACAATTTCTAATAGTATGTCTTAAGTGTTCAGGTATTGTACAATTTCTAATAGTATGTCTTAAGTGTTCAGGTATTGTATAATTTCTAATAGTATATCTTAAGTGTTCAGGTATTGTACAATTTCTAATAGTATGTCTTAAGTGTTCAGGTATTGTATAATTTCTAATAGTATATCTTAAGTGTTCAGGTATTGTACAATTTCTAATAGTATGTCTTAAGTGTTCAGGTATTGTATAATTTCTAATAGTATATCTTAAGTGTTCAGGTATTGTACAATTTCTAATAGTATGTCTTAAGTGTTCAGGTATTGTACAATTTCTAATAGTATGTCTTAAGTGTTCAGGTATTGTACAATTTCTAATAGTATGTCTTAAGTGTTCAGGTATTGTATAATTTCTAATAGTATATCTTAAGTGTTCAGGTATTGTACAATTTCTAATAGTATGTCTTAAGTGTTCAGGTCTTGTACAATTTCTAATAGTATGTCTTAAGTGTTCAGGTATTGTATAATTTCTAATAGTATGTCTTAAGTGTTCAGGTCTTGTACAATTTCATAAAGTTTTGTATCATTTTAAATAGGTACTGATTGTGAATACAATGGTCATAGTTACTACAATGAGGAAACATTTTCAAATCCCTTGGATCCATGTGAAGATTGTTTATGTATGCTTGGTGTAGTGACATGTGTCAGGAAATCATGTCAACCTGCTATCTGTCCTTACCCCGTGATTGAAGATTGCTGCCAGTTATGTGATGGTAAGGATAGGTCATGTGACTAGATCTTTTGACTACAAATAAGTATGGTGTTCATGAAGATGTCAAATAGTCGTGAAATAACAAGCAAATTGTTGTCTTACAATATGATTAGACTGAGAAATATGATATATCAAGTCAAGGGTTAGGATAATATATACAGAACCAGTTGAGTGTCATTTTCTGTTACAGGTGACTGAGATAGCTCCCACCTCCCCAACTGTATGATTTTTGACAATTTTAATTAGGTGATGTCATTGAAACGAAGCCTAATTGCATAAAAATTATTATGACACATTCAAGTAATTTCAATATTGGGCTCATGTCTGTTGTTTCTTTTTCCATAGGTTGTACTTATAATGGAGTCACATACAGAAATGGTCAGACATTTTCTGATTTTTCAGACAGATGTAAAGACTGTATTTGTCAGGTAAATAGTTTCCATAGTTACATCTGATAACTTGATTTTTACCCATCTAGTTTTACTATGCATTATTAACATCCTTAGCGTAACATTTTTTCTGTAGATTTGATTTGATCATTACATTGTGTTTTAGTGACAGTGGATAAACCAAATCCTTTTTACTCAGTTGGAAATATAAAAATAGATTCAACTGTTTAATTACATGTAACTATGGTGATATTTGAAATTAAAATTAATGTTTTATTTTCTGTTGTATTGATAGTATGGTCATGTCAATTGTGTAGTGACTGAGTGTGATGTACAATGTAGTCATCCTGTTACCATTGACAACGCCTGCTGTCCTAGATGTGATGCATGCTTTTATGAAGGTAGACGTCTTGCTATTGGACAAATATTCACGGATCCTAACGATCAATGTCTCATATGTTCTTGTGATGTAAGTATTTTTCTTTTTGTCATTATTATGGGTTCTTGCTGTCAAGATATTAAAAATTTCCTTCATACATTTCATGTTCCACAATACAATAACCTATATTTTGCTTTATCAGAACCAGTATATTTTGTAGTGTCATAATTGTTCTCAACTATTTTTAGCTCCGCTGTCGACAAAGTCGACACAGCGGAGCTGTTCATATTACTGATTGTCCGTCGTCGTCATCGTCGGTGTCAACTTTACAATTTCAACTTCTTCTTCAAAACCGCAAGTCAGAATGTTTTCAAATTTGATATGCTAGTACCTTGGATGGTTCTTTCTCAGATTTGTTCATTTCATGTCAAAATCTCAAATTCTCTATTTTTGTTGAATATTTTTGTCATTTTTGGTAAAAAGTGATATTTTTGACTTCTTGTAAAAAACCGCAAGTCCGATTGCTTTGATATTACATATAAGATAAGATAAGATAATTCTTTATTACAACCTTATAGAATGAATTACATATCTATTTTGGTTTATGAAATGCAATAAAGGTGTTAAAATAAACATAACAAGTTAGATATCTAAAATCTACATATATAGGTACTACATGTGGACTTCTCTCAGATTTGTTCATTTTGTAATGATATCTTTAATTCTCTAATTTTGATGAATATTTTTGTAATTTTTGGTAAAAAGTGATATTTTCGACTTCTTGTTAAAAACTGCAAGTTCGATCACTTTGATATTACATTTATAGGTACTATATGTGGACTCCTCTCAGATTTGTTCATTTCATGGTGATATCTTTAATTATCTAATTTTGATGATTATTTTTGTCATTTTTGGTGAAAAGTGATATTTTTGAATTCTTGTTGAAAACAGCAAGTACTGTTGCTTTGATACTACAGTGTATACATATTGTTCATTTTCTAATGATATCTTCTGTTCTTTAATTGAAATGTGCATTGCTAACAGCGGAGCTATCTCAGCCGACAGGCTGCTTGTTTAATTCCCTTAATGTAGCAAAGTAATGTTCCAACTATGTATTTATGACCACCATTTTATACCAACATACTCAGCTTATAAATAACAACTGTAACAGTGCATTCCAATATCTTAAGAATATAATAATATGGTGGCCATCTTGAATTTATGGGAATTATATGTATATGCAAATATAGAATGTTAAACTGATCACATGATTAGTTCAAGAGACACATCAGTACCATTCATTCATACATGTATGTTGCTTTCAAATCACTAATATGCCATTTATGGTATTACAGTAACATTTTTGGATTTATAAAAATTAACAAAATTGGCATCATGTAAGTTCATCAAGACATTTTGTATAGATTCTAAATCCAGCTTGGCACCTTTCTCTCAGAATATAGGCTGATTTAATTCATACTTGGTGTGACTATCACTTATTATCACCTTTGTAAAACGACCAACCAAAGTTCCCTTTAGACGGTCACAGCAAAAAGACAATAGCTACTTGCGAATCATTAAAAGGAAAGTGGCCACATGTTACGTTCATGTTACAGAGTGCGCAATCTTTTGGTCTAATCTGGGGGAAGGTGTCCTTCACAATTTGTGTTATGAAGTTGCGAAAAAGTCATGATAAATATGATCTGAAAGAAACAATCTGGAGACTGCAAAAATTTCATCAATATTTTTATTCAAAGAAAGTTGGTTGAACTTCACTGGTCTGTCTCACGCTTGGAGAGAAAATTTCAGCCATCTCATAAACAAAGAAAAATTAACCATATGAATTTATCTGCTAATTTTTAATCCATGTCAAAAAGGGGTGTTGACTGTTCCCTCTCTGGACTCCCTCCCCATGTGTACTACCAACTCTTTCTATCATGTCTTCACTTGACGATAGTTGTCAAGCTATAAATGGGTCACAGTACTCATTTCGCCCAATCTCCTGCTTTTATCACTTTTTAATTGACTCCTTTATGCTTAATTTCCGATCGGAAAATGACCACATTTTTATTGATTTCTTTTCTCGCTCACTTAACTGAAAGCACCGACCTCTCACCCAAATGGTGGTTTTAATAATAAATTTTGAGGATACAACAAGTATTTAAGCAATAACCCCCCGTCGGAGGCGGGTATACCACGAGATATTGCACAATTCACGACATATATGCACAAGCCACAGACGAGTGCATATATGGAGTGAATTGTGCAATATCAAGTGGTATACCCAACTTCGGCGGGAGGTTATTATATTATACCAGTATATTGACAATTCGATAAAACTAGTAAAAAAAGAGTTTACTTGCATCTACTATTAGATCATGATTATGGCCCTTGAACATGAATATTTATAAGAATAGTATGTAGTTGTACACTGAATGCATACAAAAACTATTTATGCAACACAGTTCAAATTGAATACAAACTAATTTTTATTCCGAAACGTATCCACAGTGAATAGAGCAGCGTAAACACAAAAATTAGCATAACAAAAGATGACCTTCCTGACCTTTTACTGACTGCGTCAATGCCATTTGAAATACATGGTCGAGTACAGTTTGGATCATTAAAACAACGGATTTTCCTTTTCATTCCGGTTTTTGTTCAATTTGGACCGTAATTTGCCCATTGAAAGTACAGTAGTGAAATAAACCAGTTTTGTGACTCATCATACTACTTGTAACTGTGGAGACTCGACACAAATCTGCATCTTTCGAAATTACCTTCATCATCTCCTGTAATTTATTTACCCATAGTGGAGAATTACAATACCATATATCGTCGTTGAATTCTGCGTTGTCCCATGTTCTTTGCAACAGATGGAAATAACCTGGGTGCAATTTCACTGCAATTTTGTCAGCTGGAATTCGAACGCCGCTACTGGACACCGGTTGTTATTGGTGGCATACATTTTTGCGTGTGACTCGTAGTTTTTAGCTCCCGTCAAACGGGGCTTATGTGGTACCGGTCTCTGTGACTCTGTGACTAAAATTTTTTCCACTGATAACTCAAGCACACAGCTACCGTAATATATGATGAGTAGATGTACTGATTAGATTTTGGTGCAATTCCATGCATATTAATTAGTCAATTATTGCATTAATTAATTTATAACTTAGAGTCTTTAAAGTTTCTTAACAAATATTTGACTAGGGTGAGTAGCCTAATTTGCATATTGCAATAACGTATTCTGTCGCAAAAAAAAAATGGTAATATTTCATTGGAAGGTCTGCAAATTTGCGAATTTTAGTATATAATGATTTATTATATCATGATGGATGTTATTTGAGCAGATACAGCGACTAAAAACATCAAATGTATGTGAGTATGGGGAGTACGCATGCGCAGTTACAAGAGTGATGCGGCCATTTTTTCAGTTTGACGAAAAAGCAGTACCCTTTCCGATTTTCATGAATGCAAGTTCAATTTCACTTTGTGCGCGTCATATTCATCAATAGACAAAATCTCAAATAAAATGAAGCAGTTGATTCCTATTTTACTTAGTGTTTATTCTTGTTTGATATTTTTAAACAAAAATGCACTCATTAAACAAATAGTAAATATGCAAGTTTTTTGTTTTTGCCGAATGAGGACAAGGAAGATAAAATGGCGGTAGTTTTGTGTCGGGTCGATCGCGATCTTCGGTTTGTATCAAAAGCACGTCTCACAAATGAAATTTTTTTTTTTCGAGCGATAATTTGATAGCAATTAAACAAATTTCAATCGTTGGCGTATGTAAGGGCTGGATCACTTACTTTCAAGGGCTCAAAGTCCGGACGAACATTAAACTACGATGTTTTTATTTATCTGTTCTAGGTATGTTGTACAGACTTTTTAGTTGTACTATTTTGATGATTTAATTTCAAGAATCTGTCAAGGAAACAATCTGTTGTTACTTTACATGTTCACGTAGGTTTAATTTAGCAGATTTTACTTGTCTGCGAAAATAGCGAAATTTGCCCATTGCGTCAGGAAGATCTATCCCGATTTGCTGCACTGAGATTAATTGCGGTTTTTACTACTCCATCGCTAATGACACTAATTACCAAGAATTAAAAAAAACAAGTGAAATTAAGTCGCATGGGAAAAAAAACCATAAGAAAATCAAAGCAAAAAGTATTCAACTGCAGACGAGACAAACCCCGACCTCTAGAAATACCTCATTCATAGAGTGCCTCATTAGTGCCCTTTGTTTACAAGTATAGTGTCCTTGCATGTTTTTCAAAATGCCCATATCAAAATCATGTGTTTCCATATAAAGTATGCCATAGATTCTCAGACATCTTGATCAATTTTATTGATGGATTGACCTACATGCAAATACATTCACTTATTAGGCAAAGCCTATACCTTTATAATACATGCTCTGATCACACGGGAGCTATTTACAGTTTAACTTTGATTTGCATTTTTTTGAGTCCTTCAATCCCTCAATCCCATCTAGTTGGTCACCAGTTAAACTTAAAGATCATGATTTTCTTTGTTGGAGGTTCGCAATCCATTTCAAAGTCACAACACGGAGAACACAGCATTCTGGCGTTTGTCTAGGCACCTCACGGTGTTGAGGATGGTGGTTTAGGTTTGTGTGGCGAACGACAATCACCCAACAACCAACGCTCACAACTGATCTTATTCTTAGTAGACAAGCCTAGGCTGATCTCTTTCTTAGTAGACATGCCTAGGCTGATTTCATTCTGAGTAGACATGCCTAGGCTGATCTCATTCTGAGTAGCCATGCCTATGCTGATCTCATTCTTAGTAGCCATGCCTATGCTGATCTCATTCTTAGACATGCCTAGGCTGATCTCATTCTTAGTAGACATGCCTAGGCTGATTTCATTCTTAGTAGACATGCCTAGTCTGATCTCATTCTTAGTAGACATGCCTAGTCTGATCTCATTCTTAGTAGACATGCCTAGGCTGATCTCATTCTTAGACATGCCTATGCTGATCTTATTCTTAGACATGCCTAGGCTGATCTCATTCTTAGTAGACATGCCTAGGCTGATCTCATTCTTAGTAGACATGCCTATGCTGATCTCATTCTTAGTAGACATGCCTATGCTGATCTCATTCTTAGTAGACATGCCTAGGCTGATCTCATTCTTAGACATGCCTATGCTGATCTCATTCTTAGTAGACATGCCTAGGCTGATCTTATTCTTAGTAGACATGCCTAGGCTGATTTCATTCTTAGTAGACATGCCTAGTCTGATCTCATTCTTAGTAGACATGCCTAGGCTGATCTCATTCTTAGTAGACATGCCTAGGCTGATCTCTTTCTTAGTAGACATGCCTAGGCTGATCTCATTCTTAGTAGACATGCCTAGGCTGATCTCATTCTTAGTAGACATACCTATGCTGATCTCATTCTTAGACATGCCTAGGCTGATTTTAATCTGAGTAGACATACCTATGCTGATCTCATTCTTAGACATGCCTAGGCTGATCTCATTTTTAGTAGACATGCCTAGGCTGATCTCATTCTTAGTAGACATGCCTAGGCTGATCTCATTCTTAGTAGACATGCCTAGGCTGATCTCATTCTTAGTAGACATACCTATGCTGATCTCATTCTTAGACATGCCTAGGCTGATCTCATTCTTAGTAGACTTGCCTATGCTGATCTCATTCTTAGTAGACTTGCCTATGCTGATCTCATTCTGAGACATGCCTATGCTGATCTCATTCTTAGTAGACATGCCTAGGCTGATTTCATTCTTAGTAGACGTGCCTAGGCTGATCTCATTCTTAGTAGACATGCCTAGACTGATTTCATTCTTAGTAGACATGCCTAGACTGATTTCATTCTTAGTAGACATGCCTAGGCTGATCTCATTCTTAGTAGACATGCCTAGGCTGATCTCATTCTTAGTAGATATGCCTAGGCTGATCTCATTCTTAGTAGACATGCCTAGGCTGATCTCATTCTTAGTAGACATACCTATGCTGATCTCATTCTTAGACATGCCTAGGCTGATCTCATTCTTAGTAGACTTGCCTATGCTGATCTCATTCTGAGACATGCCTATGCTGATCTCATTCTTAGTAGACATGCCTATGCTGATCTCATTCTTAGTAGACATGCCTATGCTGATCTCATTCTTAGTAGACATGCCTAGGCTGATCTCATTTTTTGACATGCCTAGGCTGATCTCACTCTTAGAAGACATGCCTAGGCTGATCTCATTTTTAGTAGACATGCCTAGGCTGATCTCATTCTTAGTAGACATGCCTAGGCTGATCTCATTCTTAGTAGACATACCTATGCTGATCTCATTCTTAGACATGCCTAGGCTGATTTTAATCTGAGTAGACATACCTATGCTGATCTCATTCTTAGACATGCCTAGGCTGATCTCATTTTTAGTAGACATGCCTAGGCTGATCTCATTTTTAGTAGACATGCCTAGGCTGATCTCATTCTTAGTAGACATGCCTAGGCTGATCTCATTCTTAGTAGACATACCTATGCTGATCTCATTCTTAGACATGCCTAGGCTGATCTCATTCTTAGTAGACTTGCCTATGCTGATCTCATTCTTAGTAGACTTGCCTATGCTGATCTCATTCTGAGACATGCCTATGCTGATCTCATTCTTAGTAGACATGCCTATGCTGATCTCATTCTTAGTAGACATGCCTAGGCTGATCTCATTCTTAGTAGACATGCCTAGGCTGATCTCATTTTTTGACATGCCTAGGCTGATCTCATTCTTTGACATGCCTAGGCTGATCTCACTCTTAGAAGACATGCCTAGGCTGATCTCACTCTTAGAAGACATGCCTAGGCTGACTTTATTCTCTGATATTCCTAGTCTGTTCTAATTTTCTAAGCTGATTTCACTCTTGGTGGATTTCCTTGTATTTCCAGGGCTGATATCTATGTTTTATCGGGTCTGTATCATTTAGAATTTCTTGCATTTTTTTTTTTGAAGGCTGGAAATGTTGAATGTTCTAGAAAAGACTGTGAGCGTGTAGATTGTTCTTATCCAGTACAAGATGAGTGTGGATGTGCCATATGTTATGGTAAGTGAACAAAAATATCCTTAAATCAAAGCAAACTTGTCTTGTATTTATTGGTTCCACAATTTAAAAATCATTCATCACTGAAAGCAGAAACCCCAAAAATATTTCTTTATTTTGACCTAAATAGTGTGTCTATGTGAAAGAATGTTCTTTAGTCATGTTCACTTCATTTTTATCAGAAATAGTGTTATTAATTTCACTGCAAATGATGTTCAAAAAAAACTATATCTAAAGATATGCACATTACTTTATGTCCATCATGATGACCTCTATAATTCATTCCTCTGACAAAGGTATTAACAATTCACAAGTCAAAAATTCTTTTTTTAGTCCCGGCTCGGACGTAGTCCGAAAACGGGGACTTGCATGTATGTTTTGATCTTTTGGCGTCTGTGCTTCTGTGTGTTCGTGCGTGCATCCGGACCTGTATCTTAGACATGCCTGGACCAATCACAATCAAACTTCACACATACATCATACATATTATTATACATATGCACATCAATTTGTTTCACGATCTGATTCAAGATGGCTGAAAGGTGGCAATTTTTGTGCTAAAAAATCGTCAAAATCAAGCATTTATGGAGGGATTTTGTTCAAACTTGGTACATACGTTGGACATTATGGGATCTTGATGCACATCATATTATTTTTCAGATCCCATTTAAAATGGCCGACTGGCGACTATTTTGTTTAATGAATGCAGTTCTAGTGCCATATCTCTGCCATTTTATATATTCATTATACATCATGACATAGATGTATCTGATTGAAAATGTCCAAATGGCAGCCACAAATCATCAAAAAACAAGTATTTCTGGCATTCCAGAACTGGATCTTGGCGTTTATTGATGGATTTTGTTCAAACTTGGTACATACATTAGAGATTATTGGTTTCTGTTGCACGTCATATGCTCTTCTATAGCCATATCTCTGATATGCTTTGACTGATTATGTTCAAATTATATATATTCGGTTTACATCATGTTATAGATATATAGATGTATTTAAAATGGCTGGCTGGTGGCCATTTTATTTTAATTAATGGCTGTTCCAGAGCAATATTTCTCAATATGGACAAGTACTCGTTTGACAATCAGATACAAATGTCAATCATTTTAATGTTAAAAAATCATCATAATCAAGAATCATCTTCTGGATCCATACTAATGACATGTTTATGTTCCAACTATATTACTATAAACAAAACTATATATCTTAAATTTGATAACTAATGGGGACTGTGCCATTCAACAAAAACAGGCGAGATCTGGGGTCCATATAATGGAAAGCCCTTAAATACTGTGATGTAGGAACTGCTTATGTTGATCGTCAAAGCACACTAGATTTCTAAGAAGCTCAGTAAATTCTGTAATCTGCCTCTTTTGTTACGTAAAAATATCCCTGTGGTAGCGATGGAAACCCCTAAGGTGACCCCTTAGACGAGGTCTTTTTCTTAGAGAATGTTACCCTAGGGTGTTCCTTTTGGACCCAAGTATATAGTTTCTGTCAGGGGCTGTAATCTTTATCAAGCCTAACGAGTAATAAAAGAAATTTATTATTTCCACGGATTTACTGGTAGGTATGATTAAGTAAACAAACTGGTTTGTACAACCCTACCATTTATTTCTTTTGATTATTTGTCCTGCATGACCTTTTCTTCTAAGTATTGTACTTGGTATATATGTTTCTTGGGTGGACCTCTAGTATCAGATTTGAACATTCAGTGAAGATATTTTGAATTTTTCAAATTTCAGAAAATATTGTTCTTCTTGAAACCACTACCCCAATTGCTTTGATATATATATATATATATATATATATATATATATATATATATATATATATCTACCTTGGGTAGACTTCTATTAGATTTGAATATTTTATGAGGATATGTTTAAATCTGTAATTTAAGCAAATATGTTAATCATTATTTTGGGTGAAATATATTACTCAACTTCATATAGATAACTGCGAATGATACTTGGTATGTACCTGTAAATTAGGTGGACTTTTATTAGATTAGTTCATTTCATGACATAAGGAAAACATTCTACTAATTCACAGACATATCTAATAACTTATCCTTATCAGAGTTATGATCTTAACACAGGACAGGACACTTAAATAGAATGTAAACAAAGCTAAGGTTATTTATTTCTCCACTTTGATGTCTTTGTAACTACTATGCATGCACTTATTATTGCAAGAATGTGATTTGCTGAAACAGTGAAGTTATACCTACCATCAGGTCGCTTAATTGTTTAAAAATTCAATTATGAATATAGGGGTAGGAATACCCAGTTTTATCTGTATGAATCATGGTTTCATTGTTTATTTTGTTTATTTAATTCAATAGATTGTTTGTACAAAGGACTTAAGTATATCAATGGTGCAACACAAACAGACCCTGATGATAGATGTATGACATGTAGATGTCTGGTAAGTCTCAACTCAATATAATAGATGTATGACATGTAGATGTCTGGTAAGTCTCAACTCAATATAATAGATGTATGACATGTAGATGTCTGGTAAGTCTTAACTCAATATAATAGATGTATGACATGTAGATGTCTGGTAAGTCTCAACTCAATATAATAGATGTATGACATGTAGATGTCTGGTAAGTCTTAACTCAATATAATAGATGTATGACATGTAGATGTCTGGTAAGTCTTAACTCAATATAATAGATGTATGACATGTACATGTCTGGTAAGTCTCAACTCAATATAATAGATGTATGACATGTAGATGTCTGGTAAGTCTCAACTCAATATAATAGATGTATGACATGTAGATGTCTGGTAAGTCTCAACTCAATATAATAGATGTATGACATGTAGATGTCTGGTAAGTCTCAACTCAATATAATAGATGTATGACATGTAGATGTCTGGTAAGTCTTAACTCAATATAATAGATGTATGACATGTAGATGTCTGGTAAGTCTTAACTCAATATAATAGATGTATGACATGTACATGTCTGGTAAGTCTCAACTCAATATAATAGATGTATGACATGTAGATGTCTGGTAAGTCTCAACTCAATATAATAGATGTATGACATGTAGATGTCTGGTAAGTCTCAACTCAATATAATAGATGTATGACATGTAGATGTCTGGTAAGTCTCAACTCAATATAATAGATGTATGACGTGTAGATGTCTGGTAAGTCTTAACTCAATATAATAGATGTATGACATGTAGATGTCTGGTAAGTCTTAACTCAATATAATAGATGTATGACATGTAGATGTCTGGTAAGTCTTAACTCAATATAATAGATGTATGACATGTAGATGTCTGGTAAGTCTTAACTCAATATAATAGATGTATGACATGTAGATGTCTGGTAAGTCCTAACTCAATATAATAGATGTATGACATGTAGATGTCTGGTAAGTCTCAACTCAATATAATAGATGTATGACATGTAGATGTCTGGTAAATCTCAACTCAATATAATAGATGTATGACATGTAGATGTCTGGTAAGTCTTAACTCAATATAATAGATGTATGACATGTAGATGTCTGGTAAGTCTTAACTCAATATAATAGATGTATGACATGTAGATGTCTGGTAAGTCTTAACTCAATATAATAGATGTATGACATGTAGATGTCTGGTAAGTCTTAACTCAATATAATAGATGTATGACATGTAGATGTCTGGTAAGTCTTAACTCAATATAATAGATGTATGACATGTAGATGTCTGGTAAGTCTTAACTCAATATAATAGATGTATGACATGTAGATGTCTGGTAAGTCTTAACTCAATATAATAGATGTATGACATGTAGATGTCTGGTAAGTCTTAACTCAATATAATAGATGTATGACATGTAGATGTCTGGTAAGTCTCAACTCAATATAATAGATGTATGACATGTAGATTCTCTCCTATTTCTTGTCAGAATCTTGTTAAATATTCCTCTCCTATTTCTAATATTATGTAATAATGATTTGCTGTATTTCAGGATGGAAGTGTTGAATGTATGCATATAGAGTGTCCTGTACTTAATTGTCCAAATCAAGTCACAGATCAAGGTGAATGCTGTCCTAAGTGTTCAGGTATTGTACAATTTCTAATAGTATGTCTTAAGTGTTCAGGTATTGTACAATTTCTAATAGTATATCTTAAGTGTTCAGGTATTGTACAATTTCTAATAGTATGTCTTAAGTGTTCAGGTATTGTACAATTTCTAATAGTATGTCTTAAGTGTTCAGGTCTTGTACAATTTCATAAAGTTTTGTATCATTTTAAATAGGTACTGATTGTGAATACAATGGTCATAGTTACTACAATGAGGAAACATTTTCAAATCCCTTGGATCCATGTGAAGATTGTTTATGTATGCTTGGTGTAGTGACATGTGTCAGGAAATCATGTCAACCTGCTATCTGTCCTTACCCCGTGATTGAAGATTGCTGCCAGTTATGTGATGGTAAGGATAGGTCATGTGACTAGATCATGTGACTACAAATAAGTATGGTGTTCATGAAGATGTCAAATAGTCGTGAAATAACAAGCAAATTGTTGTCTTACAATATGATTAGACTGAGAAATATGATATATCACGTCAAGTGTTAGGATAATAGGACCAGTTGAGTGTCATTTTCTGTTACAGGTGACTGAGATAGCTCCCACCTCCCCAACTGTATGATTTTTGACAATTTTAATTAGGTGATGTCATTGAAACGAAGCCTAATTGCATAAAAATTATTATGACACATTCAAGTAATTTCAATATTGGGCTCATGTCTGTTGTGTTTCTTTTTCCATAGGTTGTACTTATAATGGAGTCACATACAGAAATGGTCAGACATTTTCTGATTTTTCAGACAGATGTAAAGACTGTATTTGTCAGGTAAATAGTTTCCATAGTTACATCTGATAACTTGATCAAATACAAATCAAAATTACAAAGTTAAATTGCAAAATGGCCTAACAAAAGGATCCAATACAACAAGGGGAGTGAAACAAGGTTGTAATATTTCGCCAACCTTATTTAATATTTTTTTAAATGATCTCCCAGAAATTTTTGGTGCCGATATTGATAAACCAGTCATGCTTGGTGATAATAAAATAAACTGTATTCAATATGCAGATGACCTAGTGCTTATATCGGAGAGTATGGAAGGTCTTCAAAACTGCATGAATAAATTAAATCAATATTGTGAATAATGGTTCATGACTGTAAATATAAAAAAGACAAAAGCAATGGTTTTTAACACAAGTAACAGGTTGATAAAAAATGTAAACCTAAAATTTAACAATCAAGAAGTTACAGCAGTTAGAGAATATTGATACCTAGGTACAGTATTTACTCCAAATGGCAAATTTAAACTAAACTGTGTGATGCTCAAAAACAAAGCAATGAAAGCATTATTCACTATACGACAAACAATCCTAAGTCAGAAAAATATTTCAGTATCACTGAGTCTAAAAATATTTGATCAGTTAATATCTCCAATCTTAATGTATGGATCAGAAATCTGGGCCCATGAAATAAAGGACAATAACAGCTTAGAACAAATTTGTCATTACTTTTATCGTTTTATATTAGGTGTAAGTAAGGTAGCCCCAATCAGGGGTATTTAGGGTTGATAGACTCCCAATAAGGATCAAAGCAGAAAAAAGCTCAAATCAAATACTGGTATAGACTAAACACACTGCCAGTGAATCATATACTACATAGTGCATTAAAAAAACACATTAAAAACAATACAAACTGGCAAAAGAAGATTGAACATATCTTGGGGGGAGAACCAATTTAATAAAACTAAAGGTGAATATGAGATAAAAAACATCAATCAGTTCTCAAAAAATATTGAAAGTAAACTATCAAATGAATATAAACAGACCTAGAAAGATCAAATAGTTAGTTGTAGTAACAATCAAAACGAGGAAATAAATTACGAACATACAGTTTATTTAAAACAATATTTAAAACTGAAAAATACCTAGAGGAAATAAAGGACTTCAGCATGAGAAGAATATTAACAAAATTCAGAATAAGTGACCATAATCTAGAAATTGAATTAGGACGAAGAAGGAAGCCAAAAGTGGAAGAAAAAGATAGAATATGTACAAAATGTAATAATAAAAAAGTGGAAAATGAAATCCATGTTATTAGTCCCCGTTCGGACGCAGTCCGAAAACGGGGACTTATGTTTTGACCTCCGTGTGTGCGTGCATGTGTGCGTGCATCTGTGCGTGCGTCCGGACCTGTATCTTAGAAATGTCTGAACCAATCACAATCAAACTTCACAAATACATCATACATGATATTATACATATGCACGTCAATTTGTTTCACGATCTGATTCAAGATGGCCGAATGGCGGCCATTTTTGTGCTAAAAATCATCAAAATCAAGCATTTCTCGGCTGTTTACAAATGGATTTTGTTCAAACTTGGTATATACATTAGACATTATAGGATCTTGATGCACATCATTTTGTTTTACGATCTGATTCAAGATGGCCGAATGGCGGCCATTTTTGTGCTAAAAATCATCAAAATCGAGCATTTCTCGGCTGTTTACAAATGGATTTTGTTCAAACTTGGTATATACATTAGACATTATAGGACCTTGATGCACATCATTTTGTTTTACGATCTGAATCAAGATGGTCGATTGGCGGCCATTTTTGTGCTAAAAAATCCTAAAAATCAAGCATTTCTCGGCTGTTTACAGATGGATTTTGTTCAAACTTGGTATATACATTAGACATTATAGGACCTTGATGCACATCATTTTGTTTTACGATCTGAATCAAGATGGCCGAATGGCGGCCATTTTTGTGCTAAAAAATCCTAAAAATCAAGCATTTCTCGGCTGTTTACAGATGGATTTTGTTCAAACTTGGTATATACATTAGACATTATGGGACCTTGATGCAAATAATTTTGTTTTTCAGATAAGATTCAAAATGGCCGACTGGCGGCCATTTTGTATTAATGAATGTGGTTCTCGTGCAATATCTCTGACTTGCTGTGACTGATTATGTTCAAATTTTAAATATTCATTATACATCATTTCATAGATAGACAGATATATTGGTTTGACGATTCTATTCAAAATGGCCAAATGGTGGCCATTTTTGTGCTAAAAAAACATCAAATATCAAGCATTTCTGGCATTTATGGATGGATTTCGTTCAAACTTGGTACATATATTAGACATTACAGGTTCCTGATGCACATCATTTATTTTTCAGATCGGATTCAAAATGGCTGTCTGGCAGCCATTTTGTTTTAATGAATGGGCTTCTAGACCCACATCTCCGACTTGTTTTGACTGATTATATTCAAATTTTAAATATTCATTATACATCATGTCATAGATAAACAGATATATTGGTTTGACGATCCTATTCAAAATGGCCGAATGGTGGTCATTTTTGTGCTAAAAAATCATCAAATATCAAGCATTTATGGATGGATTTTGTTCAAACTTGGTACATACATTAGACATTACGGGTTCCTGATGCACGTCATTTTATTTTTCAGATTGGATTCAAAATGGCTGACTGGCGGCCATTTTGTTTTAATGATTGGGCTTTTAGAGCCATATCTCTTAAATGCTTTGACTGATTATATTCAAATTTTATATATTCGTTATACATCATGTTATATATATACATGTAATCAAAATGGCTGATTTTTAATGCTGTTCCAGAGCAATATCTCTCAATATGGACAAGTACTTGTTTGACGATCAGATACAAATATCAATCATTTTAATGTTAAAAAATCATATTCCTGACATGGTTATATTCCAGCTATATTACTATAAACAAAACTATATATCTTAAATTTTATAACTAACGGGGACTGTGCCATGCATGGCTTGTTTTAGACTGTGAGCGCTATAAGAAAGAACGAAAATTGCTGTTTATAGAATGTAACATAATAAATAAACAGAATAGAATAAACAATTTTATAAACATATGCAACAACAGTTTTCCACTAGTTAAATACCTAAAACAAACAATATACAAAAAATAACGTGTTTTTTTTATGGTAATTTATTTTTCTTATAGTATTGTTATTGTATTTTTCTTACCATACATTACCCACAGATGGTAATTGTTGAGTAATAAAGTTATTAAAGTTATTAGTGTGTTTTAGTGATAGTGGATAAACCAAACCATTTTTACTCAGTTGGAAATATAAAAAAAGATTCAACTGTTTAATTACATGTAACTATGGTGATATTTGATATTAAAATTAATGTTTTATTTTCTGTTGTATTGATAGTATGGTCATGTCAATTGTGTAGTGACTGAGTGTGATGTACAATGTAGTCATCCTGTTACCATTGACAACGCCTGCTGTCCTAGATGTGATGCATGCTTTTATGAAGGTAGACGTCTTGCTATTGGACAAATATTCACGGATCCTAACGATCAATGTCTCATATGTTCTTGTGATGTAAGTATTTTTAATTAAAACTAAGGAAGTTTTAAGTCAAATTTACGTAATTAATGCCATGCTTTATTCATCATTATGATTTCATATCATCAGGATACTGACAAAAATTTGGGACAATATACCAGACAATATCACCTATTATTACCTTGCCCGTACCATCAAAGATGGAAGGGAAAGGTATATTGAGGGGAAAATTTCTGTCCAGCATTGTCGCCGTCGTTGTCGTCATTGTTAGTAATTTTTATTGTATGCACAATAACTTTACTAATTCTATTCCAAACTTCATCAAACTTGGTCACCTTATTCATCAATATAAAGTCTTCCCTGAGTATGAACAACAGATGTCTTGTATGAAAATACCATGCAAAAATTGAGAAAATCTGATAAACTATGTTGACTGTTTCTACCTTACTGATCACTGGTGATACACATTGAAAGGTCACTGATCTCAGTGGAAATATGCATTGTTGTATGTGTTCAATGAAGCAAATCATTTATCTTGTAATAATATCGCTGGTAATGTATCTCCCAAATCCCATGGGAATACTAGACTTGATTTCAAAACCAATTCATGGAGAGAGTTTTTGCACAGTCTGATACACATTTGCAAATCTACCAATAAAATCTTTACAGAAAACAAGATGTCAGAAAATCAATATAAGCACTCCTATGAAATTGGTGCCAAACTTTGATCAAGATCTGAAGCTAATAGAAAATCTGTTTAGTTCAAAGTTATCAAATCAAAAACAATACATAAAAAATACATGAAAAGCAAAACATTGCATCCACATTTTGAAAAGAAAATTGTACTAAAAAATATGTATTCTGTATTTGACAAACAGTTCATTCGACAAATGAAAATTTACAGGAATTTGTTTCAGCTATAAGAACAGAATGATAGAGCTTTTATAATACTAATTTAAAAACGCACTTATAACTTATCGCCATCAAGCATTTCATAACATTCCAGTGCCAGATTTCAGTCATGCATGGACAGATTTTGTTCAAAGTTGGTATATAATGGAATGACGAACGTCATTGATGTGTTCTTTTTTTTAAATTTGATTGAAGATGATTGACTATTAACCATGTTAACGGTCACTTTTAGTAGACATGCCTATGCTGATCTCACTCTTAGTAGACATGCCTATGCTGATCACATTCTTAGATATGCCTATGCTGATCTCATTCTTAGACATGCCTATGCTGATCTCATTCTTAGTAGACATGCCTAGGCTGATCTCATTCTTAGACATGCCTAGGCTGATCTCATTCTTAGTAGACATGCCTAGGCTGATCTCATTCTTAGTAGACATGCCTATGCTGATCTCATTCTTAGTAGACATGCCTATGCTGATCTCATTCTTAGACATACCTAGGCTGATCTCATTCTTAGTAGACATGTCTAGGCTGATTTCATTCTTATTAGACATGTCTAGGCTGATTTCATTCTGAGTAGACATGCCTAGGCTGATCTCATTCTGAGTACACATGCCTAGGCTGATCTCATTCTTAGACATGCCTAGGCTGATCTCATTCTTAGTAGACATGTCTAGGCTGATTTCATTCTTATTAGACATGTCTAGGCTGATCTCATTCTTAGTAGACATGCCTATGCTGATCTCATTCTTAGTAGACATGCCTATGCTGATCTCATTCTTAAACATGCTTAGATTGATCTCATTCTTAGTAGACATGCCTAGGCTGATCTCATTCTTAGTAGACATGCCTAGGCTGATCTCATTCTTAGTAGACATGCCTATGCTGATCTCATTCTTAGATATGCCTATGCTGATCTCATTCTTAGACATGCCTAGGCTGATCTCATTCATAGACATGCCTAGGCTGATCTCATTTTTAGTAGACATGCCTAGGCTGATCTCATTTATAGTAGACATGCCTAGGCTGATCTCATTCTTAGTAGACATGTCTAGGCTGATTTCATTCTTATTAGACATGTCTAGGCTGATTTCATTCTGAGTAGACATGCCTAGGCTGATCTCATTCTGAGTACACATGCCTAGGCTGATCTCATTCTTAGACATGCCTAGGCTGATCTCATTCTTAGTAGACATGTCTAGGCTGATTTCATTCTTATTAGACATGTCTAGGCTGATTTCATTCTTAGTAGACATGCCTAGGCTGATCTCATTCTTAGACATGCCTATGCTGATCTCATTCTTAGTAGACATGCCTATGCTGATCTTATTCTTAAACATGCTTAGGTTGATCTCATTCTTAGTAGACATGCCTAGGCTGATCTCATTCTTAGTAGACATGCCTAGGCTGATCTCATTCTTAGTAGACATGCCTATGCTGATCTCATTCTTAGTAGACATGCCTATGCTGATCTCATTCTTAGATATGCCTATGCTGATCTCATTCTTAGACATGCCTAGGCTGATCTCATTCATAGACATGCCTAGGCTGATCTCATTTTTAGTAGACATGCCTAGGCTGATCTCATTCTTAGTAGACATGCCTAGGCTGATCTCATTCATAGACATACCTAGGCTGATCTCATTTTTAGTAGACATGCCTAGGTTGATCTCATTCTTAGTAGACATGCCTATGCTGATCTCATTCTTAGATATGCCTATGCTGATCTCATTCTTAGACATGCCTAGGCTGATCTCATTCATAGACATGCCTAGGCTGATCTCATTTTTAGTAGACATGCCTAGGCTTATCTCATTCTTAGTAGACATGCCTAGGCTGATCTCATTCTTAGTAGACATGCCTATGCTGATCTCATTCTTAGTAGACATGCCTATGCTGATCTCATTCTTAGTAGACATGCCTATGCTGATCTCATTCTTAGTAGATATGCCTATGCTGATCTCATTCTTAGACATGCCTAGGCTGATCTCATTTTTAGTAGACACGCCTATGCTGATCTCATTCTTAGTAGACATGCCTAGGCTGATCTCATTCTTAGTAGACATGCCTATGCTGATCTCATTCTTAGTAGACATGCCTATGCTGATCTCATTCTTAGTAGACATGCCTATGCTGATCTCATTCTTAGACATGCCTATGCTGATCTCATTCTTAGACATGCCTAGGCTGATCTCATTCTTAGACATGCCTAGGCTGATCTCATTCTTAGACATGCCTAGGCTGATCTCATGAGCTCTTAGTAGACATGCCTAGGCTGATCTCATTCTTAGTAGACATGCCTAGGCTGATCTCACTCTTCTTAGACAAGCCTAGGCTGATCTCACTCTTAGAAGACATGCCTAGACTGATCTTATTTGCAAACATGCCTAGGCTGACTTTATTCTCTGATATTCCTAGTCTGTTCTAATTTTCTAAGCTGATTTCACTCTTGGTGGATTTCCTTGTATTTCCAGGGCTGATATCTATGTTTTATCGGGTCTGTATCATTTAGAATTTCTTGCATTTTTTTTTTTGAAGGCTGGAAATGTTGAATGTTCTAGAAAAGACTGTGAGCGTGTAGATTGTTCTTATCCAGTACAAGATGAGTGTGGATGTGCCATATGTTATGGTAAGTGAACAAAAATATCCTTAAATCAAAGCAAACTTGTCTTGTATTTATTGGTTCCACAATTTAAAAATCATTCATCACTGAAAAGCAGAAACCCCAAAAATATTTCTTTATTTTGACCTAAATAGTGTGTCTATGTGAAAGAATGTTCTTTAGTGATGTTCACTTTATTTTTATCAGAAATAATGTTATTAATTTTACTGCAAATGATGTTCAAAAAAAAACTATATCTAAAGATATGCACATTACTTATGTCCATCATGATAACTTCTATAATTCATTCCTCTGACCAATATATTATTTTTTCAAACTTGGTAAAAAAGACCCATTTTTATGAATAAAAATATAGGGGTAAAAATAACCACATGCAGTTTTATCTGTATGAATCATGGTTTTCATGTTTTCATGGTTCATTTTATTTATTAATTCAATAGATTGTTTGTACAAAGGACTTAAGTATGTCAATGGTGAAACACTAACAGACCCTGATGATAGATGTATGACATGTAGATGTCTGGTAAGTCTCAACTCTATATAATAGATACATGACGTGTAGATGTCTGGTAAGTCTCAACTCTATATAATAGATGTATGACATGTAGATGTCTGGTAAGTCTCAACTCTATATAATAGATGTATGACATGTAGATGTCTGGTAAGTCTCAACTCAATATAATAGATGTATGACATGTAGATGTCTGGTAAGTCTCAACTCAATATAATAGATGTATGACATGTAGATGTCTGGTAAGTCTCAACTCAATATAATAGATGTATGACGTGTAAATGTCTGGTAAGTCTCAACTCAATATAATAGATGTATAACTTGTAGATGTCTGGTAAGTCTCAACTCAATATAATAGATGTATGACATGTACATGTCTGGTAAGTCTCAACTCAATATAATAGATGTATGACATGTAGATGTCTGGTAAGTCTCAACTCAATATAATAGATGTATGACATGTAGATGTCTGGTAAGTCTCAACTCAATATAATAGATGTATGACATGTAGATGTCTGGTAAGTCTTAACTCAATATAATAGATGTATGACATGTAGATGTCTGGTAAGTCTTAACTCAATATAATAGATGTATGACATGTAGATGTCTGGTAAGTCTCAACTCAATATAATAGATGTATGACATGTAGATGTCTGGTAAGTCTCAACTCAATATAATAGATGTATGACATGTAGATGTCTGGTAAGTCTCAACTCAATATAATAGATGTATGACATGTAGATGTCTGGTAAGTCTCAACTCAATATAATAGATGTATGACATGTTGGTCATTTTGTTTTATGGATTTGTTCGATTTATCTTTTTTCAGAATGGTGATATTTTGTGTGATCCAGTGAGTTGCTCAACACAATGTTCACATCCTGTTGTGATTCTTGGAGAATGTTGTCCCATATGTACTGGTAAGACATATCAACTCAAATTACATATTATTTTCAAAATCTCCAAAGAGTTTAAAGGCATTTCTCTTCTGTTCTTGTAGTATTTGTAGTGACATTTCCATTTTATTACAGATTGTACCTATGAGCAGTTTAATTATGAAAATAATATGATATTTTATCCTCCAAGTAACTTATGCGATAGATGTGTATGTCAGGTATGAAGTTTAATTATAGAAACTGTTAATGTCTCTATCATATCATTTGATGTGCAGCAACATTGCTAAAAACATTTTTACATTGTTGTCTTGCTTGGCCAAATGAATATATAAAATCTAATTTTGAGTTTCTTTAGTCTTCAGACATCCATAGTTTAATTTCATATAAAACTCTTCCATTATTAGTTTAGAATTATATAACAAACACAATAAATTATTCACAGCAACAACACTATGTAGCAAAGTGTACTTCAAATGAGATTTAATATTCAACATCTCCTTTTGCAGACAACCAGCAACTTATTCCAAATGTTGCAGTTTTGTTTCAAAACTGTATGGCATAGACATTGTTTCTGTACATTGTGTCAGTATATCAGTCTGTTCTTTCATATCTCACACATTGTGTCAGTATATCAGTCTGTTCTTTCATATCTCTCACATTGTGTCAGTATATCAGTCTGTTCTTTCATATCTCTCACATTGTGTCAGTATATATGTCTGTTCTTTCATATCTCACACATTGTGTCAGTATATCAGTCTGTTCTTTCATATCTCACACATTGTGTCAGTATATCAGTCTGTTCTTTCATATCTCACACATTGTGTCGGTATATCAGTCTGTTTATTCATATCTCACACATTGTGTCAGTATATCAGTCTGTTCTTTCATATCTCACACATTGTGTCAGTATATCAGTCTGTTTATTCATATCTCACACATTGTGTCAGTATATCAGTCTGTTCTTTCATATCTCACACATTGTGTCAGTATATCAGTCTGTTTATTCATATCTCACACATTGTGTCAGTATATCAGTCTGTTCTTTCATATCTCACACATTGTGTCAGTATATCAGTCTGTTCTTTCATATCTCACACATTGTGTCAGTATATCAGTCTGTTTATTCATATCTCACACATTGTGTCAGTATATCAGTCTGTTCTTTCATATCTCACACATTGTGTCAGTATATCAGTCTGTTTATTCATATCTCACACATTGTGTCAGTATATCAGTCTGTTCTTTCATATCTCACACATTGTGTCAGTATATCAGTCTGTTCTTTCATATCTCACACATTGTGTCAGTATATCAGTCTGTTCTTTCATATCTCACACATTGTGTCAGTATATCAGTCTGTTTATTCATATCTCACACATTGTGTCAGTATATCAGTCTGTTCTTTCATATCTCACACATTGTGTCAGTATATCAGTCTGTTCTTTCATATCTCACACATTGTGTCGGTATATCAGTCTGTTTATTCATATCTCACACATTGTGTCAGTATATCAGTCTGTTCTTTCATATCTCACACATTGTGTCAGTATATCAGTCTGTTTTTTCATATCTCTCACATTGTGACAGTATATCAGTCTGTTTATTCATATCTCACACATTGTGTCAGTATATCAGTCTGTTCTTTCATATCTCACACATTGTGTCAGTATATCAGTCTGTTCTTTCATATCTCTCACATTGTGTCAGTATATATGTCTGTTCTTTCATATCTCACACATTGTGTCAGTATATCAGTCTGTTCTTTCATATCTCACACATTGTGTCAGTATATCAGTCTGTTCTTTCATATCTCTCACATTGTGTCAGTATATCAGTCTGTTCTTTCATATCTCACACATTGTGTCAGTATATCAGTCTGTTCTTTCATATCTCACATTGTGTCAGTATATCAGTCTGTTCTTTCATATCTCCCACATTGTGTCAGTATATCAGTCTGTTTTTTCATATCTCTCACATTGTGTCAGTATATCAGTCTGTTCTTTCATATCTCTCACATTGTGTCAGTATATCAGTCTGTTCTTTCATATCTCACACATTGTGTCAGTATATCAGTCTGTTTTTTCATATCTCTCACATTGTGTCAGTATATCAGTCTGTTCTTTCATATCTCTCACATTGTGTCAGTATATCAGTCTGTTCTTTCATATCTCACACATTGTGTCAGTATATCAGTCTGTTCTTTCACATCTCACACATTGTGTCAGTATATCAGTCTGTTTTTTCATATCTCTCACATTGTGTCAGTATATCAGTCTGTTTTTTCATATCTCTCACATTGTGTCAGTATATCAGTCTGTTCTTTCATATCTCACACATTGTGTCAGTATATCAGTCTGTTCTTTCATATCTCACACATTGTGTCAGTATATCAGTCTGTTCTTTCATATCTCACACATTGTGTCGGTATATCAGTCTGTTCTTTCATATCTCACACATTGTGTCAGTATATCAGTCTGTTCTTTCATATCTCACACATTGTGTCAGTATATCAGTCTGTTCTTTCATATCTCACACATTGTGTCAGTATATCAGTCTGTTTATTCATATCTCACACATTGTGTCAGTATATCAGTCTGTTCTTTCATATCTCACACATTGTGTCAGTATATCAGTCTGTTCTTTTATATCTCACACATTGTGTCAGTATATCAGTCTGTTCTTTCATATCTCACACATTGTGTCAGTATATCAGTCTGTTCTTTTATATCTCACACATTGTGTCAGTATATCAGTCTGTTCTTTTATATCTCACACATTGTGTCAGTATATATGTCTGTTCTTTTATATCTCACACATTGTGTCAGTATATATGTCTGTTCTTTCATATCTTTCACATTGTGTCAGTATATCAGTCTGTTCTTTCATATCTCACACATTGTGTCAGTATATCAGTATGTTCTTTCATATCTCACACATTGTGTCAGTATATCAGTCTGTTTATTCATATCTCACACATTGTGTCAGTATATCAGTCTGTTCTTTCATATCTCACACATTGTGTCAGTATATCAGTCTGTTCTTTTATATCTCACATATCTCACACATTGTGTCAGTATATCAGTCTGTTCTTTCATATCTCACACATTGTGTCAGTATATCAGTCTGTTCTTTCATATCTTTCACATTGTGTCAGTATATCAGTCTGTTCTTTCATATCTCACACATTGTGTCAGTATATCAGTCTGTTCTTCTATGGTGTTATATATTATTTTACAGAATGGAAATATTTTGTGCAGTGCTGTTGAATGCCCGCCTTTATTCTGCAACAATCCAATTACTGTACTGGGAGAATGCTGCCCAACATGTCAAGGTAAGACACACATTGCCACTTAACACAATTCAATATGGCACTTTATAATCCATGTTAAATCAAGTTTTAAATCTGATGTTGTCCTAACAACAATTTCTCAAATAAGTTGAAACTTAGTTGAAACTGAATAATTTTTTGTGTAGTTGAATGTATAATTAATCTACCTGTGTTAATTATCTAATTTACATACTGATTTACTTATTTCAAAATGTTTTGTTGATATTCTAACAATAGTTGGCTCACATGAGTTCAAAATTGTAATGCATTCTGTTAAATATCTGCTTCACAATTAAATCACATTGTGTTAATTAGCTAATTTATAAAGTATAAAGTGCTAATTTAAAATATTGAATCAATGTTGTTGCAGGCAGAAATGGCTGTCTGTCAGTTGTTCAGTGAACATCAAAAATATTAAATTCACTTTACACAGGAGTGCTTCCTAACATCTCTATTATTATTATTATTATTATTCTTACCCGTAACATCAAAGATGGAAGGGAAAGGTATATTAAGGGAAAAATTTCTGTCTGGCGTTGTTGTTAATAATTGTTATTTTGTGCACAATAACTTTACTAATTCTATTCCAAACTTTATCAAACTTGGCCACCTTATTCATCAGTATAAAGTCTTCAATGAGTTTGAACAACAGATGTCCTGTATGAAAATATCGTGCAAAAATTGAGAAAATCTGATAAAATATTTTGACTGCTTCTACTTGACTGATCACTGGTGATACACATTCAAAGGTCACTGATCTCAATATGCACTGTTGTCTGTGTTCAATGAAGCAAATCATTTATCTTGTAATAATATCGCTGGTAATGTATCTCCCAAATCCCATGGGAATACTATACTGGGTTTCAAAACCAACTCATGGAGAGAGTTTTTGTACAGTCTGATACACATTTGCAAACCTACCAATAAAATCTTTACAGAAAACAAGATGTCTGAAAATCAATATAAGCACTCCTATGAACTGGGTGCCAAACTTTGATCAAGATCTGAAGCTAATAGAAAATCTGTTTAGTTCAAAGTTATCATATCAAAAACAATACTGTAACATAAAAAATACATAAAAAGCAAAATGTTGCATCCACATTTTGAAAGAAAATTGTACTCAAAAATAGGTATTCTGTATTTGACAAACAGTTCATTCGACAAATGAAAATTCACAGGAATTTGTTTCAGCTATTAGAACAGAATGATAGAGCTTTTATAATAATAATGTAAAAACGCACTTTAAAAACAGAGATTGCAGTGTTTGAAAATGTAGATTCTCAGGAGGCAAAAGTAATGTTGACTTCTCTCTCCACTGGACACCAACTAACTATTTAAGTTGATTTGCATTACAAAGCAGAGCTTGCAACATGATAGCTATTCATAGAGGGCATTTTTTTACTTTTCAAAGAATACAGTAGTCACACAATGAATATAATAAGGCAGTTCATATTTGTCTCAGTGAATCATTAATTTTTGACAGACACCTGTACAAAATACTTGGGCAAAAGCCAGCTAAGATTTTCTGGTATCTTGCATGTTTTATGAATCTATTCACGTCTAAATGCAACACTTTTTTTCTGAGATGCGGCATTTGTTTTTATAATAAAAAATCTGAATTACTTTGAATAAAGCTGGAAATTATGTCCCTTAAAATAATTAAACAAATTAGGCACCAATGTTTTTGTAAAATATTTACATCTATCAAGGACATTCGGTAAACTGCTTTTCCACTGTTGGTTCAAGCCCAAAACTTGTTTGTTTTCAAAATGAATTATGACAATGCATATTCATATTGAAACAAACTATGATAAAAGGAATAATATTATATAACAAGGGGCAAGGTCACCAGAGTTCAACTATGTTTATATGTTTTTATGCCTGGCAACTGGTCCACTGTCACTGATGTTGTCTCTTCTGACTTTTTTTTTGTGTGTGCTAATTGTAAGTGCTAGTGCTGACACATAGTGCATATTTGCCACAGAAGTTATATGCATGTTTGGGACTACATGACAGGGCTGTTCGACCATCTCTCTATCAAATGACAATTGGCATCAACCAAGCTCCGTCACACAAGCACCTCAACTGAGGTTTCCTGAAAATTGCTTTTATTAGTGAATGAATCTCAGTCAGTGGAATTAGCCTTCCCATTGAGTCTGTGGCACACTTACCCAGGGTAGGAGTCGGTCCTTTTTGCTGTTCAGCAAATTATTTACAATGTATTTTCTGTAAATATTTATCTCATAGATTGTTTGGCAGAAGGAGTAGAGTACAGAGAAGGCGACACATGGGTGTCAATGACTAATCCATGTTTGTCATGTGAATGTCAGGTAATGATTACTTCTTGATTTATAGTCTCTCATACATTGTGTTAGTTTGTTCTATTGCTTAGTTGATGTGAGCTGTGTTACAATATTGACTATATTGCTATATAGTCCGTTTGACCTATGACCCTAGTTCTTAGTGACCCGGATGTTGTGTCAGCCATCTTGAGAATGTAATAAATACGTACATCCCGTAACATGGTGTCAGAAGTGGTGATATTTGGTGTGATAAGCCACTAAATTTCACAGAAAAGAGACTGAACTAGAAGCGTGAAGACTCGATGAGAGTATTGAAGTGCCTCACATGCAAGGATCGTTCAGTAAGATAAAGTGAGCCTTAACGGGAAAAGAAAACAATCATTCACAGACGAAATATCCGCATACCGCCGTTGCCGGCACTGCCGTAATCCATGTACAAGTGCATTCAGTTAGAGAAAACATGGCTTCTAATAATTTTCCTGTTCCAGCGGTCATGGAAATGAAAGGCGATCTGGTTCAAAACTGGTCATTCTTCCGTTCACAGTGGGAAGACTATGAAATAGCCACAGAATTAAATAAGAAAGATGATCCCATTAGGGTTGCCACGCTACGCTCCGTGTTAGGAAAGGATTGTTTACATGTGTATAAACATCTCGACATGACAGATGCTCAGAGAAAAGAGGTCAAAGAAATATTAGATGCACTAGAAAAACACTTTGAACCCACTCGCAATGTGATTTATGAGAGATACGTGTTCAACACGTGTGACCAAGACGGCAGTGAAGCCATAGATCAGTATGTAACCAGGCTACGCCAGCTAGCTAATACATGTAAATTTGATGCCATCAAGGATGAACTGATCAGGGATAGAATAGTGTTGGGAACCAAAGATAATAGTGCAAGAGCCAGAATGTTAAGAGCCAAAACTAGACCTAAATCGAGCCATAGAGATGTGTAGAAGCAGTGAAATAACACAAATGCAGCTGAAGAAAATTAGTGGCACCAACCCGGAAGAACAAGTTGTTCATTATGCACAGAAACAGAAGTATAAGGGTAAACAAGATACACAAAAGCGTGACAAATATCCGTCTGAACAACAAGGACCAAGAAGATGTCGTTACTGTGGTGGCAAACACGTATTCAACAAAGAAAAATGCCCTGCATATGGCCAAACATGTAAACTGTGCAGTAAGAAGAACCATTTTGCAAAAGTCTGCAAGCAAAGACAACATGACCAGCGTAGAATACACATATTAGATGAAGAGATAGAAGATGACTACACATCTGATGAATCTATACTACACATAGAGCATTTTATAGGAGCAGTGAAAACAACAGGAAAGCAGTGGTTTGTGTCACTCAATCTAAGTGACAATAATGAAGACAACTACACCCTGAAGTGTCAGCTTGATTGTGGGGCCAGATGCAACATGATAAGCTTCAGTGACTACTGTAAAATTAAACAAGATGGAGATCCAAAATTACAGACAAGCCATATTGAAGTTGTATGGTGGGCCAATGATATATCTACTTGGACAGTGTAACCTGAAATGCCATTACTTGGACAGTGTAACCTGAAATGCCATTACTTGGACAGTGTAACCTGAAATGCCATTACTTGGACAGTGTAACCTGAAATGCCATTACTTGGACAGTGTAACCTGAAATGCCATTACTTGGACAGTGTAACCTGAAATGCCATTACTTGGACAGTGTAACCTGAAATGCCATTACTTGGACAGTGTAACCTGAAATGCCATTACTTGGACAGTGTAACCTGAAATGCCATTACTTGGACAGTGTAACCTGAAATGCCATTACTTGGACAGTGTAACCTGAAATGCCATTACTTGGACAGTGTAACCTGAAATGCCATTACTTAGGTAACACATACAATTTGAAATTCCAAGTCACTGATACAATGCAGAAGCCACTACTGTAGTCTGAAACCTGTGAATTACTGAAGTTACTAACGGTGAACGTGAATCAACACATCAAAATGGTAACTGTAGAACCAGAGCAGCCAACCACCACACGTGACAAGTCGGACTACATATCCAACATTCAGCAAGCTCCACTCACTCAACAACAAATACTGATGCAATACAGTGTTCTTTTTGAGGGTCTTGGATGTCTACCTGGATTATACCATCTGGAAATAGATAAAACCGTGAAACTAGTACAACACCAGCTAAGAAAGGTACCAGTTCATATGAGAGCAGAACTGAAAACTAAATTAGAATCATCAGAAAAACAACAGGTAATTACAAAAGTTACCACACCAACTGACTGGATCAGCAGCATCGTCGCAGTCAAGAAACCAGGAAAACTACGCGTCTGCCTAGACCCCAAAGATCTAAACAAAGTCTTGAAACGTGCACATTATCCAATGCCAACTATCGACGAGATTCTACCACGACTAACGAATGACCGAACATTTTCAGTCTTAGATGCAAAAGATGGGTTCTGGCAAGTGAAGCTAGACCAAGAAAGCAGTTATCTGACTACATTCTGGACTCCCTTCGGGCGATATCGCTGGCTCCTCATGCCATTCGGCATAAATAGTGCTCCAGAAGAGTTTCAGAGAAGACAACATGAAGTTCTCGAATCACTACCCGGCGTTGAGGTAATCGTAGACGATATCCTGGTATACGGCTGTGGTGACACAGAAGAAGAAGCAGCCATTGATCACGATCAAAATCTCATTGGGTTGCTGAACCGTGCCAGAGATGTAAACCTCAAACTCAATAAGAACAAATTGAAGCTGCGTCTCAAATCAGTGCGATATATGGGCCATTTACTGACATCAGAGGGTTTGCGTCCTGATCCAGAAAAGATACGTGCAATCATAGAAATGCCCAAACCCAAGGATGTACAAGGTGTACAGCGATTTATTGGATTTGTAAATTACCTAGCGAAATTCTTGCCACACTTATCAGACACGTGTGAACCCCTTCGGTGACTAACAGATACCGATGCTATTTGGGCATGGCAACCCCACCATGATAAAGCCATAGAAGAAGTACAGAAATTAGCAACAAACCATCCAGTACTGAGATATTATGATGTGAAGGAAGAAGCAACCATTCAATGTGACGCAAGTGAAGTCGGACTGGGTGCAGTACTCTTACAGAACGAACAACCAGTCGCATTCGCCTCTCGATCGCTATCTCCAACTGAGCAACGATATGCTCAAATTGAGAGAGTGTCTCGCAATCGTATTCGCCTGTGAAAGATTCGATCAGTATATACTCGTAACACCACCAGCGTCGACTCTGATCGTAAACCACTTGAAATCATATTCAAGAAACCGCTTCTCTCCGCTCCAAAACGACTACAACGAATGTTACTCCGTCTACAGAAATACAATCTGGATGTACGTAACAAGAAAAGCATAGAAATGTACATCGCTGATTTCCTCTCCCGAGCTTCTCTACCACAGAGAAAAGTAGAATGCGATACACCGCAGTACGCAATGTTCAACATCAAACGAGAAACAAACTTCAATACAGAAATAGAGAACATTAACGCAGCAGAATACCTCAATGTATCTGACCAACGATTACATCAGATACAACAACATACACATCAAGATGAAGCCCTGCAAGTACTTAAGACAACAATACTTGCAGGATGGCCAGATATCAAAGAAGAAACACCAATCATCACTCGCGAATACTGGAAATATCGTGATGAACTCAATGTTCAAAATGGCGTCTTATTCAAAGGTCCACGAGTCATAATACCCAAAGTAATGCGTCCTGAAATGCTAGCACGCGTACATTCCAGTCACCTAGGAGCTGAAGCATGTCTTCGTAAAGCACGTGACGTTCTATTCTGGCCACACATGAGTGAAGAAATATAGGACACTGTAAATCAATGCAGTACTTGCAATGAATATCAACAGAATCAGCAGAAAGAACCACTCATGACCCACGAAATTCCGGATAGACCGTGGAGCAAAATTGCCATAGATCTATGCAAGTGCCGCGGTAAAGATTACCTGATAATGGTAGACTATTACTCAGACTACTGGGAGGTGGATCAGGTAATTGACACAACAGCAACAACGATCATAAACTGTTGTAAAATACAATTCAGTCATCATGGGATTCCCGATTCTGTTATGTCAGACAACGGTCCACAATTTGATTGTGTTGAGTTCAAGAGATTTGCACATGACTGAGAATTCAATGTAATTACCTCATCACCATATCATAGTCAATCTAATGGTAAGATAGAAGCAGCAGTTAAAATAGCAAAGAGAATCATAAAGAAATCACAAAAAAACAATGAAGACCCCTGGAAAGCAATCCTTGATTGGAGAAACACGCCGACTGAAGGAACGCACCGCAGTCCGGTACAACGTCTCATGTCACGTCGCACTCGCACGCTACTACCTACTGCAAATAGACTACTACATCCAAAAGTAGTTGACGGAGTTACAGATGACATCAAGCAGCGTCGTCGTAAATCTAAATTCTACTATGATCAACATGCCAAAAACACTTCCCGAATTACAAATAGGTCAGCCAATTCGAATGAAAGCGCTACCTACTGACAGAGAAAGAAAATGGCGTCACGGAACTGTTACACGACAAGTTGCTCTCCGCTCTTACAACGTCGACATCAATGGAAACACATATCGAAGAAACAGAAAATTCCTAAGGCCAACGAAGGAAGTGAAATCACGAGAAATAGAGCATAATACAGATACAGGCATAATAACATTTGAATTTCCAACTGGATTAAATGCATCGCAACCTAACACCGCAACCCAACAAAACACCATCACCAATAGTGAAGTTACCGATGACAACAGATCTACGGATACGAACATCACCAATACGCTCAAGTACGCGAGCTGTTAGAATGCCATCACGCTATTAAGACTTTGTCTTGAACTAACCGTCGAGAGGATGGACTGTTAAGAACATTTTATTGAACGTTGAACAGTTGAGTATGAACCGTTGAATCGTTGAACATTATTTACACTAGTGTCATGGTGCTATCGATTTATGCTCGTTTTGAATAGTTTATCGAGTTTAGTTTTATTGTTCAAAAAAACTATGTGAAGAGAGATGTTACGATATTGACTATATTGCTATATAGTCCGTTTGACCTATGACCCTAGTTCTTAGTAACCCGGTGACCCGGATGTTGTGTCAGCCATCTTGAGAATGTAATAAATACGTACATCCCGTAACAAGCTGTAATCTAATATTATGACAATTATTAGTAATAACATGCTTATACTTAACTGTGTGAACATAGAGTGCTTATTGCCGAGATATTTTACTGTCTTTTCCATTATACCACACCATGCAGTACCATACTGTGTCATACCATACCGTACTGTACCATAGCATTTAATATTATTCAATGTCACATAGCCATATTCATACCATAGTTATAAAGGTATGTCAATATTATGGATAAAGATTAAAACTGTCATACGGAATGTTTTAATCCCATTTCAATTATTTCTTATTGTCAGGGTGGTATTACAATGTGTGTTGAGATTATGTGTGTTGTACCAGATAGCTGTGCACAAATCATGAATATTCCTGGTCAATGTTGTCCACAATGCCAGGGTAAGTACTATGTTAATGATTAGCTAGTCATTTCATCTCCTACCGCACCTAAAATTATTCGCTATTTCTTTCAAACCTTCTTTCAAAATGATTTTGTTCATCTATATCTCATTGAATCATTTCACCTCCATTATCTTGAATCATATCATTTCCATCTCATTGAATCATTTCACCTCAATTATCTTGAATCGTATCATTTCCATCTCATTGAATCATTTCACCTCAATTATCTTGAATCATATCATTTCCATCTCATTGAATCATTTCACCTCCATTATCTTGAGTCATGTCATTTCCATCTCATTGAATCATTTCACCTCCATTATCTTGAGTCTTGTCATTTCCATCTCATTGAATCATTTCACCTCCATTATCTTGAGTCATGCCATTTCCATCTCATTGAATCATTTCACCTCCATTATCTTGAGTCATGTTATTTCCATCTCATTGAATCATTTCACCTCCATTATCTTGAGTCTTGTCATTTCCATCTCATTGAATCATTTCACCTCCAATATCTTGAGTCTTGTCATTTCCATCTCATTGAATCATTTCACCTCCATTATCTTGAGTCATGTCATTTCCATCTCATTGAATCATTTCACCTCCATTATCTTGAGTCTTGTCATTTCCATCTCATTGAATCATTTCACCTCCATTATCTTGAGTCATGTCATTTCCATCTCATTGAATCATTTCACCTCAATTATCTTGAGTCATGTCATTTCCATCTCATTGAATCATTTCACCTCCATTATCTTGAGTCATGTTATTTCCATCTCATTGAATCATTTTACCTCCATTATCTTGAGTCATGTCATTCATCGAAGCTGTCTAATTTACTTTGACAATGATTTTCTATTTAGGATGTATACATAATGGTATTGTGTATAGTGATGGAGAAACATTTTCACCAAGCGGTGATCCATGTGAGTCATGCAATTGTGAGGTAAGTTTATGCCATTATTGTTTGGGGTTTTGACAAAATTAAACTTACTGAATAGACTAGCTAGTGCACATGCTATTTTGTTTTGTAATTCCATTCAAAAAAACAGCTGATAATTATTTTGGTGTTAGTTTTATGCATCTTATCATTTCACTGACTTTCACTGACACAGACAAATTTTGTATCCTCAACTATTTCAGTGACATAGACTTGTTTTTTTTTTAACTCTTTCAGAATAGTAATTTGAAATGTTTTCGACAAACATGTCCAAGTTTCTCTAACTGTCCAGAGATGCAGCCTGCAGCTGATGGGGAATGTTGTGCTCAGTGTAAATTAAGTAAGTCACTTTTCAATTCTATAAAAAGTGAATATTAATCAGGACTGGAAATAAACTCAAATTGTTGTTATTAGTTGCAGACTCAATATATGATTAAAATTTCTTTCACGAATTGGTTTCTTATAAATATTAATGGCTGTAACTTTAAAGACTATTTCCAAATTATTTTTGAACAATTTATTTGAAATTGATCCTAAAATAATCATTTTAAGGCAAATACTAATCTTCATGGGTGAGAATTTGTAGTGATTTTAAAGGACATTGGTTCCTATAAGAGAAATATTACATCATATGCTATTTTGAATTTAAATTGCAAAAAAATCGCTTTATATCTCAAAAATATGGCATAACTCAATGTTCATATAGCTCCAAATATCTTTAACTGATTTTTTAGCTTCGCTGTCGACTTTGTCGAGCGGAGCTTATCATATGAGTGATTGTCCGTCGACGTCCCTCGTCCGTGTCAATGTTTTATTTTTTCGACTTCTTCTTGAAAACTACAAGCCTGAATGCTTTGATACTTGGTGTATACATTGTATGTACCTAATTTTCGTGAATATTTTTGACATTTTTGGTAAAAAGTGATATTTTCAACTTCAAAGTCTCAATTGCTTTGATATTACATATATAGGTACTACATGTGGACCTCTCTCAGATTTGTTCATTTTGTAATGATATCTTTAATTCTCTAATTTTGGTGAATATTTTTGTCATTTTTGGTAAAAAGTGATATTTTCGACTTCTTGTTAAAAAGAGCAAGTCCAATTGCTTTGATATTACATATATAGGTACTACATGTAGACCTCTCTCAGATTTGTTCATTTCGTGTTGATATCTTCAATTCCCTATAATTTTAGTGAATATTTTTGTAATTTTTGGTAAAAAGTGATATTTTCGACATCTTGTTGAAAAGCGCAAGTCTGATTGCTTGTATATTACATATATAGGTACTACATGTGGACCTCTTTCAGATTTGTTAATTTTGTGGTGATATCTTCAATTACTTAATTTTGGTGATTAGTTTTGTCATTTTTGGTGAAAAGTGATATTTTTGAATTCTTGTTGAAAAAAGCAAGTCCTGTTGCTTTGATACTATACATATTGTTCATTTTCTAATGATATCTTCTGTTCTTTAATTGAAATGTGCATTGCTAACAGTGGAGCTATCTCAGCCGACAGGCTGCTTGTCTAATATTGTATTGATATGAGTTTATCATTGTCTTATCTCAGTAGTGCCAAAAGTAGTTAGCTGCATTTTGTGAGTAACTATCTTATTATGCCTGTAATTGTACTTTGAGTTATGCCTCATTATTTGTTTCAACCTTTTTTGTATTCTCTTTTTCATTTTTAATTAGTAATTTCTAAGCAAATTATTCAACATAGTTTTCATTTCTCTTTTGTTTGATCCTTGTAAGAAAAGATGTAAAATTATTTTCAGTATTAGTATATTTCAAATAAAGACATCCAGACAAGCTTACAAATGTTGTACTTCGTTCTATCACTTATAAGAAATTTGCCAACTTTATATTCTATATTTGTTATAAGTTTTAGTTCCCATTTTTTTCTTAATTTCTCATCCATAAATGTTAATTGCTATATTATAAAACTTTTATAAGATCTTATAAGAAGAAACAATAAATATGCACTGTCTTATTAACATGAAGTTTTAATTACAGTTCAACAGAAAGAAAATCTAAAAAGTAATGCCTTGTATTATCCTGAACCTCATAACACTCATGAAAAACCCTACAAGAATATTACATAGTTTTCATTTGAAGTAATAGACATGATGGTTATGTAACAATTATTTAATGTTTGACACTTATGTTTACTTCAGTTCCTGTTGGTTCAAACTGTACTGAAGACAATATTGGGATAAAAATGAAACCTTTCCAAGATCCCTGCTATGTTTGTGAATGCAAAGTGAGTAGAAAAAATAAAATTATTGTCACTTGCTAATACCAACACTCAACACCAGATAACACAACCACAAATCACCTGTTAACACCATCACTAAGTTACCAGATAACAGTACCAGTAAGCCATCAGATAAAACCACCACTGAGTCACCAGCTATGTCTACTAAGTCACTTTGTTTGACATAGTGTTCACCTTTCTTATTCAAGGATGCTTCAACTTGGGAGTGTTTGAGAATGACATGTCCTACATTGAATTGTCCACCACAAGAACAGTTCACAAGACCAGATGATTGTTGTGCAAGATGTGATCGTAAGTTTTTTGATGTTGTCTATGTTTGTAGATTGCTATGTTTAATATGTGGTACACTTGGCTCTACCTACAGGTTACAATCAATGTATGTGTATTACCATGTTGCTATAATTAGTCCCCGTTCGGACTGGCGGCCATTTTGGATGTAAAATTTGCTATTTCTGATACCTAAACGTGTCCGCAGCAGTTTCTCAGAGATGACTGGGCCGATTTGGATCAAAGTTGGTATGATGATCATACATATTGGGTTGTAGATGCATGTCATTTTTTTTTTTTGTGATTCGAACAAATATGGCCGACTGGCGGCCATCTTGTTTTTCATGGTACCCATGCTACTTTATCTTGAATACAATGAACGTTTCTGTTTAAATTTTGTACAAAGATAGTATACCAAGAGATACATCTGCACCAACATTATTTTTGTGATTCGATTCAATATGGCTGGCCGACGCCCAAATTTCCTGTAAAAGCGTTAAATAGTCATTTTTTACATGTCCGGAGCTGTTTCTCAGAGATGACTAGGCCAATTTTGATCACAGTTGATATGATGATTATACATATTGGGTTATAGTTGCATGTCATATTTTTTCTGTGATTCAAACTAATATGGCTGACTGGTAGCCATTTTGTTTTTCATGATACCCATGCCTACTTTCCCATGAATGCAATGAAAATTTCTGTTTAAATTTTGTACAAAGACAGTATACCAATAGATACATCAACATGAACATTATTTTTGTAATTTGATTCAATATGACTGCCCAATGTCCAATTCTCGTGTAAAAGCACTAAATCATAATTTTTAGCTCCGCTGTCGACTTTGTCAAGCGGAGCTTATCATAATAATAATAATAATAACTTTATTGCCTCCATGTAAAATGATTTACATAGGATAATTAGTACAGCAAAAAAGAGTTTTAAAATAATAACAAGATATATGTAAGAATTGTACAAAAAACAATACAAAAGGACTTAACTAGTATTTAAATGTTAAATAAATCTTTTTGTTGTGTAAATATAATTGGCAAGTTCTATAATTATGTCAGGAGCTTTGCTTGAGAGTATATATGTGAACTGTATATTTTTATTGTTTGATGAAATTAGTGTCATAATTTTTTGGATGAAATTTTCCCTGTGTGTGTTAAATTTTGGGCAATTCAATAGAAAATGTTCTTCATCTTCAATTGAATTTGTGTCACGTTATTGCATATTCTTTTATTTATAGGTTTCTTAGGAAATGAATATCTGCCTTCCTCTATTGCCAAGTTATGGTTACTAATTCTAAATTTTGTCAACATTTTCCTTTTATGAGTGTCAAGTTCATTCAAATAAGGCTCAAAGATGTATTCTGTTTTAAATTTAGCATATGTTCTCAGTTTGCTATTTTCTTTGGAAATCATTTCTTTCCAGAAACTGGTATATTTATTTTCAAGGGAAGTTTTTAAAATTTGATTAATTTGTTTTTTTTTTGTTTGATAGTGAATGTTTTTTCTTTTATGAAGTTTAGTGAATTGTCTTTCAATGTTGTATGTATTGCATTTAGCCATTTGTATTGTATAGTATTGTGTTGTGTTTGTTCTAGGTATGCCTGTTTTGTAAGATTATCATCTGGGAGTTCCTTTATATGCAACCAGTAATTAATAGCTTGAACTTTTGCACTGAGTAGTAGTGGATAATTACCCACCTCTGCTCTTGATGCTAAGTTACAGGATTTGTTATTTACTTGTAAGATTTGTTTGCAGAATTTAATATTGATTTTTTCAATTAATGTTTTGTCCCATTTAGCATTGTCCTTAATGTCCTGCAAGTCTAGGCCCATAATTCTGAGCCATAAAGAAAAATTGGTTTTATGTAAATGTTAAATAGTTTCATTTTTAGTTTTATGTCTAGATTTCCTAAAAGTACTTTGTTCATGATGTAAATTGATTTTCCAGCTTTACCTGCTAAATTTGACATGGCATCAGCAAAACTCCCATTTGGTTTTATTGTGATTCCTAGATATGTATAACTGTTTGTTATTTGAATGTTATCATTTCCAAAATTGAATTGGTATTTTTTTCTCAATGTTGATGAACCAAAGATAACAACTTGAGTTTTTGAAAGGTTCACACTCAATTTCCACTTATTGCAATACTCATTTAGTGTATTTAATGATGTCTGTAGACCAGCCTGGGTAGTGGAAATGAGGGCTAAATCATCTGCATATAAAATAGAGTTAACAGTGTTATTATTCAGGAGTGGTGGTTCAGTATTAGCATTATCCAAACTATCCTTTAAATCGTTAATAAAAATGTTGAAAAGAGTTGGGCTAATTATACATCCCTGTTTTACTCCTCTATTAATAGTGAATTCTTTGGTTATATAATTATTATGAGTGATTGTTCGTTGTCGTCCGTGTCAATGTTTTACTTTTTCGACTTCTTCTTGAAAACTACAAGCCTGAATGCTTTGATACTTGGTGTATATGTACCTTGGGTAGACCTCTCTTAGGTTTGTTCATTTCATGATGATATCTTCAATTCTCTAATTTTGGTGAATATTTTTGTCATTTTTGGTAATTGCTTTGATATTACATATATAGGTACTACATGTGGACCTCTCTCAGATTTTTTCATTTTGTAATGATATCTTTAATTATCTAATTTTGATGATTATTTTTGTCATTTATGGTGAAAGGTGATATTTTTGAATTCTTGTTGAAAACAGCCAGTCCCATTGCATTGATACTATACATATTGTTCATTTTCTGATGATATCTTCTGTTCTTTAATTGAAATGTGCATTGCTAACAGCGGAGTTATCTCAGCCGACAGGCTGCTTGTTTACAAATCCATCTCCTATTAATGGTTTCAATTTAATCTCAATGACTTCATCAGCATCAAATTGATATGTCAGATCACAAAATTTTGGACATGGACTGTGTCATTAACAATGACTTGTTTTTTTAATAATAAATCTATACATGAGACTAGTTCTGTGATAAATTTAATTTCACCTCTGCTTTGCTTGGCAAGCATGCATGTTTTGCCCTGGAAGATGGCACCAGAGAGTGGAGTTCCGGCAGATCATTCTTGAAGAAACCATATGTAAATTTTGCACATTTTCTGTTTAGTTTGCCTCTTGGTCAGCTTTGAAAACAAATATTCTCGGCTTTTCTACATTTTTTACCCACCCACAAATAGGAATACTGCTAGATCATGTCAAGTTTTTCAGGTACAGACAGACTGGATAGCTTTCCCTTTCACAGACATGCAGCTCAGTTGAGAACTAGAGATCAGAATGATGAATCCAACTCATTGTAGCGAGTTATAGATAGCTATATCAAAGGCAGAATTCAAAAAGTAAAGTCACGACTTGACACCTCTGTCAACACCTTCAGTCAGACCACTGGCACTCTTTGTATCTCAGTAATTGATGGATAGTAGGTGTTAAGTTGTCTCTTTAAAGACGACTTAAATACACAATGAAACATATTTTACTTCAAAACACAATAGAATTTTTTGGAGCCATCCAACGACCCGCGACTTAGCTGAAATCGCAACTTACTGAGGCACAGCTTAGTGAGGGGTCACTGTAATAATAATAATCTTTATTGAAACCGTATCCTGGAGTGGGATCTTAGTTGAAAATACAATAAAGTAATACAAAAAGATAGCAAACAAACAAACAAAAAAAACACAAGACATTCATAGACAATTGAAAGTAAAAAAAATAAAATTAAATTATTTGGTGGTTGGTTGAGGCATCTGGCATTTTAAGATTTTTTCTTGTCGTAATTTGAAACAAGTGTGGATGAATTTTCCTAGTTCAATGATTGTTTTGTCATTTTTACTTTTTAGTATATTTGTAAGTTGCTTTTATTGTATTTAATATTGTTGATCATGATTTCTCGTTCCTTCTTGTATAAATTACAATTGAGAAGAAAATGTTTTTCGTTTTCAATTTCCTGTTTGTCACAAACTGGGCAAATTCGGTCCTCCGCTAAAATGTTATTATATCTGCCCCTTTCGATTTGAAGGGTATGAGCACTTATTCTGAGTTTTGTCATAGCAGCTCTATGATTTGGATTTTTGATTGTGGTGAGATATTTTTCATATGCAAATTCTGTTTTAATTTTCCTATAGGTTCGTAACTTGTTTTTGTGGTTTTTACCTTTATTGTCATCGTGTAATGTTTCTGTGCTATGATTTTAAAGGATTGTTCTAGTTTGCGCGTTACTGTTTCAGTGATTTGTTTGTCATCAAGAGATTTATGGTTTTCCCAAATATTTCCCATATTTAAATTTTCTAAAATTTTTTTTATGTCTGTTACCCAGTTGTCTTTTCCTTTTTAGTCCCCGTTCGGACGAAGTCCGAAAACGGGGACTTATAATTTGGTCTCTGTCCGTCCGTGTGTCCGTGCGTCCGTCCGGAGTCATATCTCAGAGTCCCTTGGACCGATTCCGTTCATTCTTTGCATGTGCCTAGTACCTTATGTGGGACATATGCACATGCAGTGGTTTAGCGATTCGATTCAAAATGGCCAACTGGCAGCCATCTTGTTTTTTGAAAATGTTGTATTTTGGACATGCTTTGTCAGTTTTCATTCAAACTTGGTACATAGATTATACATGTTAGGATACATGTCCATGATGATTTATTTCACAATTGGATCAAAGATGGCCGACTGGCAGCCATCTTGTTTTTTGAAAATGACGTATTTTGGACATGCTTTGTCAGTTTTCATTCAAATTTAGTACATAGATCATACATGTTAGGATACATGTCCCCGACCGCCCGTGAGTTCCTGAGTCTGTCCGTCCGACCGTCCGTGTGTCCGTCTGTCTGTGCGTCAGTCTATCCAACGTCATATTTCAGAATCCTGTGGACCGATTCCGTTCATTCTTTGCATGTGCCTAGTACCTTATGTTGGACATATGCACATGCAGTGGTTTAGCGATTCGATTCAAAATGGCTGACTGGCAGCCATCTTGTTGACTCCCATGTGCAAAGCACAAAATGGGAGTCTTTGCAGTTAGTGTGTCTGTATGTGTGTGTGTGTGTATGTGTGTGTATGTGTGTCCGACTGTTCCACTGCTATCTCAAGAACCATACATCGGTTTTTGATGAAACTTGGTGCATAGATGCTCTGGGCCAATGCGCAGATTTGATTAGGTTTTGGTACAAATTCGTGCATATTAATTACCTAATTTGCATGATAATTATCTATTTTTTAGTGGTTCCATGACTGTTCCACTGATATCTAAACAACCACTCATTGGATTTTGATGAAACTTGGTACATAGATGCTCTGAACTAATGCTAGGTTTTGATTTGGTTTTGGTAAAAATCCATGCTCGTTAATTACCTAATTTGCATGATAATTAGCTAATTTTTAGCTGCTCTATGACTGTTCCACTGATATCTAAAGAACCACTCATTGGATTTTGATGAAACTTGGTACATAGATGCTCTGAACATATGCGCAGATTTGATTAGGTTTTGGTAAAAATCCATGCTCGTTAATTACCTAATTTGCATGATAATTAGCTAATTTTTAGCTGTTCTATGACTGTTCCACTGATATCTAAAGAACCACTTATTGGATTTTGATGAAACTTGGTACATAGATGCTCTGAACATATGCACAGATTTGATTAGTTTTTGGTAAAAATCCGTGCATATTAATTAACTAATTTGCATGATAATTAGCTATTTTTTAGTGGTTCCATGACTGTTCCACTGATATCTAAACAACCACTCATTGGATTTTGATGAAACTTGGTACATAGATGCTCTGAACTAATGCTAGGTTTTGATTAGTTTTTGGTAATAATCCGTGGATACTAATTACCTAATTTGCATAATGATTAGTCAATTTTCGGTTTTTCCACTGATATCTCAAGTACTAATCATCACATTTCAATAAAACTTGGTACATAGATGTCATATGACACTGCACAGACCTGATAATTTTTATGGTAATATCAGTACATATAATTACCTAATTTGCATATTTAATTAATTTTCAGCTTTTGATATAAGTAGTGAGCATTACATTTCAATGAAACTTGGTACTTACATACTCAAGGACTATGCAGAGATTGATTGTTTCGGATAAATATTTGTGCATATTAATCACCTAATTTGCATAATTAGTTAATTTTCAGCTTTTCCACGGGTATCTCAAGTACTAATCATTACATTTCAATGAAACTTGGTACATAGATCCTTTAGGACTATGCAGAGACCTGATTAGTTTCAGGGTAAATAATTGTGCATATTAATTACCTAATTTGCATAATTAATTTTCAGCTTTTCTACTGATATCTAAAGTACTAATCATCACATTTCAATGAATCTAGAATTATGCAGAGACCCAATTAGTTTTTGGTGAATATTTGTGCATATTAATTACCTAATTTGCATAATTAACCAATTTCCGACTTTCACACTGATATCTCAGGTACTAATCATCACATATCAATGAATGTTTATACATGGATGCTGTAGGACAATAGACAGACCTGGATAATTGTGGGTTAAAATCTGTACATATTAATTACCCAATTTGCGAAATTAACCAATTTTTAAGCTTTCACACTGATATCTAAAGTACTAATTTCCATTTTAATGAAACTTAGTACAAAGATGCTCTAGGACAATGTACAAACCTAATTAGTTTGGGGTAAAAATCTGTTCATATTATTTCCCTAATTAGCATAATAATTCATAATTTTTTGGTTCTAATCACATTACAATTAAATTTGGTACATAGTTTTTGTTACATTGCGCAGACCTCATTAGTATTACAATCAAATCTGTTCATGTTAATTTTCTGATTTGCATAATTAGTTTTCAGCTAAGTAATTTCAAATTATATTTAATGTGTCTCCATACTCTCAGCACATGGGAGTTCTTTCTAAGCTTTCTTTGATTGCATTTGGTGGTGCACTTTCGGCGAGAGTCGGAAATCCGGAAACAGTCGACCGTTTCAGGATAGGTGGGCGTGGCTACAGCACGGGAAATATCTCAAATTTACTTGGATACAAGTAATCATTTTCAGCAAAAAAATCAATAATTGCTCATTTCAGTGGGGCACAGATCTAAAATGGGAAGCGTGTGGGTGGGCATTGCACAGGCACTTTAAGTTTCTACCTTTCTACTGTCGATGGGTCCCGAAACTATTTCATCAATTATTTTAAGGGCGATGGTCCGAAATTGGTCGATTTCAAGACGAAAACCACGGAAAACTACAGCGAAATCCCCGTGTTTGCCACCATCTTGAATAAGTTATCGTGATGCCACGAGGTGTCATAGTTTTTCCATTTCACACGGTTTTCGTCATATATGGTCATCGATGACTGATTAAAATCTGATGTAGTGTACGGGCTTTAATTATTTTGGCTATAAACTTATTTTAATTTAATTTTTTATAACTTTTGTTATTAATGCCTTTTTATTTTATTATTTTACTTTGATTTTGTTATTTTTGACTCCCATGTGCGAAGCACAAAATGGGAGTCTTTGCAGTTAGTGTGTCTGTATGTGTGTATGTGTGTGTGTGTGTGTGTATGTGTGTCCGACTGTTCCACTGCTATCTCAAGAACCATACATCGGTTTTTGATGAAACTTGGTGCATAGATGCTCTGGGCCAATGCGCAGATTTGATTAGGTTTTGGTAAAAATCCATGCTCGTTAATTACCTAATTTGCATGGTAATTAGCTAATTTTTAGCTGTTCTATGACTGTTCCACTGATATCTAAAGAACCACTCATTGGATTTTGATGAAACTTGGTACATAGATGCTCTGAACATATGCGCAGATTTGATTAATTTTTGGTAAAAATCCGTGCATATTAATTACCTAATTTGCATGATAATTAGCTATTTTTTAGTGGTTCCATAACTGTTCCACTGATATCTAAACAACCACTCATTGGATTTTGATGAAACTTGGTACATAGATGCTCTGAACTAATGCTAGGTTTTGATTAGTTTTTGGTAATAATCCGTGGATACTAATTACCTAATTTGCATAATGATTAGTCAATTTTCGGTTTTTCCACTGATATCTCAAGTACTAATCATCACATTTCAATGAAACTTGGTACATAGATGTCATACGACACTGCACAGACCTGATAGTTTTTATGGTAATATCAGTACATATTAATTACCTAATTTGCATAATTAATTAATTTTCAGCATTTGATATAAGTAGTTAGCATTACATTTCAATGAAACTTGGTACTTACATACTCAAGGACTATGCAGAGATTGATTGTTTTCGATAAATATTTGTGCATATTAATCACCTAATTTGCATAATTAGTTAATTTTCAGCTTTTCCACGGGTATCTCAAGTACTAATCATCGCATTTCAATGAAACTTGGTACATAGATCCTTTAGGACTATGCAGAGACCTGATTAGTTTTAGGGTAAATAATTGTGCATATTAATTACCTAATTTGCATAATTAATTTTCAGCTTTTCTACTGATATCTAAAGTACTGATCATCACATTTCAATGAATCTAGAATTATGCAGACCCAATTAGTTTCCAGTAAATATTTGTGCATATTAATCACCTAATTTGCATAATTAACCAACTTTCACACTGATATCTCGGGTACTATACATCACATATCAATGAATGTACATGGATGCTGTAGGACAATAGACAGACCTGAATAATTGTGGGTTAAAATCTGTACATATTAATTACCTAATTTGCATAATTAACCAATTTTAAGCTTTCACACTGATATTTAAAGTACTAATTATTCCATTTCAATGAAACTTAGTACAAAGATGCTCTAGGACAATGTACAAACCTAATTAGTTTGGGGTAAAAATCTGTTCATATTAATTCCCAAATAAGCATAATAATTCATAATTTTTTGGTTCTAATCACATTTCAATTAAACCTGGAAACATTGATTTTCTGTTACATTGCGCAGACCTCATTAGTTTTACACAAATCTGTTCATATAAATTTTCTGATTTGCATAATTAGTTTTCAGTAATTTTGAATTATTTTTAATGTGTCTCCAATACTCTCAGCACATGGGAGTTCTTTCTAAGCTTTCTTTGATTTTTTGAAAATGTTGTATTTTGGACATGCTTTGTCAGTTTTCATTCAAACTTGGTACATAGATTATACATGTTAGGATACATGTCCGTGATGATTTATTTCACAATTGGATCAAAGATGGCTGACTGGCAGCCATCTTGTTTTTTGAAAATGTCGTATTTTGGACATGCTTTGTCAGTTTTCATTCAAATTTACTACATAAATCATACATGTTAGGATACATGTCCCCGACCGTCCATGAGTTCCTGAGTCTGTCCGTCCGACCGTCCGTCCGTGTGTCCGTCTGTCCCTGTGTCAGTCTATCCAACGTCATATTTCAGAATCCTGTGGACCGATTCCGTTCATTCTTTGCATGTGCCTAGTACCTTATGTGGGACATATGCACATGCAGTGGTTTAGCGATTCGATTCAAAATGGCCGACTGGCAGCCATCTTGTTTTTTGAAAATGTTGTATTTTGGACATGCTTTGTCAGTTGTCATTCAAACTTGGTACATAGATTATACATGTTAGGATACATGTCCATGATGGATCAAAGATGGTCGACTGGCAGGCATCTTTTTTTTGTTTTTTTATGCGGTATCTTGGACGTGCTCTGTCAGTTTTCATTCAAATTTGGCACATACATGTACTTTATACATGTTAGGATGCATATCCATGACATTTTGTTTCAAAATCTGGTCAAGGATGGCCGATTGATAGCCATCTGACTTTTTGGCCTTACTACTATATTTCCACAATTTATGTACCATTTTCATTCGTATTTGGCACATACATCATACATATCAGTGTGTTTCATAATCAGATCAAAGATGGCTGAATAACGGCTGTTTTTATTTTGGCCATATTACTATGACACGAAACACGTGTTTTGATGTAAATAAACAATCTGTTGTATACGCCACTTGGAACTCAAGTTTCAAGGACACGCTCGCAACAACCCCTCCGCTTTAATATGACGAGCACAAAGAGAACTTAACGGGGACTGTGTCATTTTCAATGACTTGTTTATCAAGATGTATTCCAAGATTGTATCTAGATTCTCAATAGGCAAAGTTGTAATAGTTATGCTATGTTATAATTTTCCAAATGAGCAAAACTCTTTTTTGGGGGGGGCGCTAATATACAGCATTTAATATTTGATAGGTTGTTATGTTGATGCTGAAGATAGAAGTTATAGTGATGGTGAATCCTGGAAAGATCCATCAAATGAATGTATAACATGTACATGTTCTGTGAGTATATCATATGCATATATTATGAGGTCATAGGTCAGGGGTCAGGGTAGATTTTCATATTCTATATTTTGTTCACTTATCTGATTCTTTCAATAATTTTAATTAACTTCCTGACAGAATTAGAAAAAAATTCTGGTGAGAGGATTACTTTATTTCTGGAAATTTATTTAGAAATAAATATGCATGCAACCTAGACTAGAACATGACAATATTTGTTATTTTGATTCACACTATAAGTGTAAATCTTAGTAGTTGTGCTATATTGTACATTTTACATTACAGGCTGGTGTTATTGAGTGTAAAATTGAAGTGTGTGATAGACTCAATTGTCAACAAGGATTTGAAGTGTATCTTCCTCTGGGAAAGTGTTGTCCATATTGTAGAGGTATGTTAGAATTTTTTTCTATATCTCCATCCATCCATCCATCCACTACACAAAGCCATCTGCACATCCAATACAATAACCAGTGTTCTCCCAGAAAATTGTCTTAGGTTTGTGGCTAAGTTACTGTATACAATGACACCCATTATTTAATTACCAAGAATATACCATCACAGGTACAATCCAGCAGGGTATAGGACCTTTTTGTTATCGTTCTGATTGTTGGTTTGCCTGTACTGAAGTGAAAAGAAATATCATAGTAGTGGTGAAATGTCTGTCGTCAATCATCTTCATCATAATTGTTATCATTGTAAACTTTTCTTGTGGGCGTAATAACTCCAATAATATTTAGCCGATAAACAATCCTTCCCAAACCCATCCATCTTACCATTCATAAACCAACCCACCCATTCAATCATTTACTAACCTATCCCTTCTTCCTTCTATCCTTAAAGCCATGTAAGGTAATAACAAACACTGTCATTTCTATTTCAGACATAAATATTCCATGTCAATTTGGTGGTATCACATATCAGGTAGGTATGACTTGTCTATATTGGATGGAGTTCCAAAACGAACACTTACATGTTTTGGTTGTTTGTCCATGTGGCTAACATCATTTCTCTGACATGCCTGGGCTATACAAAAGACACAGTAATGACTGTATACATACATCTATGAATTTGTCTTCCTTTTACTGACCATTTAACAACTGGACATTTTCGGGGGTTCACTGAGGTATGTATGGAGATCAAAATAGGTACTCTGCGCTGGCGCATTTTCCAAAATAAGCATTGTGCACCGTTACTCTGCTTCGTATTCTACGCCCATCATTCTGTGCCATCGAGAAAATTCATACTGTACCCCATTCTGTATTCAAGCTTTTTAAAAATGAAAAATCCTAGACTCCTAGATTTTCAAGCCTGCCTATCAACGCAATTGGGAGGTTTTCGTGTGAAATACTGTAAAGTTATATAACATTTGTAAGGATATCGAAATGTACAAAGCTATTGGAAACAAATAAATTAAAGTAATCGGCTAGCTATAATTAGACAAAATCTGCAGATGAAAATGCCAAAATTTCTCGTTTCCAAAGGGGTAGCGTGACATTGAGTTAGACATATTGATATGCAAATGAATAATCTGAGAAACAAACAGGGGTGAAGACTAACTACTAAGTGTTTGTAAACACTCATTGCGAGAGAAATAGCGCTCGATAACACATCATACATGCTTACACACCCAATTACGGGCTATCAACAGCAAATTCTAAGGTCATAAAGCCATGAAAACAAACATTTTCTTTGAGAGTGCCTGAATTATTAGAACAAAAACAGAAATTATATTTCTGGTATATGATTTGAGTGGTTGAATCATAAAAACGAGAAAGACAATAATTTTGAGAAAAAAAGGTGCCGAAGGCCATTATTGCACCACACAGTAAGCATGAATTCAACCATTTGCGGTCTCACGTCATTTCCAGACAGTTTGAAATTTTTGGAAAAACGTCTTTTTTTTTAAGATATTTGTGAAACTAAAACACTTCAATGTTCTTTTAAATAGTATGGTACAAGTAAAAATTATGACAATTTGAACAACAGATGTTTTATTTTCTCGAAAACGGGCAAAACATAATATGCTGACCCAAAGCAAGTCGACGAAGTCATTTCCGGTCCTGTGGATTTTCAGACTGTTCGAAAATTTCGGAACAATAACTTTTGAACACTGATTTGCTCAACTAACAAACGCTAATGTTGAAAATCATCATAAAGTCATCATAAAGAATAATAATAATAAGTTGGCGTTTTCCGAATAGCCAGTACGGAAAATGTCCTACATGTATATACACTTTGTCTTAACCTTTCCTGTTTATTATTCAAATTGCAATCATTCAAACAAAAGAGATGCAAATATCAACATTACCAGTGGTGGTGAATAAACATAGCATTGTCTTTGAAACTTTTACGCACAAATTAAACTTGAGTTGTTTATTTTTAACCAACTTACATGACATTCGATGTTATTTTGACTTCCACATTTGAAAATTTAGAGTACATTTCATAAATCAAGAAATATTGTGAGATAATATTATCAAAATAGTAAGAGGTATGAAGCCGTGCTAATTACAGATTGTGTGTGTGAAGCCATGAGCACATCTGTTTTTGTACAATAGTAAATTGCAAATACTCGCAAGCGTCATATAAAACAACATTGCATTGCTTTTCAATGGCACAGATTGACAGCCCAAATAGTGGGCAATTTTGATAAAAAGGACTGTAAAAATAAAAGATAACAAATTTAAACAATGTTTAAACTTCATAATAATTGACCTATATTGCGTCCTTGAAAACAAAAATAGTTTGTATGTGAATGAAGAGCGCAGAATGATTCGTTTGTTGGTCCCCGTTCGGACACAGTCTGAAAACGGGGACTTATGTTTTGACTCTGTGCGTCTGTGCGTCCGTATCTGTACCTGTATCTTAGGAATGCCTGAACCAATCACAGTCAAACTTCACAAATACATCATACATGATAATATACATATGCACGTCAATTTGTTTCACGATCTGATTCAAGATGGCCGAATGGCGGCCATTTTTGTTCTAAAAATCATCAAAATCAAGCATTTCTCAGCTGTTTACAGATGGATTTTGTTCAAACTTGGTATATATGTTGGACATTATAAGACCTTGATGCACATTATTTTGTTTTCAGATAAGATTCAAAATGGCCGACTGGCGGCCATTTTGTTTTAATAAATGTGGTTCTAGAGCCATATCTCTGACTTGCTGTGACTGATTATGTTCAAATTTTAAATATTCATTATACATCATGTCATAGATATACAGATATATTGGTTTGACGATCTTATCAAAAAAGGCCGAATAGTGGCCATTTTTGTGCTAAAAAATCATCAAAATCAAGCATTTCTCGGCTGTTTACAGATGGATTTTGTTCAAACTTGGTATATATTTTGGACATTATAGGACCTTGATGCACATCATTTTGTTTTTTCAGATAAGATTCAAAATGGCCGACTACGGCTATTTTGTTTTAATGAATGTGGTTCTAGTGCCATATCTCTGACTTGCTGTGACTGATTATGTTCAAATTTTATATATTCATTATACATGTATTCAAAATGGCTGATTTTGTTTTAATTAATGCTGTTCCAGAACAATATCTCTCAATACTCGTTTGACGATCAAATACAAATGTCAATCATTTAAATGTTCATAATCATAATCATATTCCTGACATGTTTATGTTCCAGCTTATTACTATAAACGAAACTATATATCTTAAATTCAATAACTAACGGGGACTGTGCCATGCATGGCTTGTTTCCAATACTTTCGTATTTTTCTATGCGCCTACAAATGTTATAACAGTATTTCACATATTTCGATGGTGTTGCTAAACAGACTTGAAAGTCATTGCCATAATTTCTTTTTTAACCCAGAATGGGGCACAGTATGAAATTTTCTCGATGGCACAAAATGAGGCACGCAGAATGATGGCACAACTATTGGGCGCACAATGCTTATTTTGGGAAATGCCCCGCCGCATTCCGGTTGCGCATAGTACCGATTTTGAGCCTCGCACATACCTCATTCACTGGTGGGTTTATATTGTGCTTTTGTTGGAGATGAACTTTAAGTGGAAATACAATATAAAACAAAGTGATTTCACAGAGCATTCAGATCATACTCAGATTTCCATCTGACTATTTTATGATATTTATACACTATGACATGCCTTGACTGATTTTGTTCAAAGTTGTTACAAATACAAGACGTATTTTTGTGTCTTGAAATGTTAACTGAGCAAAATACAAATATAGACTTTATACTTCAGCCAAAAGAAAGATGGATTAAAGATGAATGTACAAACTGTGAATGTAAAGCTGGTGAAGTAAGATGTGTTACGACAAGATGTCCTCCTATTTCATGCTTTGCTGTGAGTATTCTAATGTTATCAACATATTATTAAATTTTAATGGTGTACATTTGAGGATAGTGTGATAGCGCCCTCAAATGGACTAATTATCAGTCACTTTGTTTATTGGTCCCGGGTGCAAATCTGTCAAATCAGTTCAGTCATACTATTCGTAGCAGAACTAAAATTCATCATCAATATAATTTATTGGACTGTACACTTTACCAAAATCTGATAAAGTCAGTCTTGTTAGTTATTCGCAAAACCTATTCTACGCTAGAACATTGACAACCGTCATGTTGAGTGTGGCAGCAAAGAAAACCGGAGCAAAATCTCGTGGAAGACCCAGAAAAAAACCCACCGTAAGCGTCAATGAAGGAAGCGCTACCAGAAGTAGGGTGAGCCCCGACGTGGGCGCAAATTTGACATCCAAGATACTGTTCGAGTTCAAGACTCTAAAACATGAAGTCCAGCAACTACGTAACGAAATGTATGGTGACGGGCACGGGAATCAGCCCAGGAATCAACAACAGAGTGAAATCCTTGGAGAATTTGAAACAAATTCGCACGCTAAAATGGTGGCATCGAATCAAAGTTACAATATTCCTCAATTACAACAGATGGCTACCGCTGATGTCCAACTACAACACGATATGCAGGAAGCCCAACACCAGTACATCCCTAGTTTCATGAATCTGTCTGGCGGAACTAACGCAAAATTTGGTAAGTCACAACGCTTTCAGACTAGAAAGGACAATGCAACTTTTACCGTATCATGGCCGCATATGACAGCCCAACCCTGCCCATTCGGTGCTGGCAAAGAGATTAGTTTTGACTCTATGACAATCAGCGAATTCGTGGAGGGTTTTACGGCAATTCTGATGTCTTAATCATTGAGTGAAACTGAGAAGAATTTACATCTTCAGCACCTCAATATGCTAATGAGATTTGCGTCAGTCTACCCGTGGGACGCAGTTATAAAATACCACGACACGTTTCTGCAGGACATTGAATACGGACGATGTACATGGGAAAGTGATGGTCATGACTTGAAGGAACTTTATTTATATCCACGTGCAAGTGAGACAAAGTCAGCAAAATTGAATAAGTTAAAGTCAGGCACCTCTACTTCAGGAAGGGAAATGCGGTGATGGACACTCGTGCAAATACAAACATATATGCAGCGCATGTTATAAGTTGCGAAAGTTGATAGAAGACCACCCCTGATTGAGATGTCCATATAACGATCCTAAAGTAGGAGCAGAGAAAGCAAACCAACAAGAAAAGAAAATTCAGGTCAGCAAGTCATTCAAGTATACCAGTAACAGTAAACACAAAAATCGAAAATGTGACAAAACATATTATTATATTTTAATGACATTGAATACAGTGTGTGATGATAAAATGTTATTAGCAAACTCTTGTTCCAGTTTGAAAAGTAAAATTTAGAAATATTTATAAAAATGAAAGAAATGTGTTTGTTGTGTCGAAAGTCTAGACAGTTTTAGTTGCTGTATTTTAGAAAAAAATTGTTCAATATTTAGTTTGATTTAAAAAGTGTAGATTTAAATAAATGTTATTATAATATTCTGTATTGTGATATCAGTAGCTGTCATTGTATCATAATGATCATTTGATATCATTGATGTCATTGTATCATAATGATCATTTGATATCATTGCTGTCATTGTATCATAATGATCATTTGATATCATTTGCTGTCATTGTATCATAATGATCATTTGATATCATTGATGTCATTGTATCATAATGATCATTTGATATCATTGATGTCATTGTATCATAATGATCATTTGATATCATTACAGTCATGGTACCATAATGGACACTTGATATCATTGCAGTCATGGTACCATAATGGACATTTGATATCATTGCAGTCATGGTACCATAATGGACATTTGATATCATTGCTGTCATTGTGTCATAATGATCATTTTATATCATAGCTGTCATTGTATCATAATGATCATTTTATATCATTGCAGTCATGGTACCATGATGGACATTTGATATCATTGCAGTCATGGTACAATAATGGTCATTTGATATCATTGCTGTCATTGTATCATAATGATCATTTGATATCATTTGCTGTCATTGTATCATAATGATCATTTGATATCATTTGCTGTCATTGTATCATAATGATCATTTGATATCATTTGCTGTCATTGTATCATAATGATCATTTGATATCAGTGCAGTCATGGTACCATAATGGACATTTGATATCGTTGCTGTCATTGTATCATAATGATCATTTGATATCATTGCTGTCATTGTATCATAATGATCATTTGATATCATTGCTGTCATTGTATCATAATGATCATTTGATATCATTGCAGTCATGGTACCATAATGGACATTTGATATCATTGCTGTCATTGTATCATAATGATCATTTGATATCATTGCTGTCATTGTGTCATAATGATCATTTTATATCATTGCAGTCATGGTACCATAATGGACATTTGATATCATTGCAGTCATGGTACCATAATGGACATTTGATATCATTGCTGTCATTGTATCATAATGATCATTTGATATCATTGTATCATAATGAGCATTTGATGTCATGGTACCATAATGATCATTTTATATCATTACAGTCATGGTACCATAATGGACATTTGATATCATTGCTGTCATTGTATCATAATGATCTTTTGATATCACTTGCAGTCATTGTATCATAATGATCATTTGATATCATTGCAGTCATGGTACCATAATTGACATTTGATATCATTGCAGTCATTGTATCATAATGATCATTTGATATCATTGCTGTCATTGTATCATAATGATCATTTGATATCATTGCAGTCATGGTACCATAATGGACATTTGATATCATTGCTGTCATTGTATCATAATGATCATTTGATATCATTGCAGTCATGGTACCATAATGGACATTTGATATCATAGCTGTCATTGTATCGTAATGATCATTTGATATCATTTGCTGTCATTGTATCATATTGATCATTTGGTATAATTGCTGTCATTGTATCATAATGATCATTTGATGTCATTGCAGTCATGGTACCATAATGGACATTTGATATCATTGCAGTCATAGTACCATGATTTACATTTGGTATCATTGCTGTCATTGTATCATAATGATCATTTGATATCATTGCAGTCATGGTACCATAATGGACATTTGATATCATTGCAGTCATGGTACCATAATGGACATTTGATATCATTGCAGTCATGGTACCATAATGGACATTTGATATCATTGCAGTCATGGTACCATAATAGACATTTGATATCATTGCTGTCATTGTATCATAATGATCATTTGATATCATTTGCTGTCATTGTATCATAATGATCATTTGATATCATTTGCTGTCATTGTATCATAATGATCATTTGATATCATTACAGTCATGGTGTCATAATGATCATTTGATATCAGTGCAGTCATGGTACCATAATGGACATTTGATATCATTGCAGTCATGGTGTCATAATGATCATTTGATATCAGTGCGTCATGGTACCATAATGGACATTTGATATCAGGTGCTATCATTGTACCACAATGATCATTTGATATTAGTTGCAATCATTGTACCCTAATGAACATTTGATATTAGTGCAGTCATTGTACCATAATGATCATTTGATACCAGGTGCTGTCATTGTACCACAATAATCATTTGATATCAGTTGCAATCATTGTACCCTAATGATCATTTGATATCAGTGCAGTCACTGTACTATAATGATCATTTGATGTCAGGTGCTATCATTGTACCATAATGATCATTTGATATTAGTTGCAATCTTTGTATCATAATGATCATTTGATATCAGGCGCTGTCATTTATCATAATGGAAATGTGTGTCAAGTGTGTACCTCTGTGTATGTGTGTGCGTGCGTGAGTCCTTTATCTTAGACATGCCTGAACCAATTACATTCAAATTTCACACATACATAATATTATACATATGCACATCAATTTGTTTGATGATCTGATTTAAAGTGGCCAAATGGTAGCCATTTTTGAGTGTAAAAATTAGCAAAATCAAGCATTTCTGGCATTCCCCAACTGGATTCTAGTCATTTGTTGACGGTTTTCATTTCAACTTGGTACACACATTGAACATTTTAGGACTTCTATGCACATCGCTTTGTTTTGCAGATCGGATTCAAAATGGCTAACTGGAACCATTTTGTTTTCATGAATGCAATTCTAGAGCCATATATCTTACATGCTTTGACTTATTATATTCGGATTTCATATATTTATTATACATCATGTCATAGATATACAGATGTAATGATTTGAGGATCTGATTTAAAATTGGCCAAGCGGTGGGCATTTTGCTGTTCCAGAGCAATATCTCTCAATATGAATAAGTACTCTTTTGACGATCAGATACAAAGATGACTGAATGTCATTTTAATGTTAAAAAATCATCATAAAGCAAGCATCAGCTTCTGGATCCATATCTCTGACATGTTTATGTTCAAACTATATTTCGATAAACAAAACAATATATCTTAAATGTGATAGCTATCAGGAACTATGCAATGCTTGGCTTGTTTTTAGCTCCGCTGTTGACATTGTCGAGCGGAGCTTATCATATGAGTGATTGTCCGTCGTCCGTGTCAATGTTTTACTTTTTCGACTTCTTCTTGAGAACTACAAGCCTGAATGCTTTGATACTTGGTGTATATGTACCTTGGGTAGACCTCTCTTGTTCATTTCATGATGATATCTTCAATTCTCTAATTTTGGTGAATATTTTTGTAATTTTTGGTAAAAAGTGATATTTACGACTTCTTGTTGAAAACCGCAAGTCCAATTGCTTTGATATTACATATATAGGTACTACATGTGGACCTGTCTCAGATTTGTTCATTTTGTAATGATATCTTTAATTCTCTAATTTTGGTAAATATTTTTGTTAAAAAGTGATATTTTCAACTTCTTGTTGAAAACCACAAGTCCAATTGCTTTGATATTACATACATAGGTACTACATGTGGACCTCTCTCAGATTTGTTCATTTTGTAATGATATCTTTAACTTTCTAATTTTGGTGAATATTTTTGTCATTTTTGTTAAAAAGTGATATTTTCAACTTCTTGTTGAAAACCACAAGTCCAATTGCTTTGATATTACATATATAGGTACTACAAGTGGACCTGTCTCAGATTTGTTCATTTTGTAATGATATCTTTAATTCTCTCATTTTGGTGAATATTTTTGTCAGTAATTTTTGATAAAAAGTGATATTTTGGACTTCTTGTTGAAAACCGCAAGTCTGATTGCTTTTATATTACATATATACATGTAGGTACTACATGTGGACCTCTTTCAGATTTGTTCATTTCGTGGTGATATCTTCAATTACTTAATTTTGATGATTATTTTTGGTGAAAAGCGATATTTTTGAATTCTTGTTGAAAACAGCAAGTCCAATTGCTTTGATACTATAAATATTGTTCATTTTCTAATGATATCTTCTGTACTTTAATTGAAATGTGCATTGCTAACAGCGGAGCTATCTCAGCCGACAGGCTGCTTGTTTTTTTTTTAGTTTTTAAAAAATTACAATAAAAAATATTACAAATTACAAAAAGTTCAAATATAATTAAATCTAATAAATGTGATGTGGTCACTCTTGTTTAATTGTAGGATGAAACTCCAGCCATTACTCCTGGTGTTTGTTGTCCAAGTTGTGTGTCTAGTAAGTATTGTGTGTCTAGTAAGTATTGTGTGTCTAGTAAGTATTGTGTGTCTAGTAAGTATTGTGTGTCTAGTAAGTATTGTGTGTCTAGTAAGTATTGTGTGTCTAGTAAGTAATGTGTGTCTAGTAAGTATTGTGTGTCTAGTAAGTATTGTGTGTCTAGTAAGTATTGTGTGTCTAGTAAGTAGTGTGTGTCTAGTAAGTAGTGTGTGTCTAGTAAGTAGTGTGTGTCTAGTAAGTAGTGTGTGTCTAGTAAGTAGTGTGTGTCTAGTAAGTAGTGTGTGTCTAGTAAGTAGTGTGTGTCTAGTAAGTAGTGTGTGTCTAGTAAGTAGTGTGTGTCTAGTAAGTAGTGTGTGTCTAGTAAGTAGTGTGTGTCTAGTAAGTAGTGTGTGTCTAGTAAGTAGTGTGTGTCTAGTAAGTAGTGTGTGTCTAGTAAGTAGTGTGTGTCTAGTAAGTAGTGTGTGTCTAGTAAGTAGTGTGTGTCTAGTAAGTAGTGTGTGTCTAGTAAGTAGTGTGTGTCTAGTAAGTAGTGTGTGTCTAGTAAGTATTGTGTGTCTAGTAAGTAGTGTGTGTCTAGTAAGTAGTGTGTGTCTAGTAAGTATTGTGTGTCTAGTAAGTATTGTGTGTCTAGTAAGTATTGTGTGTCTAGTAAGTATTGTGTGTCTAGTAAGTATTGTGTGTCTAGTAAGTATTGTGTGTCTAGTAAGTATTGTGTGTCTAGTAAGTATTGTGTGTCTAGTAAGTATTGTGTGTCTAGTAAGTATTGTGTGTCTAGTAAGTATTGTGTGTCTAGTAAGTATTGTGTGTCTAGTAAGTATTGTGTGTCTAGTAAGTATTGTGTGTCTAGTAAGTATTGTGTGTCTAGTAAGTAATGTGTGTCTAGTAAGTAATGTGTGTCTAGTAAGTAATGTGTGTCTAGTAAGTAATGTGTGTCTAGTAAGTAATGTGTGTCTAGTAAGTAATGTGTGTCTAGTAAGTAATGTGTGTCTAGTAAGTAATGTGTGTCTAGTAAGTAATGTGTGTCTAGTAAGTAATGTGTGTCTAGTAAGTAATGTGTGTCTAGTAAGTAATGTGTGTCTAGTAAGTAATGTGTGTCTAGTAAGTAATGTGTGTCTAGTAAGTAGTGTGTGTCTAGTAAGTAGTGTGTGTCTAGTAAGTAGTGTGTGTCTAGTAAGTAGTGTGTGTCTAGTAAGTAGTGTGTGTCTAGTAAGTAGTGTGTGTCTAGTAAGTAGTGTGTGTCTAGTAAGTAGTGTGTGTCTAGTAAGTAGTGTGTGTCTAGTAAGTAGTGTGTGTCTAGTAAGTAGTGTGTGTCTAGTAAGTAGTGTGTGTCTAGTAAGTAGTGTGTGTCTAGTAAGTAGTGTGTGTCTAGTAAGTAGTGTGTGTCTAGTAAGTAGTGTGTGTCTAGTAAGTAGTGTGTGTCTAGTAAGTAGTGTGTGTCTAGTAAGTAGTGTGTGTCTAGTAAGTAGTGTGTGTCTAGTAAGTAGTGTGTGTCTAGTAAGTAGTGTGTGTCTAGTAAGTAGTGTGTGTCTAGTAAGTAGTGTGTGTCTAGTAAGTAGTGTGTGTCTAGTAAGTGGTGTGTGTCTAGTAAGTGGTGTGTGTCTAGTAAGTGGTGTGTGTCTAGTAAGTGGTGTGTGTCTAGTAAGTGGTGTGTGTCTAGTAAGTGGTGTGTGTCTAGTAAGTGGTGTGTGTCTAGTAAGTGGTGTGTGTGTCTAGTAAGTGGTGTGTGTGTCTAGTAAGTGGTGTGTGTGTCTAGTAAGTGGTGTGTGTGTCTAGTAAGTGGTGTGTGTGTCTAGTAAGTGGTGTGTGTGTCTAGTAAGTGGTGTGTGTGTCTAGTAAGTGGTGTGTGTGTCTAGTAAGTGGTGTGTGTGTCTAGTAAGTGGTGTGTGTGTCTAGTAAGTGGTGTGTGTGTCTAGTAAGTGGTGTGTGTGTCTAGTAAGTGGTGTGTGTGTCTAGTAAGTGGTGTGTGTGTCTAGTAAGTGGTGTGTGTGTCTAGTAAGTGGTGTGTGTGTCTAGTAAGTGGTGTGTGTGTCTAGTAAGTGGTGTGTGTGTCTAGTAAGTGGTGTGTGTGTCTAGTAAGTGGTGTGTGTGTCTAGTAAGTGGTGTGTGTGTCTAGTAAGTGGTGTGTGTGTCTAGTAAGTGGTGTGTGTGTCTAGTAAGTGGTGTGTGTGTCTAGTAAGTGGTGTGTGTGTCTAGTAAGTGGTGTGTGTGTCTAGTAAGTGGTGTGTGTGTCTAGTAAGTGGTGTGTGTGTCTAGTAAGTGGTGTGTGTGTCTAGTAAGTGGTGTGTGTGTCTAGTAAGTGGTGTGTGTGTCTAGTAAGTGGTGTGTGTGTCTAGTAAGTGGTGTGTGTGTCTAGTAAGTGGTGTGTGTGTCTAGTAAGTGGTGTGTGTGTCTAGTAAGTGGTGTGTGTGTCTAGTAAGTGGTGTGTGTGTCTAGTAAGTGGTGTGTGTGTCTAGTAAGTGGTGTGTGTGTCTAGTAAGTGGTGTGTGTGTCTAGTAAGTGGTGTGTGTGTCTAGTAAGTGGTGTGTGTGTCTAGTAAGTGGTGTGTGTGTCTAGTAAGTGGTGTGTGTGTCTAGTAAGTGGTGTGTGTGTCTAGTAAGTGGTGTGTGTGTCTAGTAAGTGGTGTGTGTGTCTAGTAAGTGGTGTGTGTGTCTAGTAAGTGGTGTGTGTGTCTAGTAAGTGGTGTGTGTGTCTAGTAAGTGGTGTGTGTGTCTAGTAAGTGGTGTGTGTGTCTAGTAAGTGGTGTGTGTGTCTAGTAAGTGGTGTGTGTGTCTAGTAAGTGGTGTGTGTGTCTAGTAAGTGGTGTGTGTGTCTAGTAAGTGGTGTGTGTGTCTAGTAAGTGGTGTGTGTGTCTAGTAAGTGGTGTGTGTGTCTAGTAAGTGGTGTGTGTGTCTAGTAAGTGGTGTGTGTGTCTAGTAAGTGGTGTGTGTGTCTAGTAAGTGGTGTGTGTGTCTAGTAAGTGGTGTGTGTGTCTAGTAAGTGGTGTGTGTGTCTAGTAAGTGGTGTGTGTGTCTAGTAAGTGGTGTGTGTGTCTAGTAAGTGGTGTGTGTGTCTAGTAAGTGGTGTGTGTGTCTAGTAAGTGGTGTGTGTGTCTAGTAAGTGGTGTGTGTGTCTAGTAAGTGGTGTGTGTGTCTAGTAAGTGGTGTGTGTGTCTAGTAAGTGGTGTGTGTGTCTAGTAAGTGGTGTGTGTGTCTAGTAAGTGGTGTGTGTGTCTAGTAAGTGGTGTGTGTGTCTAGTAAGTGGTGTGTGTGTCTAGTAAGTGGTGTGTGTGTCTAGTAAGTGGTGTGTGTGTCTAGTAAGTGGTGTGTGTGTCTAGTAAGTGGTGTGTGTGTCTAGTAAGTGGTGTGTGTGTCTAGTAAGTGGTGTGTGTGTCTAGTAAGTGGTGTGTGTGTCTAGTAAGTGGTGTGTGTGTCTAGTAAGTGGTGTGTGTGTCTAGTAAGTGGTGTGTGTGTCTAGTAAGTGGTGTGTGTGTCTAGTAAGTGGTGTGTGTGTCTAGTAAGTGGTGTGTGTGTCTAGTAAGTGGTGTGTGTGTCTAGTAAGTGGTGTGTGTGTCTAGTAAGTGGTGTGTGTGTCTAGTAAGTGGTGTGTGTGTCTAGTAAGTGGTGTGTGTGTCTAGTAAGTGGTGTGTGTGTCTAGTAAGTGGTGTGTGTGTCTAGTAAGTGGTGTGTGTGTCTAGTAAGTGGTGTGTGTGTCTAGTAAGTGGTGTGTGTGTCTAGTAAGTGGTGTGTGTGTCTAGTAAGTGGTGTGTGTGTCTAGTAAGTGGTGTGTGTGTCTAGTAAGTGGTGTGTGTGTCTAGTAAGTGGTGTGTGTGTCTAGTAAGTGGTGTGTGTGTCTAGTAAGTGGTGTGTGTGTCTAGTAAGTGGTGTGTGTGTCTAGTAAGTGGTGTGTGTGTCTAGTAAGTGGTGTGTGTGTCTAGTAAGTGGTGTGTGTGTCTAGTAAGTGGTGTGTGTGTCTAGTAAGTGGTGTGTGTGTCTAGTAAGTGGTGTGTGTGTCTAGTAAGTGGTGTGTGTGTCTAGTAAGTGGTGTGTGTGTCTAGTAAGTGGTGTGTGTGTCTAGTAAGTGGTGTGTGTGTCTAGTAAGTGGTGTGTGTGTCTAGTAAGTGGTGTGTGTGTCTAGTAAGTGGTGTGTGTGTCTAGTAAGTGGTGTGTGTGTCTAGTAAGTGGTGTGTGTGTCTAGTAAGTGGTGTGTGTGTCTAGTAAGTGGTGTGTGTGTCTAGTAAGTGGTGTGTGTGTCTAGTAAGTGGTGTGTGTGTCTAGTAAGTGGTGTGTGTGTCTAGTAAGTGGTGTGTGTGTCTAGTAAGTGGTGTGTGTGTCTAGTAAGTGGTGTGTGTGTCTAGTAAGTGGTGTGTGTGTCTAGTAAGTGGTGTGTGTGTCTAGTAAGTGGTGTGTGTGTCTAGTAAGTGGTGTGTGTGTCTAGTAAGTGGTGTGTGTGTCTAGTAAGTGGTGTGTGTGTCTAGTAAGTGGTGTGTGTGTCTAGTAAGTGGTGTGTGTGTCTAGTAAGTGGTGTGTGTGTCTAGTAAGTGGTGTGTGTGTCTAGTAAGTGGTGTGTGTGTCTAGTAAGTGGTGTGTGTGTCTAGTAAGTGGTGTGTGTGTCTAGTAAGTGGTGTGTGTGTCTAGTAAGTGGTGTGTGTGTCTAGTAAGTGGTGTGTGTGTCTAGTAAGTGGTGTGTGTGTCTAGTAAGTGGTGTGTGTGTCTAGTAAGTGGTGTGTGTGTCTAGTAAGTGGTGTGTGTGTCTAGTAAGTGGTGTGTGTGTCTAGTAAGTGGTGTGTGTGTCTAGTAAGTGGTGTGTGTGTCTAGTAAGTGGTGTGTGTGTCTAGTAAGTGGTGTGTGTGTCTAGTAAGTGGTGTGTGTGTCTAGTAAGTGGTGTGTGTGTCTAGTAAGTGGTGTGTGTGTCTAGTAAGTGGTGTGTGTGTCTAGTAAGTGGTGTGTGTGTCTAGTAAGTGGTGTGTGTGTCTAGTAAGTGGTGTGTGTGTCTAGTAAGTGGTGTGTGTGTCTAGTAAGTGGTGTGTGTGTCTAGTAAGTGGTGTGTGTGTCTAGTAAGTGGTGTGTGTGTCTAGTAAGTGGTGTGTGTGTCTAGTAAGTGGTGTGTGTGTCTAGTAAGTGGTGTGTGTGTCTAGTAAGTGGTGTGTGTGTCTAGTAAGTGGTGTGTGTGTCTAGTAAGTGGTGTGTGTGTCTAGTAAGTGGTGTGTGTGTCTAGTAAGTGGTGTGTGTGTCTAGTAAGTGGTGTGTGTGTCTAGTAAGTGGTGTGTGTGTCTAGTAAGTGGTGTGTGTGTCTAGTAAGTGGTGTGTGTGTCTAGTAAGTGGTGTGTGTGTCTAGTAAGTGGTGTGTGTGTCTAGTAAGTGGTGTGTGTGTCTAGTAAGTGGTGTGTGTGTCTAGTAAGTGGTGTGTGTGTCTAGTAAGTGGTGTGTGTGTCTAGTAAGTGGTGTGTGTGTCTAGTAAGTGGTGTGTGTGTCTAGTAAGTGGTGTGTGTGTCTAGTAAGTGGTGTGTGTGTCTAGTAAGTGGTGTGTGTGTCTAGTAAGTGGTGTGTGTGTCTAGTAAGTGGTGTGTGTGTCTAGTAAGTGGTGTGTGTGTCTAGTAAGTGGTGTGTGTGTCTAGTAAGTGGTGTGTGTGTCTAGTAAGTGGTGTGTGTGTCTAGTAAGTGGTGTGTGTGTCTAGTAAGTGGTGTGTGTGTCTAGTAAGTGGTGTGTGTGTGTCTAGTAAGTGGTGTGTGTGTGTCTAGTAAGTGGTGTGTGTGTGTCTAGTAAGTGGTGTGTGTGTGTCTAGTAAGTGGTGTGTGTGTGTCTAGTAAGTGGTGTGTGTGTGTCTAGTAAGTGGTGTGTGTGTGTCTAGTAAGTGGTGTGTGTGTGTCTAGTAAGTGGTGTGTGTGTGTCTAGTAAGTGGTGTGTGTGTGTCTAGTAAGTGGTGTGTGTGTGTCTAGTAAGTGGTGTGTGTGTGTCTAGTAAGTGGTGTGTGTGTGTCTAGTAAGTGGTGTGTGTGTGTCTAGTAAGTGGTGTGTGTGTGTCTAGTAAGTGGTGTGTGTGTGTCTAGTAAGTGGTGTGTGTGTGTCTAGTAAGTGGTGTGTGTGTGTCTAGTAAGTGGTGTGTGTGTGTCTAGTAAGTGGTGTGTGTGTGTCTAGTAAGTGGTGTGTGTGTGTCTAGTAAGTGGTGTGTGTGTGTCTAGTAAGTGGTGTGTGTGTGTCTAGTAAGTGGTGTGTGTGTGTCTAGTAAGTGGTGTGTGTGTGTCTAGTAAGTGGTGTGTGTGTGTCTAGTAAGTGGTGTGTGTGTGTCTAGTAAGTGGTGTGTGTGTGTCTAGTAAGTGGTGTGTGTGTGTCTAGTAAGTGGTGTGTGTGTGTCTAGTAAGTGGTGTGTGTGTGTCTAGTAAGTGGTGTGTGTGTGTCTAGTAAGTGGTGTGTGTGTGTCTAGTAAGTGGTGTGTGTGTGTCTAGTAAGTGGTGTGTGTGTGTCTAGTAAGTGGTGTGTGTGTGTCTAGTAAGTGGTGTGTGTGTGTCTAGTAAGTGGTGTGTGTGTGTCTAGTAAGTGGTGTGTGTGTGTCTAGTAAGTGGTGTGTGTGTGTCTAGTAAGTGGTGTGTGTGTGTCTAGTAAGTGGTGTGTGTGTGTCTAGTAAGTGGTGTGTGTGTGTCTAGTAAGTGGTGTGTGTGTGTCTAGTAAGTGGTGTGTGTGTGTCTAGTAAGTGGTGTGTGTGTGTCTAGTAAGTGGTGTGTGTGTGTCTAGTAAGTGGTGTGTGTGTGTCTAGTAAGTGGTGTGTGTGTGTCTAGTAAGTGGTGTGTGTGTGTCTAGTAAGTGGTGTGTGTGTGTCTAGTAAGTGGTGTGTGTGTGTCTAGTAAGTGGTGTGTGTGTGTCTAGTAAGTGGTGTGTGTGTGTCTAGTAAGTGGTGTGTGTGTGTCTAGTAAGTGGTGTGTGTGTGTCTAGTAAGTGGTGTGTGTGTGTCTAGTAAGTGGTGTGTGTGTGTCTAGTAAGTGGTGTGTGTGTGTCTAGTAAGTGGTGTGTGTGTGTCTAGTAAGTGGTGTGTGTGTGTCTAGTAAGTGGTGTGTGTGTGTCTAGTAAGTGGTGTGTGTGTGTCTAGTAAGTGGTGTGTGTGTGTCTAGTAAGTGGTGTGTGTGTGTCTAGTAAGTGGTGTGTGTGTGTCTAGTAAGTGGTGTGTGTGTGTCTAGTAAGTGGTGTGTGTGTGTCTAGTAAGTGGTGTGTGTGTGTCTAGTAAGTGGTGTGTGTGTGTCTAGTAAGTGGTGTGTGTGTGTCTAGTAAGTGGTGTGTGTGTGTCTAGTAAGTGGTGTGTGTGTGTCTAGTAAGTGGTGTGTGTGTGTCTAGTAAGTGGTGTGTGTGTGTCTAGTAAGTGGTGTGTGTGTGTCTAGTAAGTGGTGTGTGTGTGTCTAGTAAGTGGTGTGTGTGTGTCTAGTAAGTGGTGTGTGTGTGTCTAGTAAGTGGTGTGTGTGTGTCTAGTAAGTGGTGTGTGTGTGTCTAGTAAGTGGTGTGTGTGTGTCTAGTAAGTGGTGTGTGTGTGTCTAGTAAGTGGTGTGTGTGTGTCTAGTAAGTGGTGTGTGTGTGTCTAGTAAGTGGTGTGTGTGTGTCTAGTAAGTGGTGTGTGTGTGTCTAGTAAGTGGTGTGTGTGTGTCTAGTAAGTGGTGTGTGTGTGTCTAGTAAGTGGTGTGTGTGTGTCTAGTAAGTGGTGTGTGTGTGTCTAGTAAGTGGTGTGTGTGTGTCTAGTAAGTGGTGTGTGTGTGTCTAGTAAGTGGTGTGTGTGTGTCTAGTAAGTGGTGTGTGTGTGTCTAGTAAGTGGTGTGTGTGTGTCTAGTAAGTGGTGTGTGTGTGTCTAGTAAGTGGTGTGTGTGTGTCTAGTAAGTGGTGTGTGTGTGTCTAGTAAGTGGTGTGTGTGTGTCTAGTAAGTGGTGTGTGTGTGTCTAGTAAGTGGTGTGTGTGTGTCTAGTAAGTGGTGTGTGTGTGTCTAGTAAGTGGTGTGTGTGTGTCTAGTAAGTGGTGTGTGTGTGTCTAGTAAGTGGTGTGTGTGTGTCTAGTAAGTGGTGTGTGTGTGTCTAGTAAGTGGTGTGTGTGTGTCTAGTAAGTGGTGTGTGTGTGTCTAGTAAGTGGTGTGTGTGTGTCTAGTAAGTGGTGTGTGTGTGTCTAGTAAGTGGTGTGTGTGTGTCTAGTAAGTGGTGTGTGTGTGTCTAGTAAGTGGTGTGTGTGTGTCTAGTAAGTGGTGTGTGTGTGTCTAGTAAGTGGTGTGTGTGTGTCTAGTAAGTGGTGTGTGTGTGTCTAGTAAGTGGTGTGTGTGTGTCTAGTAAGTGGTGTGTGTGTGTCTAGTAAGTGGTGTGTGTGTGTCTAGTAAGTGGTGTGTGTGTGTCTAGTAAGTGGTGTGTGTGTGTCTAGTAAGTGGTGTGTGTGTGTCTAGTAAGTGGTGTGTGTGTGTCTAGTAAGTGGTGTGTGTGTGTCTAGTAAGTGGTGTGTGTGTGTCTAGTAAGTGGTGTGTGTGTGTCTAGTAAGTGGTGTGTGTGTGTCTAGTAAGTGGTGTGTGTGTGTCTAGTAAGTGGTGTGTGTGTGTCTAGTAAGTGGTGTGTGTGTGTCTAGTAAGTGGTGTGTGTGTGTCTAGTAAGTGGTGTGTGTGTGTCTAGTAAGTGGTGTGTGTGTGTCTAGTAAGTGGTGTGTGTGTGTCTAGTAAGTGGTGTGTGTGTGTCTAGTAAGTGGTGTGTGTGTGTCTAGTAAGTGGTGTGTGTGTGTCTAGTAAGTGGTGTGTGTGTGTCTAGTAAGTGGTGTGTGTGTGTCTAGTAAGTGGTGTGTGTGTGTCTAGTAAGTGGTGTGTGTGTGTCTAGTAAGTGGTGTGTGTGTGTCTAGTAAGTGGTGTGTGTGTGTCTAGTAAGTGGTGTGTGTGTGTCTAGTAAGTGGTGTGTGTGTGTCTAGTAAGTGGTGTGTGTGTGTCTAGTAAGTGGTGTGTGTGTGTCTAGTAAGTGGTGTGTGTGTGTCTAGTAAGTGGTGTGTGTGTGTCTAGTAAGTGGTGTGTGTGTGTCTAGTAAGTGGTGTGTGTGTGTCTAGTAAGTGGTGTGTGTGTGTCTAGTAAGTGGTGTGTGTGTGTCTAGTAAGTGGTGTGTGTGTGTCTAGTAAGTGGTGTGTGTGTGTCTAGTAAGTGGTGTGTGTGTGTCTAGTAAGTGGTGTGTGTGTGTCTAGTAAGTGGTGTGTGTGTGTCTAGTAAGTGGTGTGTGTGTGTCTAGTAAGTGGTGTGTGTGTGTCTAGTAAGTGGTGTGTGTGTGTCTAGTAAGTGGTGTGTGTGTGTCTAGTAAGTGGTGTGTGTGTGTCTAGTAAGTGGTGTGTGTGTGTCTAGTAAGTGGTGTGTGTGTGTCTAGTAAGTGGTGTGTGTGTGTCTAGTAAGTGGTGTGTGTGTGTCTAGTAAGTGGTGTGTGTGTGTCTAGTAAGTGGTGTGTGTGTGTCTAGTAAGTGGTGTGTGTGTGTCTAGTAAGTGGTGTGTGTGTGTCTAGTAAGTGGTGTGTGTGTGTCTAGTAAGTGGTGTGTGTGTGTCTAGTAAGTGGTGTGTGTGTGTCTAGTAAGTGGTGTGTGTGTGTCTAGTAAGTGGTGTGTGTGTGTCTAGTAAGTGGTGTGTGTGTGTCTAGTAAGTGGTGTGTGTGTGTCTAGTAAGTGGTGTGTGTGTGTCTAGTAAGTGGTGTGTGTGTGTCTAGTAAGTGGTGTGTGTGTGTCTAGTAAGTGGTGTGTGTGTGTCTAGTAAGTGGTGTGTGTGTGTCTAGTAAGTGGTGTGTGTGTGTCTAGTAAGTGGTGTGTGTGTGTCTAGTAAGTGGTGTGTGTGTGTCTAGTAAGTGGTGTGTGTGTGTCTAGTAAGTGGTGTGTGTGTGTCTAGTAAGTGGTGTGTGTGTGTCTAGTAAGTGGTGTGTGTGTGTCTAGTAAGTGGTGTGTGTGTGTCTAGTAAGTGGTGTGTGTGTGTCTAGTAAGTGGTGTGTGTGTGTCTAGTAAGTGGTGTGTGTGTGTCTAGTAAGTGGTGTGTGTGTGTCTAGTAAGTGGTGTGTGTGTGTCTAGTAAGTGGTGTGTGTGTGTCTAGTAAGTGGTGTGTGTGTGTCTAGTAAGTGGTGTGTGTGTGTCTAGTAAGTGGTGTGTGTGTGTCTAGTAAGTGGTGTGTGTGTGTCTAGTAAGTGGTGTGTGTGTGTCTAGTAAGTGGTGTGTGTGTGTCTAGTAAGTGGTGTGTGTGTGTCTAGTAAGTGGTGTGTGTGTGTCTAGTAAGTGGTGTGTGTGTGTCTAGTAAGTGGTGTGTGTGTGTCTAGTAAGTGGTGTGTGTGTGTCTAGTAAGTGGTGTGTGTGTGTCTAGTAAGTGGTGTGTGTGTGTCTAGTAAGTGGTGTGTGTGTGTCTAGTAAGTGGTGTGTGTGTGTCTAGTAAGTGGTGTGTGTGTGTCTAGTAAGTGGTGTGTGTGTGTCTAGTAAGTGGTGTGTGTGTGTCTAGTAAGTGGTGTGTGTGTGTCTAGTAAGTGGTGTGTGTGTGTCTAGTAAGTGGTGTGTGTGTGTCTAGTAAGTGGTGTGTGTGTGTCTAGTAAGTGGTGTGTGTGTGTCTAGTAAGTGGTGTGTGTGTGTCTAGTAAGTGGTGTGTGTGTGTCTAGTAAGTGGTGTGTGTGTGTCTAGTAAGTGGTGTGTGTGTGTCTAGTAAGTGGTGTGTGTGTGTCTAGTAAGTGGTGTGTGTGTGTCTAGTAAGTGGTGTGTGTGTGTCTAGTAAGTGGTGTGTGTGTGTCTAGTAAGTGGTGTGTGTGTGTCTAGTAAGTGGTGTGTGTGTGTCTAGTAAGTGGTGTGTGTGTGTCTAGTAAGTGGTGTGTGTGTGTCTAGTAAGTGGTGTGTGTGTGTCTAGTAAGTGGTGTGTGTGTGTCTAGTAAGTGGTGTGTGTGTGTCTAGTAAGTGGTGTGTGTGTGTCTAGTAAGTGGTGTGTGTGTGTCTAGTAAGTGGTGTGTGTGTGTCTAGTAAGTGGTGTGTGTGTGTCTAGTAAGTGGTGTGTGTGTGTCTAGTAAGTGGTGTGTGTGTGTCTAGTAAGTGGTGTGTGTGTGTCTAGTAAGTGGTGTGTGTGTGTCTAGTAAGTGGTGTGTGTGTGTCTAGTAAGTGGTGTGTGTGTGTCTAGTAAGTGGTGTGTGTGTGTCTAGTAAGTGGTGTGTGTGTGTCTAGTAAGTGGTGTGTGTGTGTCTAGTAAGTGGTGTGTGTGTGTCTAGTAAGTGGTGTGTGTGTGTCTAGTAAGTGGTGTGTGTGTGTCTAGTAAGTGGTGTGTGTGTGTCTAGTAAGTGGTGTGTGTGTGTCTAGTAAGTGGTGTGTGTGTGTCTAGTAAGTGGTGTGTGTGTGTCTAGTAAGTGGTGTGTGTGTGTCTAGTAAGTGGTGTGTGTGTGTCTAGTAAGTGGTGTGTGTGTGTCTAGTAAGTGGTGTGTGTGTGTCTAGTAAGTGGTGTGTGTGTGTCTAGTAAGTGGTGTGTGTGTGTCTAGTAAGTGGTGTGTGTGTGTCTAGTAAGTGGTGTGTGTGTGTCTAGTAAGTGGTGTGTGTGTGTCTAGTAAGTGGTGTGTGTGTGTCTAGTAAGTGGTGTGTGTGTGTCTAGTAAGTGGTGTGTGTGTGTCTAGTAAGTGGTGTGTGTGTGTCTAGTAAGTGGTGTGTGTGTGTCTAGTAAGTGGTGTGTGTGTGTCTAGTAAGTGGTGTGTGTGTGTCTAGTAAGTGGTGTGTGTGTGTCTAGTAAGTGGTGTGTGTGTGTCTAGTAAGTGGTGTGTGTGTGTCTAGTAAGTGGTGTGTGTGTGTCTAGTAAGTGGTGTGTGTGTGTCTAGTAAGTGGTGTGTGTGTGTCTAGTAAGTGGTGTGTGTGTGTCTAGTAAGTGGTGTGTGTGTGTCTAGTAAGTGGTGTGTGTGTGTCTAGTAAGTGGTGTGTGTGTGTCTAGTAAGTGGTGTGTGTGTGTCTAGTAAGTGGTGTGTGTGTGTCTAGTAAGTGGTGTGTGTGTGTCTAGTAAGTGGTGTGTGTGTGTCTAGTAAGTGGTGTGTGTGTGTCTAGTAAGTGGTGTGTGTGTGTCTAGTAAGTGGTGTGTGTGTGTCTAGTAAGTGGTGTGTGTGTGTCTAGTAAGTGGTGTGTGTGTGTCTAGTAAGTGGTGTGTGTGTGTCTAGTAAGTGGTGTGTGTGTGTCTAGTAAGTGGTGTGTGTGTGTCTAGTAAGTGGTGTGTGTGTGTCTAGTAAGTGGTGTGTGTGTGTCTAGTAAGTGGTGTGTGTGTGTCTAGTAAGTGGTGTGTGTGTGTCTAGTAAGTGGTGTGTGTGTGTCTAGTAAGTGGTGTGTGTGTGTCTAGTAAGTGGTGTGTGTGTGTCTAGTAAGTGGTGTGTGTGTGTCTAGTAAGTGGTGTGTGTGTGTCTAGTAAGTGGTGTGTGTGTGTCTAGTAAGTGGTGTGTGTGTGTCTAGTAAGTGGTGTGTGTGTGTCTAGTAAGTGGTGTGTGTGTGTCTAGTAAGTGGTGTGTGTGTGTCTAGTAAGTGGTGTGTGTGTGTCTAGTAAGTGGTGTGTGTGTGTCTAGTAAGTGGTGTGTGTGTGTCTAGTAAGTGGTGTGTGTGTGTCTAGTAAGTGGTGTGTGTGTGTCTAGTAAGTGGTGTGTGTGTGTCTAGTAAGTGGTGTGTGTGTGTCTAGTAAGTGGTGTGTGTGTGTCTAGTAAGTGGTGTGTGTGTGTCTAGTAAGTGGTGTGTGTGTGTCTAGTAAGTGGTGTGTGTGTGTCTAGTAAGTGGTGTGTGTGTGTCTAGTAAGTGGTGTGTGTGTGTCTAGTAAGTGGTGTGTGTGTGTCTAGTAAGTGGTGTGTGTGTGTCTAGTAAGTGGTGTGTGTGTCCTGTAGTACTTGTATTGCACATTTTTCAAAAGATCATGTGGCAGTAAGAGCAATGCTGACCATGAAATGCACATATTATATGCTTTGCTGCTAAGCACTGACATTACCAAAAATGGTACACGAATCATTTTCTCACAAATTCACTAATTTTAATTATGATTTCTAAAACTGTAGGTTTGTTTTTTCATATTGTGGTCATATCGCATTTCACTCGACTTCTTCAATTTGCATCTGATCTACATGGTATATCACTTGTATACCTCACCTTAGAAATCTTTCACAACATATGAAATTCCAAAAACATAATTTGAAATTATCAGATTCTAAAAAGCTTTGATGAATTCATACATGATTGTTGTTACAGAGCCAGCCACATGCATAGCGTTTGGAGATCCACATTACCGGACATTTGATGGAAAGATGATTCATTTCCAGGGTACATGTAAATACATTATGTCTATGGATTGTGAGAATCAGGATTACATGTATGTATTACATAATAAGTCAATATGTTAATTATTTATCACAGTATTGTCTTTCAATAGCGTTGCCATGGAAATCTATTTTAATTTCGTATAATTTTTTAGCTCCGCTGTCGACTTTGTCGAGCGGAGCTTATCATATGAGTGATTGTTCGTCGTCCGGCGTCCGTTGTCCGTGTCAATGTTTTACTTTTTCGACTTCGTCTTGAAAACTACAAGCCTGAATGCTTTGATACTTGGTGTATATGTACCTTGGGTAGACCTCTCTCAGATTTGTTCATTTCATGATCATATCTTTAATTCTCTAATTTTGGTGAATATTTTTGTCATTTTTGGTAATTTTCGACTTCTTGTTAAAAACCGCAAGTCCAATTGCTTTGATATTACATATATAGGTACTACATGTGGATCTCTCTCAGATTTGTTCATTTTGTAATGATATCTTCAATTCTCTAATTTTGGTGAATATTTTTGTCATTTTTGGTAAAAAGTGATATTTTCAACTTCTTGTTAAAAACCACAAATCCAATTGCTTTGATATTACATATATAGGTACTACATGTGGACCACTCTCAAATTTGTTCATTTCATGATGATATCTTCAATTTTCTAATTTTGGTGAATATTTTTGTCATTTTTGGTAAAAAGTGATATTTTCAACTTCTTGTTAAAAACCGCAAGTCCAATTGCTTTGATATTACATATATAGGTACTACATGTGGACCACTCTCAAATTTGTTCATTTCATGATGATATCTTCAATTCTCTAATTTTGGTGAATATTTTTGTCATTTTTGGTAAAAAGTGATATTTTCTTCTTGTTAAAAACCACAATCATTTATGGTGAAAAATGATATTTTTGAAAACTTGTTGAAAACAGCAAGTCCCATTGCATTGATACTATGCATATTGTTCATTTTCTAATGATATCTTCTGTTCTTTAATTGAAATGTGCATTGCTAGCAGCGGAGCTATCTCAGCCGAGAGGCTGCTTGTTTTCAATTGAAATCTGTGTTTTTTGTTCATCATTTGCCTTTGCAAATAGATCAAAGTTTATATTTTTAACATTTTTAACTTCTTTTTCAAATCTTTAGTATTTTTTTTTATTTTTATTAAAAAAATGTAATTATTGAAAACATCTTTGTTACCCTGGCAATTAGTTTAATATGTGTGATATAAGATTGGTTGTCAGTTTGTCTTCATTTTGTTGTTTTCAGTGTTGAAGTGGAGAATGATGACAGAGGGTCATTTGGTGCTGTGTCATGGACTCAAAAGGTTACAGTGACTGTATCTGGTATGCAAGTAGACCTTGGTCAAAGTGGCTTAGTACAGGTATGTCATTAATTATACAAGCTTACAAACTCCATATTGGACAAATGCATGTGTATTGTTTCACCATCAAATCCAAAATGTCTGGCTGGCAGTTATCTTATTTACAGTTTTAAAAAACTTGGCTAAGATTTTGTTCAAAATATCACCATATTTGCTGAATTATTGTTTATAATAAACTCAGTCACTAACCTAATGGACTGTGTCATTGACTTGTTTATTATTGTTATCAGGTGAATGGTCAGATTGTTGTCCTACCTTACCTTAGTGAACCTACACTGTATATTGAGATGAGAGCTGGTAATAATATCTTTATCAACACCAATATAGGATTAAAGGTACAATTTAATTTTCCTCCAATGTACAAACCTTTTTGGCTCTAGAGTTGAATACCTTTAGCCTAATTTTGTTTTACTTGCCTGTAATAAGGTCATAGTAGTGGCAAAATGTCATTCTGCTGCCTTGCCGTCGTTGTCGTTGTAAACTTTAATTGTGGGTCTGATAATTCCAATAATATTCAGCAGAATAATATTCCTAAGTCACACAGGTTTAGACTGTTTACTGTTGTCCACTGTTTGTTATGGTCTGAGTAGCTGATAACACACGTTAAATGAACCCTGCCATGTATCATGTGATATACCACATTCACATGGTATCATTTGACCAATCAGATCACGCCATTTCAGTATACAGCAATGCATGCCAGTATAATCTCAAACATCAAACATAAAAACTTGTGATACATCGCAATATTCTCTTATTGGTGACAAATAACCTATAATTGTTTTTTTCTATATAGGTTCATTGGGATGGAAAAAGTTACCTTGAAGTGAGTCTTCCTGGGATATATAGTGGTAAAACATGTGGTCTTTGTGGTAACTTTAATAGTTACCCACAAGATGACTTAAAAATGAGATCTGGGCAGATTGTTACTGATGTTGCTAAGTTTGGAAACAGTTGGAAGGTATGACATTATCAATAAGAAAACAAACAAAACAGGGTAATATATGTCAGTATGGTCATTTGTTGAATATAATTTCACCAATATTTTGACTAAAACTGACTTGAGTGAAATGTGGCACAGTGGCATGGTTCATCTTTAACTGCAATGTACTACATTTTTCAACATAATCCTGTTTATTATTTCCTACATGGACTTTGTGCATGTAATGTCTCCTCATGTTTGAATGTGGCTGATTAACAAATATTATTATACATCTGTCACCGTAACGCCATAAGTTACAGCATGCCGTAATTTTGCGGTATTGCACGGGATATTTTCATCCTATCATATTAGGAAACGCTAATTCGAAATATGGAGCAATTACGTGCATAAGCATCCTCTAATAATAAAAACAAACATAGCTTCCTCCAGGGTTTGACTGGACCCCACACAAAGAAGTTCGCTAAATCTGTTATAAACGTTTTGGATTTACATTCTAAACGTTTTGATGTATCCCTGGGGGAATGTACACGGTCAGACAGTATGCGGTCGCATCGACCTCCACTGTGCGCTGCTCGATACTACCGCTGTACTGTACATCCTCATAATAACCTTGCGTTAATATTAAGGAATTTTCTGCATGAGTTCACTTATGAAAACCAGTCACCATAATTCATGTCATATGTTCAGTTATGGCATCCAATCACCATAATTCATGTCATGTGTTCAGTTATGGCATCCAATCACCATAATTCATGTCATGTGTTCAGTTATGGCATCCAATCACTGTAATTCATGTCATGTGTTCAGTTATGGCATCCAATTACCATAATTCATGTTATGTGTTCAGTTATGGCATCCAATCACCATAATTCATGTCATGTGTTCAGTTATGGCATCCAATCACTGTAATTCATGTCATGTGTTCAGTTATGGCATCCAATTACCATAATTCATGTTATGTGTTCAGTTAAGGCATCCAATTACCATAATTCATGTCATGTGTTTAGTTATGGCATCCAATCACTGTAATTCATGTCATGTGTTCAGTTATGGCATCCAATCACTGTAATTCATGTCATGTGTTCAGTTATGGCATCCAATCACCATAATTTATGTCATGTGTTCAGTTATGGCATCCAATCACCATAATTCATGTCATGTGTTTAGTTATAGCATCCAATCACTGTAATTCATGTCATGTGTTCAGTTATGGCATCCAATCACCATAATTCATGTCATGTGTTCAGTTATGGCATCCAATTACCATAATTCATGTCATGTGTTTAGTTATGGCATCCAATCACTGTAATTCATGTTATGTGTTCAGTTATGGCATCCAATCACCATAATTTATGTCATGTGTTTAGTTATGGCATCCAATCACAATAATTCATGTTATGTGTTCAGTTATGGCATCCAATCACCATAATTCATGTCATGTGTTCAGTTATGGCATCCAATCACCATATTTCATGTCATGTGTTCAGTTATGGCATCCAATCACCATAATTCATGTCATGTGTTCAGTTATGGCATCCAATCACTGTAATTCATGTCATGTGTTCAGTTATGGCATCCAATCACTGTAATTCATGTCATGTGTTCAGTTATGGCATCCAATTACCATAATTCATGTTATGTGTTCAGTTATGGCATCCAATCACTGTAATTCATGTCATGTGTTCAGTTATGGCATCCAATCACCATAATTTATGTCATGTGTTCAGTTATGGCATCCAATCACCATAATTCATGTCATGTGTTCAGTTATGGCATCCAATCACTGTAATTCATGTCATGTGTTCAGTTATGGCATCCAATCACCATAATTCATGTCATGTGTTTAGTTATGGCATCCAATCACTGTAATTCATGTCATGTGTTCAGTTATGGCATCCAATCACCATAATTCATGTCATGTGTTTAGTTATAGCATCCAATCACTGTAATTTATGTCATGTGTTCAGTTATGGCATCCAATCACTGTAATTTATGTCATGTGTTCAGTTGCGGCATCCAATCACCATTATTCATGTCATGTGTTCAGTTATGGCATCCAATCACCATAATTCATGTCATGTGTTCAGTTATGGCATCCAATCACTGTAATTCATGTCATGTGTTTAGTTATGGCATCCAATCACTGTAATTCATGTCATGTGTTTAGTTATAGCATCCAATCACTGTAATTCATGTCATGTGTTCAGTTATGGCATCCAATCACCATAATTCATGTCATGTGTTCAGTTATGGCATCCAATAACCATAATTCATGTCATGTGTTTAGTTATGGCATCCAATCACTGTAATTCATGTCATGTGTTCAGTTATGGCATCCAATCACAATAATTCATGTCATGTGTTCAGTTATGGCATCCAATCACTGTAATTTATGTCATGTGTTCAGTTATGGCATCCAATCACCATAATTCATGTCATGTGTTCAGTTATGGCATCCAATCACCATAATTCATGTCATGTGTTTAGTTATGGCATCCAATAACCATAATTCATGTCATGTGTTTAGTTATGGCATCCAATCACCATAATTCATGTCATGTGTTCAGTTATGGCATCCAATCACAATAATTCATGTTATGTGTTCAGTTATGGCATCCAATCACCATAATTTATGTCATATGTTCAGTTGCGGCATCCAATCACCATTATTCATGTCATGTGTTTAGTTATGGCATCCAATCACTGTAATTCATGTCATGTGTTCAGTTATGGCATCCAATCACCATAATTCATGTCATGTGTTCAGTTATGGCATCCTATCACCATAATTCATGTCATGTGTTCAGTTATGGCATCCAATCACTGTAATTCATGTCATGTGTTCAGTTATGGCATCCAATCACCATAATTCATGTCATGTGTTCAGTTATGGCATCCAATTACCATAATTCATGTCATGTGTTCAGTTATGGCATCCAATCACCATAATTCATGTCATGTGTTTAGTTATGGCATCCAATCACTGTAATTCATGTCATGTGTTCAGTTATGGCATCCAATCACCATAATTCATGTCATGTGTTCAGTTATGGCATCCAATCACTGTAATTCATGTCATGTGTTCAGTTATGGCATCCAATCACTGTAATTCATGTCATGTGTTCAGTTATGGCATCCAATCACCATAATTCATGTCATGTGTTCAGTTATGGCATCCAATCACCATAATTCATGTCATGTGTTTAGTTATGGCATCCAATCACTGTAATTCATGTCATGTGTTCAGTTATGGCATCCAATCACTGTAATTCATGTCATGTGTTCAGTTATGGCATCCAATCACCATAATTCATGTCATGTGTTTAGTTATGGCATCCAATCACTGTAATTCATGTCATGTGTTCAGTTATGGCATCCAATCACCATAATTCATGTCATGTGTTCAGTTATGGCATCCAATCACTGTAATTCATGTCATGTGTTCAGTTATGGCATCCAATCACCATAATTCATGTCATGTGTTCAGTTATGGCATCCAATTACCATAATTCATGTCATGTGTTCAGTTATGGCATCCAATCACCATAATTCATGTCATGTGTTTAGTTATGGCATCCAATCACTGTAATTCATGTCATGTGTTCAGTTATGGCATCCAATCACCATAATTCATGTCATGTGTTCAGTTATGGCATCCAATTACCATAATTCATGTCATGTGTTCAGTTATGGCATCCAATCACCATAATTCATGTCATGTGTTTAGTTATGGCATCCAATCACTGTAATTCATGTCATGTGTTCAGTTATGGCATCCAATCACCATAATTCATGTCATGTGTTCAGTTATGGCATCCAATTACCATAATTCATGTCATGTGTTCAGTTATGGTATCCAATCACCATAATTCATGTCATGTGTTTAGTTATGGCATCCAATCACTGTAATTCATGTCATGTGTTCAGTTATGGCATCCAATCACCATAATTCATGTCATGTGTTCAGTTATGGCATCCAATCACCATAATTCATGTCATGTGTTCAGTTATGGCATCCAATCACCATAATTCATGTCATGTGTTCAGTTATGGCATCCAATTACCATAATTCATGTCATGTGTTCAGTTATGGCATCCAATCACCATAATTCATGTCATGTGTTTAGTTATGGCATCCAATCACTGTAATTCATGTCATGTGTTCAGTTATGGCATCCAATCACCATAATTCATGTCATGTGTTCAGTTATGGCTTCCAATCACCATAATTTATTTCTTGTGTTCAGGTAATGAATAAGGTTTTATTTTGTTTCAAGGTGTTTGATCCAGAAGGAGCTGAATGTGAAGACGCAATGGATATTGATCCTTGCACGGAAGCAGGATATCGTGCCAGAAAGCTTGCAAATGCTAAATGTGCAGTATTAAAGTCAGCACGCTTTGATAAATGCCATCCAGTGGTTCCTGCTGAGCCTTACTATGCTTCATGTGTATATGATATGTGTGCATGCGGCTCTGATGACAGTTGTTTATGTGATATTTTATCAGCTTATGCTGCCGAATGTAGACAGTCAGGTGTTTCTCTACTATGGAGATCATCGTCTCTCTGTGGTAAGTACATACTTACGTTAGTGTTCAAAACCAACATGCTTCATTCACACTGAGAAATAGGTTTAAGCCAAATTGAATAATATACAAAATGTATAATAATGCATATTTTATAGCAGCCAAACCCATGACAACATCAGTTAAGCTCATTATAGTTGAACTACTCTCACAGTCTGCTTCTCAAACAGTGAAGATATATCCGCTGATGTTTGTTGAATAATTTATGTTATTTTTATTTGTAGCAATTCGCTGTCCAGAAGACCGTGGTCTTATGTTTGATGAATGTGGACCACCTTGTTCACGTACATGTGAAAACAAAGATGTTCCTCTGGGAGTGATAGAAGCCCAATGTTTCAGACCTTGTATACCTGGATGTCAATGCCCAGCTGATAAAGTCTTATTTGATGCAAGATGTATTGATCCTGAACAATGTCCACCAATTATTTACGGTAATACAACGTTATCGTCGTACAAAACAGAAGACAACAGCGTTTAAATGCCTTATACTTATGTCAGGAATAACAAACATATATACATTAAGTTTCACTTCTTTTGATAAATAAGTAATGTAAGTTCTTATTTTTTAGTCAAATTGTAATCTAAGTAACAAATAATAAATATACTGGTATTATTCAATATGCTGTATGATTGGAATTTTGTCTCTTGTGTGATCACAATGGAAACTACCAAGGATATCCCCATTGGTTGAATTTCTATAAACTTTTGCATGTAAATGTGTTAGGACTGACTTGACCTAAATTTTCAGCTGAAATGTGTTTTTGTTAATTATCCAATTTGTGAGATTATTTCTCATAGTTATTGTACAAATAAGATAACAGGATTTAACAGCAACTTTTGGTCTGCATGTCATCATAAATCTACACATTCATCATATGATCATATATGCTTTGAATCCAGACTGTTTGCTGCTAAACATTGTGACGTGAAAATTGCAATTACACTTCAACTTCTGAAAAACACTCTATTTACTAGTTAAAGAAATCTGTCCTTGGAATTCCTAGGTATTCCTAGTAAATGGATCGAAATGAAAATAATACATGTGTTTGTCATGTGACCTATTGGCTGTGTTGTAAATACACTCATGTGGTGGTCATCACAAATCAAATTATATTAATACTTTAAAAGAACAAATAATATTTATTTCCAAATCGTGCAATAAATAAAGTAATAAGTTATGACCACATACATTGCACACATGCCCCTTTAGTGACTGAATACGTAACTCAACAAGTAAATAGTGTAGATGTATCTCTAGTGTTGATGATGTGATGATGGGTGGGTATACAATGATTAGAGAGAATGTACAGGCTGTACACATTTATGATAACGTATGCTTGAGTTCACTGTATCAATATTATCAGTTGGGCAGCCACTGAAACTAACACTATTTCTAGTCACACACTGCATTCCAAGTAGAGTAAGTCCAGTTAGAAGGTGGCATTATAAAGTGATGATACGACTAAAAAAGTGAATTTGATAATAACAGATACTCCTGGATGCTATGAAATTTACTCAATAACAAAATAAACTAAAATTTGAATTATTTTTACCAATGTTCAATACCGTTTTGACAAAAATATGTAATTAGAACAGTTATTTGAGTATGATAACATTTCAATAGATTTCAGGCACCAAGCTGATGGATCACAACTTTTACTGAGAGCCTACCTGACCTGATGATTCTTTTTAGTCTCTGGTTAGTTTGTCTCCAATACGTTTTACCAAGTAGTGTACTTTCCTGTATTGTATACTTGTACCTTGCAGACAATATCCATGGAGCCCCCTTAATGAATCATAGACAATATTTATTAGTCACATTCAGATGATCAATTTGTTTCACAATCTGATTCACGATAGCTGAATGATGGCCATTTTTGTGCTGAAAAATTATTATTGATTTTGTTTAAACTTGGTACATACGTTGGACATGGGACCTTGATGCACGTCATTTTGTTTTTCAGATCAGATTCAAAATGGCTAACTGGCAGCTATTTTGTTTTAATGAATGCACTTCTAGTACCATATCTCTGCCATGCTTTGACTGATTATATTCAAATTTTATATATTCGTTATACATCATGTCATAGATACAGTATACAATTACCAGTTATTTGCATTTAGATGTAGAAGTGGACAGAATGAAGACATTTATACTGCTGATAATGAGTTATTGGCATTCCTTAGTTTATGGGACAGTGTCTTGCTGGAGATGAGATGTTTGGCTTTTATTATTAGACTTCATCTTTCTACAAATTAACTAATAAAACAATATCAAATTAAAGGCTCAGTACATGTATCACATGCATTGTCTGTGCCTCCGTAGTCCTACTTGGGTATCACATCGACATGTTGTAGGTCATAATTGACCTGTATCATAAGATGTACGAATATGACATTTGCACGTTGAGGTTCATACTATCTTGATTTACAAGTTTGCATATTTGTCATTTCATGTCATTGGTTTATCATAAACAAGTTGAAATTTCAAAAGTTTGTTGGTTAAATGCAGTGACAAAACAAAATGGGTACTTCTAATTGTTATGAATTTTTCAAAAATAGGATGACTGTTAATTAAGTTATTCCGAGTACCTTTTTCAAAGGAAGTGAAATAATCAAATATCAATAACTTTTACAATTTTAATTTACTTTTGTTGCATAATCTGTACATGTCAGGTTTTTGAAAAATATACAAACATAATAATTGAAAATATACTAATCCTCTATTTTACAATACATTACAAATAAAATCTTGTAAATATGAATAATACACACACGCACATATGGATGGATTGTAGATGGAAAGCATGCATATCCATTATATCTTTGAGTTACATTTCTCTTTCATAATTAAAATTTATTACATTAACAGCAAAAACTTATTAAAATATTTTATTTTGGCATATTAAGTAAACTTAGATGCAGCACTGTGATAGTTTTATAAACGACAATTTGTGTAACTTGTAGCCATAGAAACCAAGTATTCAGACCCATCAATGTAGTGTCATATTTTATTATTTGTCACATAACATGCATACAGTATACTGCCACCTAGAGGTAAAACTATTCTGTACTGTGCAGGTGTACATGTATGTAAATTACAGAAATATCTAGCAGAAATCTGTGTACAAAATGAAAGACATTTATATTTAACCGTCTTTTCCCGGGGTGTCAAATTATATGTATGTCCCCATTTCAGACTAAATCTCGTCAACTACTGTAAATGTATTAATTATTCACTGAGACTTAATTTTGCTACTTTCATGCATAAACTGCAAAATTATGTAAACATGTAAATAACAGTCACAAATGGAACTCAATATTCCCATGGCAACATCAAAATAGTGAAAATAAATGATTTCACATTATTGTCACCAGAGAAAAAAAATGGTTGTCATCTCATTTAACATGAAACAAAATGCCAGAAAGTAATTATTATTAAATCATTGGGATAATTCAATGTTCATATAAATTGAGTAAAAATGACCAAAAGATTGCATTTGATCAAACAAAATTCATGCAAACAGTTAGATTGATCTGGTGAAAGTCTGTGACTGCAGTCCATTATGACCATGTGATAGTTTACACAGGGGAAGTAAGACTAGAGAGACGTTGCTAATCACGTGATAGTTTACACAGGGGAAGTAAGACTAGAGAGACATTGCTAATCACGTGATAGTTTACACAGGGGAAGTAAGACTAGAGAGACGTTTAATTAATCACACATTGCAGCAGTCTATTATGACCATGTGATAGTTTACACAGGGGAAGTAAGACTAGAGAGACATTGCTAATCACGTGATAGTTTACACAGGGGAAGTAAGACTAGAGAGACATTGCTAATCACGTGATAGTTTACACAGGGAAAGTAAGACTAGAGAGACGTTAATCACACATTGCAGCAGTCTATTATGACCATGTGATAGTTTACACAGGGCATGGAACTATAAACCCCAGGAAGAACAACCACTTCGTTTCCTTTGAACTATGATAGTTGCCGCGATGTCGAATGTTTATTTTGACTGTTTATTTCGTCGCTTTAAAAAATAAGCCGATTTACGCAAATGAACGTTTATCTCCGACTATCGGTCATTTTCAAAGTCAATCGGGCGACTTCGGGAGATCACGTGATCGAGTTGTTTCGGTTATAGCATAAAAAAACAATGGCGCCAAGACAAAAACACTGATAAATGAGCGACATTCAACGGGAAAAAAAACACATTGCCACTTCTGGCGATCGAAGGGAAACACGGAATAAGTCGGGATATCTCGAAAACAAACAGCATACCAAACCCCATGTTTTGCAAACTTTCGCAACCTTATTTTTTCGAGGGTTGAAAAAAACAAGAAGTAATCTAAAAACAACATTGAAAATTATGAAAACTCGCTAAAACTCCGACCCGTTGCATGATTTCCGGTACACTGAAGGTCACCCTGCAGACCGACTTGTTTGTGCATGAGTTGTGAACGTAATATTTTACTGCGCAGATATGAAATATTTTTTTCAAGTTTTCCGTTTCCAGCAAAGCGGTTGAAACGGTCGTATCGGCGGCAACTAACATGGAGTATGACTAATGTTGTGGAAACAAAAGCGAAAGCACTGTAATATAAACTAAGACAAAGGTTTTTTTAATCCTCTTAGTTTCGTTGTTCTTCCTGGGGTTTATAGTTCCATGCACAGGGGAAGTAAGACTAGAGAGACGTTGTTAATCACACATTGCAGCAGTCTATTATGACCATGTGATAGTTTACACAGGGGAAGTAAGACTAGAGAGATGTTTAATTAATCACACATTGCAGCAGTCTATTATGACCATGTGATAGTTTACACAGGGGAAGTAAGACTAGAGAGACATTGCTAATCACGTGATAGTTTACACAGGGGAAGTAAGACTAGAGAGACGTTGCTAATCACGTGATAGTTTACACAGGGGAAGTAAGACTAGAGAGACGTTGCTAATCACGTGATAGTTTACACAGGGGAAGTAAGACTAGAGAGACGTTGTTAATCACACATTGCAGCAGTCCATTATGACCATGTGATAGTTTACACAGAGGAAGACTAGAGAGACATTGCTAATCACGTGATAGTTTACACAGGGGAAGTAAGACTAGAGAGACGTTGCTAATCACGTGATAGTTTACAACGGGGAAGTAAGACTAGAGAGAAGTTGCTAATCACGTGATAGTTTACACAGGGGAAGTAAGACTAGAGAGACGTTGCTAATCACGTGATAGTTTACAACGGGGAAGTAAGACTAGAGAAGACGTTGCTAATCACGTGATAGTTTACAACGGGGAAGTTAGACTAGAGAGACGTTGCTAATCACACATTGCATTTATAAACTCATCATATGAAATGTTTCCGTCTAAACTGGAATCTAACTGTGATGATAAATGATACAAGTCTTCTTCACTGATAGCACATTTATTTTCTTTCAGAACTTGTTTGAATTCAGTGATGGTGACAAAACCATCATTTTTTCTATCAACTTTCTTGAAAGCTCTTCTCAGTGACTTCCACTCTGGTATTACCTGCAAAAACAGCAATTATGTTACACACATTAATTTGATTGTCATAATCTGGGGAGAGGTGATCTGTGAGGGTGGAGGAGAGGTGATGCTTGGCAGGGTGATCCATGAGGGTGGGAAAGGTGATTCTGTAGGGCTGAGACCTTTTCGTTCGAACATTATTGGACACAAATTATTCAAGCCGCTTCTAAGAAAGGAAAATGAATGCACAGATGGATGGAAAGAACCAAAAAAATAAATCCCAGTTTCAGAGAAAAACAACAACTATATACTCAACTTATAATTATAACAGTTACTCACCTTTTTTCTCATTTTTGTCATAACAAAACCAGGAGTTGGAATCTGCAATGAAAGTCAAATGAAGTAGGTGGGTTGAATGAATTATTTATTGACATGTAAGTGTAAAGCCAGCAGCATATGCTCGTGTATAAGCTGGAATCCATATCAATTAAAAGAGATAGGTAAACCTATAAATGCCGAGATAATCATCTTCTGGACTGCACTCTCAATACTGATATCAAAATGAATGGTAATTCCTGGACATCATTTGTATAAACATTCACACACAGCATATATGTAAACACATAAAGAAAAGACTAATACCTTGTCAGCTTGTTTGTCATATGGTGAGATTTGACCATTCACTGTATAAAGCTCCATAAACTGCATATAATGAAATCTTTGAAAAATATAAATATGAAAGCTTTATAAATTGCATATGTTACCATGATTCATGTGAGTGTTATTTTGAATTGTGAATTCATGTGATTCTTGTCACAATGCTACTTGATTAATTTGAAAAAAATTGAAATGAAGTGTGTTAGAAACTTACAATCCACTGCTAGTGAAATCAAATCTCTGACATAAATTTTCCATTTCTTCAGATGTCAGAGGAAATCTCAGTGACTGTAAAATGTTCTATAAAATATAATAGTATCATATAAGATACATTACTGTTTCATATCTGCAGTTCGCACTTAATGATATATATTACAGTTACGTTGCCCTTTGTTATATAATATAATTCCCTTTATCATAGTTTGTTTCAATATAAATATGCATTGTCATAATTAATTTTGAATACAAACAAGTTTTGGGGTTGAACCAACAGTGGGGAATCAGTCTACCGAATGTCCTTAAAAGATGTAAATATCTTACAAAAACATTGGTGCCTTATTTGTTTAATTATTTTAAGGGACATCAGATATTCCAAGTAAATCAGATATTTTAGTATAAAAACAAATGTCTCATAGCAAAAAAAAGTGCTGCATTTAGATGTGAATAGATTCATAAAACATGCAAGATAACAAAAAAGTATTTTGTACAGGTGTCTGTCAAAAATTAATGATTCACTGAGACAAATATGAACTGCCTCATTGTGTGACTCTGGGCGAGACCATAACTTAATTATTTTAGAATAGAGTAAACACAAAATAAAGAAGAATGGAACAACAGCAATAATTCTATTAGGTTTACAGACCAGTGACTATATCTGTGGTCTGAAAATATATCCGAGTCAGTAATTGAACATGCCTCTAAACATGACATGGCCTTATAACAGGATGTCAAAATACTAAAAGAAAAAAACACACTCACTAGCTGCACACTCACTGCAAGATCTTGCCAAGAGTTGATAGTTAATAACATGTATTTTTTATCTTACAGTAATTCACACAAATGAATGAAATATTAAATGCAATAATAATATTCTAAATGTTTGTAAGTATTTATAATTTTCTTTCGATGTTGGTTTCATCAAATCAGAAAATGATCCCAAGATGCAAAAAGTATACAAGATAGTTGGCAATTGAATTGGAGAAAAAGTTATTGAAGTTTATGGTCATCATGTGAACTGAGAGTTTTTGTTCGTACATTCTATCAACAGTAACAATCATTAGCAATTTGCTATAGTGACCACACAAATGACTTAGCAAATAATAAATAACAATTGAAGCCCAAACTAGTAAGGAATAGAAAAACTTTACCGGTAAGTAGTTATATATAGATTACATTCATGCTACCTTCATTTGTGACTGCTTGATTGTGGCAATGCCATGGCGATCCAATTGTCGGAATAATTTCTTAAGTTCACTCCAGTTCATTACAACCTGATGAAAATAAATGTAAAACATAATTATACTATACATGACTTATATGTATATGTGAGGGTGCATGGGCAGATCACAGCATATGGTGGGGATATCATTACATATGTGGGGAAGATCACGGCATATGGTGGGGATATCATTACATATGTGGGGCAGATCACGGCATATGGTGGGGATATCATTACATATGTAGGGCAGATCACAGCATATGGTGGGCAGATCATTACATATGTGGGCAGATCACAGCATATAGTGGGGATATCATTACATATGTGGGCAGATCACAGCATATGGTGGGAATATCATTACATATGTAGGGCAGATCACAGCATATGGTGGGAATATCATTACATATGTGGGCAGATCACAGCATATGGTGGGGATATCATTACATATGTGGGCAAATCACAGCATATGGTGGGGATATCATTACATATGTGAGGCAGGTCACATCATATGATGGAGATATTACATTTGTGGGCAGATCGCAGCATATGGTGGGATATCATTACATATGTGGGGCAGATCACAGCATAATGTGGGGATATCATTACATATGTGGGGCAGATCACAGCATAGGGTGGGGATATCATTACATATGTGGGGCAGATCACAGCATAGGGTGGGATATCATTACATATGTGGGGCAGATCACAGCATATGGTGGGGATATCATTACATATGTGGGCAGATCACAGCATATGGTGGGGATATCATTACATATGTGGGCAAATCACAGCATATGGTGGGAATATCATTACATATGTGAGGCAGGTCACATCATATGATGGAGATATTACATATGTGGGCAGATCGCAGCATATGGTGGGATATCATTACATATGTGGGGCAGATCACAGCATAGGGTGGGATATCATTACATATGTGGGGCAGATCACAGCATAGGGTGGGGATATCATTACATATGTGGGGCAGATCACAGCATAGGGTGGGATATCATTACATATGGGGGCAGATCACAGCATAGGGTGGGGATATCATTACATATGTGGGGCAGATCACAGCATAGGGTGGGGATATCATTACATATGTGGGGCAGATCACAGCATAGGGTGGGATATCATTACATATGGGGGCAGATCACAGCATAGGGTGGGATATCATTACATATGGGGGCAGATCACAGCATATGGTGGGATATCATTACATATGTAGGGCAGATCACAGCATAGGGTGGGATATCATTACATATGGGGGCAGATCACAGCATATGGTGGGATATCATTACATATGGGGCAGATCACAGCATATGGTGGGAATATCATTACATATGTAGGGCAGATCACAGCATAGGGTGGGATATCATTACATATGGGGGCAGATCACAGCATAGGGTGGGGATATCATTACATATGTGGGGCAGATCACAGCATAGGGTGGGATATCATTACATATGGGGGCAGATCACAACACAGGTTGGGATATCATTACATATGTGGGGCAGATCACAGCATAGGGTGGGGATATCATTACATATGGGGGCAGATCACAGCATAGGGTGGGGATATCATTACATATGGGGGCAGATCACAGCATATGGTGGGGATATCATTACATATGTAGGGCAGATCACAGCATAGGGTGGGATATCATTACATATGGGGGCAGATCACAGCATAGGGTGGGGATATCATTACATATGTGGGGCAGATCACAGCATAGGGTGGGATATCATTACATATGGGGGCAGATCACAACACAGGTTGGGATATCATTACATATGTGGGGCAGATCACAGCATAGGGTGGGGATATCATTACATATGTAGGGCAGATCACAGCATAGGGTGGGATATCATTACATATGGGGGCAGATCACAGCATAGGGTGGGATATCATTACATATGGGGGCAGATCACAGCATAGGGTGGGATATCATTACATATGGGGGCAGATCACAGCATAGGGTGGGATATCATTACATATGTGGGGCAGATCACAGCATATGGTGGGGATATCATTACATATGTGGGCAGATCACAGCATATGGTGGGGATATTACATATGTGGGCAAATCACAGCATATGGTGGGGATATCATTACATATGTGAGGCAGGTCACATCATATGATGGAGATATTACATATGTGGGCAGATCGCAGCATATGGTGGGATATCATTACATATGTGGGGCAGATCACAGCATAGGGTGGGATTTCATTACATATGTGGGGCAGATCACAGCATAGGGTGGGGATATCATTACATATGTGGGGCAGATCACAGCATAGGGTGGGATATCATTACATATGGGGGCAGATCACAGCATAGGGTGGGGATATCATTACATATGTGGGGCAGATCACAGCATAGGGTGGGATATCATTACATATGGGGGCAGATCACAGCATAGGGTGGGATATCATTACATATGGGGGCAGATCACAGCATATGGTGGGATATCATTACATATGTAGGGCAGATCACAGCATAGGGTGGGATATCATTACATATGGGGGCAGATCACAGCATATGGTGGGATATCATTACATATGGGGGCAGATCACAGCATATGGTGGGGATATCATTACATATGTAGGGCAGATCACAGCATAGGGTGGGATATCATTACATATGGGGGCAGATCACAGCATAGGGTGGGGATATCATTACATATGTGGGGCAGATCACAGCATAGGGTGGGATATCATTACATATGGGGGCAGATCACAACACAGGTTGGGATATCATTACATATGTGGCGCAGATCACAGCATAGGGTGGGGATATCATTACATATGGGGGCAGATCACAGCATAGGGTGGGGATATCATTACATATGGGGGCAGATCACAGCATATGGTGGGGATATCATTACATATGTAGGGCAGATCACAGCATAGGGTGGGATATCATTACATATGGGGGCAGATCACAGCATAGGGTGGGGATATCATTACATATGTGGGGCAGATCACAGCATAGGGTGGGATATCATTACATATGGGGGCAGATCACAACACAGGTTGGGATATCATTACATATGTGGGGCAGATCACAGCATAGGGTGGGGATATCATTACATATGTGGGGCAGATCACAGCATAGGGTGGGATATCATTACATATGGGGGCAGATCACAGCATAGGGTGGGATATCATTACATATGGGGGCAGATCACAGCATAGGGTGGGATATCATTACTTATGGGGGCAGATCACAGCATAGGGTGGGATATCATTACATATGGGGGCAGATCACAACACAGGTTGGGATATCATTACATATGTGGGGCAGATCACAGCATAGGGTGGGGATATCATTACATATGTGGGGCAGATCACAGCATAGGGTGGGATATCATTACATATGGGGGCAGATCACAGCATAGGGTGGGATATCATTACATATGGGGGCAGATCACAGCATAGGGTGGGATATCATTACTTATGGGGGCAGATCACAGCATAGGGTGGGATATCATTACATATGGGGGCAGATCACAGCATAGGGTGGGATATCATTACTTATGGGGGCAGATCACAGCATAGGGTGGGATATCATTACTTATGGGGGCAGATCACAGCATAGGGTGGGATATCATTACATATGGGGGCAGATCACAGCATAAGAAGAAGAGATGGATTACAAAGGATAGGGAAGATCATAGCATATGGAGGGGAAGGTCATCAAATAGATTAACCATAATTATAAGTTGGAGAGTACCTGTGATCATCTAATTAGAATCTAATTATCCACAGATTAACCATATATTAAAGTTTGATAGCCATCAGAATGAATGAATGAACTTTATTGTTCCCGTGTAAAAAAAGAGTAGGTTACATAGGGTGTTTGCAACAATAAAGAGTTTTTGTTTAACAAGACAATATTTTGAAAATAACTTGTCATGAATGAATGTACTTAAAATTCACAAATAAATAAATATGTATAAAAATAAATGCACAAATAAATTATTAAAGAAATCTAATCTCTAATTTTGGTCGCAGCTAAAATAAAGTTTGATACCTCTTGAACTAATTTATCTTGATGTGAAAGTAAATATGTGAAACAAGAAATGTTATTGTCAGCCGGGACTTTAATTTTATGTAACAGTTGAGATCTCTGCTGTTCATATTTTTGACAATCTAAAAGGAAATGGATCTCACCTTCAATGCAGTTATTACAACATAGTTGAACTCTGGTGACGTTGCCCTTTGTTATATAATATAATTCCCTTTATCATAGTTTGTTTCAATATAAATATGCATTGTCATAATTAATTTTGAATACAAACAAGTTTTGGGGTTGAACCAACAGTGGAGAATCAGTCTACCGAATGTCCTTAAAAGATGTAAATATCTTACAAAAACATTGGTGCCTTATTTGTTTAATTATTTTAAGGGACATCAGATATTCCAAGTAAATCAGATATTTTAGTATAAAAACAAATGTCTCATTGCAAAAAAAAGTGCTGCATTTAGATGTGAATAGATTCATAAAACATGCAAGATAACAAAAAAGTATTTTGTACAGGTGTCTGTCAAAAATTAATGATTCACTGAGACAAATATGAACTGCCTCATTGTGTGACTACTGTATTATATGAAAAGTAAAAAAAAACACCCTTTATGAATAGCTATCATGTTGCAAGCTCTGCTTTGTATGCAAATCAACTTAAATAGTTAGTTGGTGTCCAGTGGAGGGAGAAGTCAACAGTACTGTTGCCTCCTGAGAATCTACATCTTCAAACTATGCAATCTTTGAAGTGCGTTTTCAAACTAGTATTATAAAAACTCTATCATTCTGTTCTAATAGCTGAAACATATTCCTGTGAGTTTTCATTTGTCGAATGAACTTTTTGTCAAATACAGAATACATATATTTTAGAATAATTTTCTTTTTAAAATGTGGATGAAATGTTTTGCTTTTAATGTATTTTTTATGTATTGTTTTTGATTGGATAACTTTGAACTAAACAGATTTTCTATTAGCTTCAGATCTTGATCAAAGTTAGGCACCCAGTTCATAGGAGTGCTTATATTGATTTTCTGACATCTTGTTTTCTGTAAAGATTTTATTGGTAGGTTTGCAAATGTGTATCAGACTGTGCAATCTCTCCATGAGTTGGTTTTGAAACCCAGTATGGGATTCTGAGATACATTACCAAGGATATTATTACAAGATAAATCATTTGCTTCATTGAACACATACAACAATGCATATTTCCACTGAGATCAGTGACCTTTGATGTGTATCACCAGTGATCAGTCAAGTAGAAACAGTCAAAATATTTTATCAGATTTTCTTAATTTTTGCATGATATTTTCATACGGGACATCTGTTGTTCAAACTCAGGGAAGACTTTATACTGATGAATAAGGTGACCAAGTTTGATAAACTTTGGAATAGAATTAGTAAAGTTATTATGCACACAATAACAATTATTAACGACAACGACGACAACGCCGGACAAAATTTTTCCCTTAATATACCTTTCCCTTCCATCTTTGATGGTACGGGCAAGGTAAAAATTGACAAAGTCTGTTATTTATTGGTACTTTTGGGATAGAATGTCTGCCTTTTTCAGTAGCTAAACTATGATCGCTAACCCTGAATTTAGTGAACATTTTTCTATTTTCACCATTCAAATTAAGTAAATAAGGCTCCAAATTATACTTTGTTTTAAATTTTGAATATGTTCTGAGTTTAGAATTTTCATTTGATATAGCAGTTCTCCACTTGTTCACATACCTGCTTTGTAAATTTGATTGTAAAATTTTACAAATTGTTGCTGTTTGTGTTTTGAGGATTTTTCTTTTCAGAAGAAAATCTAATGATGCTTCCTGTAATATGGTTTTAAGATTAATGAACCAACTATTTGATATAGATGACTTTTTCTGTTCATAGAATGCTTGTTTAGTTAGATTATCATCTGGTAATTCCACGATATGCAGCCAATATTTTATTATTTGTTTTTTGATGTCAAGTAAAAGAGGATATTGCCCCAATTCTGCTCTTGCTGCTAGATTACATGAGGTCCTGTTAATCTGCAAGATTTGTTTACAAAACTTCAAATGAATTTTTTCTATCGTGTTTTTTTCCCATTTGTTGTTGTTGATGAAACTTTGTCCCCATACCTCTGATCCATATAGAAGGATGGGTTTTATAAAAACGTTAAATAAATGTAAAGAAAGTTTAATATTTTTATTATCCCATAGTATTTTGTTCATAGCAAAAAGTGCTTTTCCAGTTTTCTCTGCTATATTGGCTGTTGCCTCATTGAAATTACCATTTGAACTGAAAATAATCCCTAAATAAATATACTGTTTATTACATTTAATGCAATGGTTGCCAATAGTTAAAAAGTATCTTTTTTGCAGTGGTGATTTATTGAAAATAACAATTTCGGTTTTAGATATGTTTATTTTAAGTTGCCAATTGGAGCAATATTGTTCAAGTTCTTTCAAAGCTTGTTGAAGTCCATGTCATCTGCATATATTAATGAATTTACTGGTGTATTATTCAATGTTTGGTGGTTCTGTGTTTGTTTTTTCAAGGCGGTCTTTAAAATCATTAATGAAAATATTAAATAATGTTGGACTAATTACACAGCCTTGTTTCACCCCTTTTGTAACATCAAAATTCTGGGTAATTAAATTTGATATTTTTATATGTGCTTTAGTATTAGAGTACATATTTTTAATGAGACGGTAAACCCTTCCATTGATATTATGTTTATTAAGAAGTTTGTAAAAAAGTCCTATTCTCCAAATTGAATCAAAAGCTTTTGCAAAATCAACAAAACATACAAAAAGTCTCTTTTTCTTACATAATTGTTTTGAAATTAGAGTTTTTAAGACAAAAATATGATCAATAGTACGATGGTTCTTTCTAAAACCAGCTTGGTTATTATAGATTAGTTTGTTCTAGATACAGATATTCCTCTGTAGTTTTGGGGATCATGTTTGTCACCTTTTTTATATAAATATGTAATTATACTGGTGTTCTAAATATCCGGAAATATTGAAGATTGATGAATTAAATTAAATAATTTAACTAGAGGTTCAATTAAGACATTACAACTGTATTTCAAAAGTTCAATACATAAACCATCCAAGCCTGCTGCTTTTTTAGTTTTTTGTATTTTCAATGCATTAACAATGTCTTTTTGCGTAATTTCTGTATCTAATATATCATTGTGTGGTACACTGTTTTCATATCTTAATAATTCATTTTTAACACTATCATGAAACGTATTTAAGTTCATGTTATCTGAATTCATATTATTATAGTAATCAAGCCATTCAGTGCCCGAGACATGGTTAATATTTTTCTTGTCTTGATTAGACATCCATCAGATGAATATTATTGGAAGTAACACGCTCACAAGAAAGTTTACAACAACAACATTGTAGGCAGACACTGTAGAACAACAAACATTTTGCCAATACTACCACTTTCCTTTCACTTGATTACAGAAAAGCCAAAAACAATGAATCTGAGGGGGTTGAGGGTGGAACACAGGCAAGACTCTGATAAAGGAAAGACAGACTTGAATGGCACATGAACAGACATGCAGAACAGGTATGAGCAGGAAAACAGTGTAGGAATTGAAACACAGTTTTACTGGATGATCATAAGCAGGATAAAAATGTGGACAAAACCAGGAGTGGGATAGTGACTTCAGTAGATAGGGTTATGTCATATAGGTAAGATTAGGGGTAATTGAATAGGATAAGACAGTGCGGACATGACTAAACACATACTTACATGTTGCCTTAGTTTTTCAATCAGATCATCTGATGGAAGTATAAAATCATTCTTCATTGCAGTTTTCATTGTCTTAGATTTGTGTGTCTGTTTCTGGAGCTCCTTAACCCGTTCTTTCTGTGCTTGCTGTACTTTTTTCATTTGTTCCAACATAGTAGATGCGTCTTCTACAAAATATATTTTCATGTTATTTTGCACATGAACTAATTTAATTGACCAGATAAAGAAAAGACCTCCTTACCCTATGATAGTTTAACTGACAGAAAATCTTCTTACCTATCAGTAATTTTCCTTCAATTGGAGGAGGTCCAATATGTCTTTGTGTAAAATGACCATATATCTCACTAAAATGTACAATACCATCTCTGCTAACAGCTAAAGATGACCACATTTCATCTAATTCTTGCATATTTAAAATAATACCAATTCTGTGGAAAAAACAAATGAATTATTCCACAAATCAGTTGTACTGTGATACCTATGTGTACTGTGATACCCAGGTGTACTGTGATACCCAGGTGTACTGTGATACTCGGTGGTACTGAGATACCCAGGTGTATTGTGATAGCCAGGTGTACTGTGATACCCAGTGGTACTGTGATACCCAGGTGTACTGATACCCAGTTGTACTGGGATACCCAGGTGTGCTGATACCCAGGGGTACTGTGATACCCAGGGGTCTTGTGATACCCAGGTGTACTGATACCCAGGTGTACTGTGATACCCAGGTGTACTGTGATACTCGGTGGTACTGAGATACCCAGGTGTATTGTGATACCCAGGTGTACTGTGATACCAAGGTGTACTGTGATACCCATGTGTACTGTGATACCAAGGAGTACTGTGATACCAAGGAGTACTGTGATACCCAGGAGTACTGAGATACCCATGTGTACTGTGATACCCAGGAGTACTGTGATACTCGGGAGTACTGAGATACCCAGGTGTACTGATACCCAATTGTACTGTGATACCCAGGTGTACCATGATACCCAGGGGTACTGTGATACCCATGTGTACTGTGATACCCAGGTGTACTGATACCCAATTGTACTGTGATACCCGGATGTACCATGATACCCAGGTGTGCAGATACCCAGGGATACTGTGATACCCAGTTGTACTGTGATACCCATGTGTACCATGATAGCCTGTTGTACTGATACCAAGGTGTGCTGATACCCAGGGGTACTGTGATACCCAGGTGTACTGATACCCAATTGTACTGTGATACCTGGGTGTACCATGATACCAAGGGGTACTGTGATACCCATGTGTACCATGATACCCTTGTGTTCTGATACCCAGGTGTACTGTGATACCCATGTGTACCATGATACCCAGGTGTACTGATACCCAGGGGTACTGTGATACCCAGGTATACTGATACCCAGGTGTACTGTGATACCTGCTCAACTGTACTATATAACAGCGCTACAAATGTACTAGAAATGGTTATCACTAAAAATAACAAATTGATATCTCACTCTTGTAACCATTTGTGGAACTGTGGTTTGGATATCCGACCAACTCCCTTTCGATCTATTTTATGATAACATTTTTGAGCAGTATGGAAATGATGTCTCAGAATATCTTCAACAGCATCCTCCAGCTGAAAAAATACCAGACAAAAAATTTTGGTTACTGTACAGGAGTGATCTTAACATTTTTGGTTACTGTACAGGAGTGATCTTAACATTTTTGGTTACTGTACAGGAGTGATCTTAACATTTTTGGTTACTGTACAGGAGTGGTCTTAACATTTTTGGTTACTGTACAGGAGTGATCTTAACATTTTTGGTTACTGTACAGGAGTGATCTTAACATTTTTGGTTACTGTACAGGAGTGATCTAACATTTTTGGTTACTGTACAGGAGTGATCTTAACATTTTTGGTTACTGTACAGGAGTGATCTTAACATTTTTGGTTACTGTACAGGAGTGATCTTAACATTTTTGGTTACTGTACAGGAGTGATCTTAACATTTTTGGTTACTGTACAGGAGTGGTCTTAACATTTTTGGTTACTGTACAGGAGTGGTCTAACATTTTTGGTTACTGTACAGGAGTGATCTTAACATTTTTGGTTACTGTACAGGAGTGATCTTAACATTTTTGGTTACTGTACAGGAGTGATCTTAACATTTTTGGTTACTGTACAGGAGTGATCTTAACATTTTTGGTTACTGTACAGGAGTGGTCTAACATTTTTGGTTACTGTACAGCAGTGGTCTAACATTTTTGGTTACTGTACAGGAGTGGTCTTAACATTTTTGGTTACTGTACAGGAGTGGTCTAACATTTTTGGTTACTGTACAGGAGTGATCTTAACATTTTTGGTTACTGTACAGGAGTGGTCTATCATTTTTGGTTACTGTACAGGAGTGGTCTATCATTTTTGGTTACTGTACAGGAGTGGTCTTAACATTTTGGGTTACTGTACAGGAGTGGTCTAACATTTTGGGTTACTGTACAGGAGTGGTCTTAACACTTTTGGTTACTGTACAGGAGTGGTCTAACATTTTTGGTTACTGTACAGGAGTGGTCTAACATTTTTGGTTACTGTACAGGAGTGATCTTAACATTTTTGGTTACTGTACAGGAGTGGTCTTAACATTTTTGGTTACTGTACAGGAGAGGTCTATCATTTTTGGTTACTGTACAGGAGTGGTCTAACATTTTTGGTTACTGTACAGGAGTGGTCTTAACATTTTGGGTTACTGTACAGGAGTGGTCTAACATTTTTGGTTACTGTACAGGAGTGGTCTTAACATTTTGGGTTACTGTACAGGAGTGATCTAACATTTTTGGTTACTGTACAGGAGTGATCTTAACATTTTTGGTTACTGTACAGGAGTGGTCTAACATTTTTGGTTACTGTACAGGAGTGGTCTTAACATTTTTGGTTACTGTACAGGAGTGGTCTAACATTTTTGGTTACTGTACAGGAGTGGTCTAACATTTTTGGTTACTGTACAGGAGTGATCTTAACATTTTTGGTTACTGTACAGGAGTGATCTTAACATTTTTGGTTACTGTACAGGAGTGGTCTAACATTGTTGGTTACTGTACAGGAGTGGTCTAACATTTTTGGTTACTGTACAGGAGTGGTCTAACATTTTTGGTTACTGTACAGGAGTGGTCTAACATTTTTGGTTACTGTACAGGAGTGGTTTTAACATTTTTGGTTACTGTACAGGAGTGGTCTATCATTTTTGGTTACTGTACAGGAGTGGTCTAACATTTTTGGTTACTGTACAGGAGTGGTTCAACATTTTTGGTTACTGTACAGCAGTGGTCTTAACATTTTTGGCTACTGTACAGGAGTGGTCTTAACATTTTTGGTTACTGTACAGGAGTGGTCTAACATTTTTGGCTACTGTACAGGAGTGGTCTAACATTTTTGGCTACTGTACAGGAGTGGTCTAACATTTTTGGCTATTGTACAGGAGTGGTCTATCATTTTTGGTTACGGTACAGGAGTGGTCTAACATTTTTGGTTACTGTACAAGAGTGGTCTAACATTTTTGGTTACTGTACAGGAGTGGTCTAACATTTTTGGTTACTGTACAGGAGTGGTCTAACATTTTTGGCTACTGTACAGGAGTGGTCTTAACATTTTTGGTTACTGTACAGGAGTGGTTCAACATTTTTGGTTACTGTACAGGAGTGGTCTAACATTTTTGGTTACTGTACAGGAGTGGTCTAACATTTTTGGTTACTGTACAGGAGTGGTCTAACATTTTTGGTTACTGTACAGAAGTGGTCTTACATTTTTGGTTACTGTACAAGGGTAGTCTAACATTTTTGGTTACTGTACAAGGGTAGTCTTACATTTGTGGTTACTGTACATGAGTGGTCTTACATTTGTGGTTACTGTACAGAAGTGGTCTTACATTTTTGGTTACTGTACAGGAGTGGTCTTACATTTTTGGTTACTGTACATGGGTAGTCTAACATTTTTGGTTACTGTACAAGGGTAGTCTAACATTTTTGGTTACTGTACAAGGGTAGTCTAACATTTTTGGTTACTGTAAGAAGTGGTCTTACATTTTTGGTTACTGTACAGAAGTGGTCTTACATTTTTGGTTACTGTACAAGGGTAGTCTAACATTTTTGGTTACTGTACAAGGGTAGTCTAACATTTTTGGTTACTGTACAAGGGTAGTCTAACATTTTTGGTTACTGTACAAGGGTAGTCTAACATTTTTGGTTACTGTACAAGGGTAGTCTAACATTTTTGGTTACTGTACAAGGGTAGTCTAACATTTTTGGTTACTGTACAAGGGTAGTCTAACATTTTTGGTTACTGTACAAGGGTAGTCTAACATTTTTGGTTACTGTACAAGGGTAGTCTAACATTTTTCGTTACTGTACAAGGGTAGTCTTACATTTTTGGTTACTGTACATGAGTGGTCTTACATTTTTGGTTACTGTACAAGGGTAGTCTTACATTTTTGGTTACTGTACAGGAGTGGTCTTACATTTTTGGTTACTGTACAAGGGTAGTCTAACATTTTTGGTTACTGTACAAGGGTAGTCTAACACTTTTGGTTAGTGTACAAGGGTAGTCTAACATTTTTGGTTACTGTACAGAAGTGGTCTTACATTTTTGGTTACTGTACAGAAGTGGTCTTACATTTTTGGTTACTGTACAGGAGTGGTCTTACATTTTTGGTTACTGTACAAGGGTAGTCTTACATTTTTGGTTACTGTACAGGAGTGGTCTTACATTTTTGGTTACTGTACAAGGGTAGTCTAACATTTTTGGTTACTGTACAGGAGTGGTCTAACATTTTTGGTTACTGTACAGGAGTGGTTTAACATTTTTGGTTACTGTACAAGGGTAGTCTAACATTTTTGGTTACTGTACAGAAGTGGTCTTACATTTTTGGTTACTGTACAAGGGTAGTCTTACATTTTTGGTTACTGTACAAAAGTTGTCTTACATTTTTGGTTACTGTACAAGGGTAGTCTAACATTTTTGGTTACTGTACAAGGGTAGTCTCACATTTTTGGTTACTGTACAAGGGTAGTCTAACATTTTTGGTTACTGTACAAGGGTAGTCTTACATTTTTCGT